>NW_027508833.1:19295000-19845000 GCF_051911475.1 Siphateles boraxobius | reverse complement strand
TCTAACTAATCTTTCTTCTTTCTTTCTTTCTTTCTTTCTTTCTAACTAATCTTTCTTCTTTCTTTCTTTCTTTCTAACTAATCTTTCTTTCTTTCTTTCTAACTAATCTTTCTTCTTTCTTTCTTTCTAACTAATCTTTCTTCTTTCTTTCTTTCTTTCTTTCTTTCTAACTAATCTTTCTTCTTTCTTTCTAACTAATCTTTCTTCTTTCTTTCTTTCTTTCTTTCTAACTAATCTTTCTTCTTTCTTTCTTTCTTTCTTTCTTTCTTTCTTTTTCTTTCTTTCTTTCTAACTAATCTTTCTTCTTTCTTTCTTTCTTTCTAACTAATCTTTCTTCTTTCTTTCTTTCTAACTATTCTTTCATCTTTCTTTCTTTCTTTCTTTCTTTCTTTCTAACTAATCTTTCTTTCTAACTAATTCTTTCTTTCTTTCTTTCTAACTAATCTTTCTTCTTTCTTTCTTTCTTTCTAACTAATCTTTCTTCTTTCTTTCTTTCTTTCTTTCTTTCTTTCTTTCTTTCTTTCTTTCTTTCTTCCTTTCTTTCTTTCTTTCTTTTTCTTTCTTTCTTTTTCTTTCTTTCTTTCTAACTAATCTTTCTTCTTTCTTTCTTTCTTTCTAACTAATCTTTCTTCTTTCTTTCTTTCTTTCTAACTAATCTTTCTTTCTTTCTTTCTAACTAATCTTTCTTCTTTCTTTCTTTCTAACTAATCTTTCTTCTTTCTTTCTTTCTTTCTTTCTTTCTTTCTTTCTAACTAATCTTTCTTCTTTCTTTCTAACTAATCTTTCTTCTTTCTTTCTTTCTTTCTTTCTTTCTTTCTTTCTTTCTTTCTAACTAATCTTTCTTCTTTCTTTCTTTCTTTCTTTCTTTCTTTTTCTTTCTTTCTTTCTAACTAATCTTTCTTCTTTCTTTCTTTCTTTCTAACTAATCTTTCTTCTTTCTTTCTTTCTAACTATTCTTTCTTCTTTCTTTCTTTCTTTCTTTCTTTCTAACTAATCTTTCTTTCTAACTAATTCTTTCTTTCTTTCTTTCTAACTAATCTTTCTTCTTTCTTTCTTTCTTTCTTTCTTTTTCTTTCTTTCTTTCTTTCTTTCTTTCTTTCTAACTAATATTTCTTCTTTCTTTCTTTCTTTCTTTCTTTCTTTCTAACTAATATTTCTTCTTTCTTTCTTTCTTTCTTTCTTTCTAACTAATATTTCTTCTTTCTTTCTAACTAATATTTCTTCTTTCTTTCTTTCTTTCTAACTAATCTTTCTTTCTTTCTTTCTAACTAATCTTTCTTTCTTTCTTTCTTTCTTTCTAACTAATCTTTCTTCTTTTTTTCTTTCTTTCTTTCTTTCTAACTAATCTTTCTTCTTTCTTTCTTTCTTTCTTTCTTTCTAACTAATCTTTCTTCTTTCTTTCTTTCTTTCTTTCTTTCTAACTAATCTTTCTTCTTTCTTTCTTTCTTTCTTTCTTTCTTTCTAACTAATCTTTCTAACTAATTATTTATTTATTTATTTCTAACTAATCTTTCTTCTTTCTTTCTTTCTTTCTTTCTAACTAATCTTTCTTTCTAACTAATTCTTTCTTTCTTTCTTTCTAACTAATCTTTCTTCTTTCTTTCTTTCTTTCTTTCTTTCTAACTAATATTTCTTCTTTCTTTCTTTCTTTCTTTCTTTCTTTCTTTCTTTCTTTCTAACTAATATTTCTTTCTTTCTTTCTAGATTTTTTTAATTCAAATTAGGTGTTGATTACCCACAGACAAATTTTGTAATTACCTATTATTAAATATGCTGTCCTTTCTGTCAAAGTGTCCCTTGCGAAGAGTACAGACTTCCCATAACACTGTGACATAAACTTATAACATGTTTCAGAGTGTAGGGTTTGGGGGTTATCGTCGTGTTCACGTGTAGGTCCAGCCGTGAGGCAGACGACAGGCTCAGTCAATGCGCTTACATGAGTAACTGTTCATATCAATATTTCAGAAAGTCTGTATCTTACCGCATATTGTAATAGTGAAATAGAATGAAATGTATGTTGTTCTGAAGTCTGTTTGAGTTTATTATTGTTGGTGCTTAGTTTAATTATGTTTCTGCTACATAAGTACATTTAAAGTATTTTCTTTTTTTTTGCCTCTCTATCTATCTATCTATCTATCTATCTATCTATCTATCTATCTATCTATCTATCTATCTATCCATCTATCCGTCTATCTATGTATCTATCTATCCGTCTATCCGTCTATCTATCTATCTATCTATCTATCTATCTATCTATCCATCCATCTATCTATCTATCTATCTATCTATCTATCTATCTATCTATCTATCTATCTATCCATCTATCCGTCTATCTATCTATCTATCTATCTATCTATCTATCTATCATCTATCTATCTATCTATCCGTCTATCCATCTATCCATCTATCTATCCATCTATCTATCTATCATCTATCTATCTATCTATCTATCTAATCTATCTATCTATCTATCTATCATCTATCTATATATCTATCTATCTATCTATCATCTATCTATCTATCTATCATCTATCTATATATCTATCATCTATCTATCCATCTATCTATCTATCTATCTATCATCTATCTATCTATCTATCCGTCTATCCATCTATCTATCTATCATCTATCTATCTATCTATCTATCTATCTATCATCTATCTATCTATCTATCTATCTATCTATCTATCATCTATCTATCTATCTATCTATCTATCTATCTATCTATCTATCTATCTATCCATCCATCTATCTATCTATCTATCTATCTATCTATCTATCTATCTATCTATCTATCATCTATCTATCTATCTATCTATCTATCTATCTAACTAAAACTATTTCAAACTGAAAACCTTTAAACTGAAAGCTTTTAAAACTACTTCAAACTTTCTGGCTAGGCTTTTTCAAGCCAACTTAAAGTTTGCCAACAAACTTTTTATCTAGTTATTATTCTTTTTATTACCACTAAAATTTTTGACTCTAACTCCTCCTAGAGCTTTAACTCTACAAACTCCAAACTCGGCTCAGACACTCAGACTGTTCTGAATTAGTGTGCTATATCTTTTCTAACTGATCGGACTTACGGTTTTCCTAAAAATGACGATCAAACTCGGAAAAAACTCCCATTGACTTAACATTGCGGAATGTTCAGATTTTCAAACTGGCCAACTGTCAAAAATTCAAATCTAAACTCCTTGAAGCCCTAGACTGAATCAAACTGCCATTCTATATACTATGAGCCATTGAGACTCATTTAAACTAATAAACTAATCTATCTATGACACTTTTCTATCTACACTTAAACTATTAAACTCATAATAAATTAATAAACTCTAAACTTGAACTCTTAGACTCATTTAAACTTATAAACTCTAAACTCATAAACTCGTACACTTATAAACTCATACACTTATAAACTCATGAACTCTTACTCATTTAAACTTATAAACTCTAAACTCATAAACTCGTACACTTATAAACTCATGAATTCATACACTTATGAACTCATGAATTCATAATCTTATGAACTCATACACTTATGAACTCATGAATTCATACACTTATGAACTCAAACTCATGAATGAATAAACTCTGAACTCTCACTCATTTAAACTTATAAACTCATAAACTCGTA
The DNA here is from genome assembly GCF_051911475.1 of Siphateles boraxobius. Classification (NCBI taxonomy): domain Eukaryota; kingdom Metazoa; phylum Chordata; class Actinopteri; order Cypriniformes; family Leuciscidae; genus Siphateles; species Siphateles boraxobius. Next base: position 19,841,363 of record NW_027508833.1, on the reverse strand, counting down.
CACTTATAAACTCATGAATTCATAAACTTATGAACTCATGAAATCATAAACTCGTACACTTATAAACTCATGAATTCATACACTTATGAATTTTCATAAATTCATACACTTATGAACTTTTAAATTCATAAATAGTTCACCATAGCAACCACCCATAACACCCTAGCAACCACCCAAAATACCTTAAAACACCCTAGCAACACCCTAGCAACCATCCTAAATAGCGTAGAACCCCCTAGCAACACCATAGCAACCACCCAGAACACCCTAGCAACCAACCAAAATACCTTGAACACCCTAGCAACAACATAGCAACCACCCAAAATACCCTAGAACACCCTAGCAACTGCCTAGCAACCACCCAGAACACCCTAACAACCACCCAAAATACCTTAAATCACCCTAGCAACACCATAGCAACCACCCAAAATATCCTAGAACACCCTAGCAACCACCCAGAACACCCTAGCAACCACCCAAAATACCTTAAAATATCCTAGCAACACCATAGCAACCACCCAAAAAAGCCTAGAACACCATAGCAACCACCCAGAACACCCTAGCAACTGCCTAGCAACCAACCAGTACACCCTAGCAACCACCCAGAACACCCTAGCAACTAATATAAACTTCAAACTACTTTAAAATTCAAACTTATTTAAACTTTAAACTAATTTAAACTATAAACTAATTTAAACTCCAAACTACTTTAAACTTCAAAATAATTTACATTTTAAACTAGTTTACATATTAAACTAATGTAAACTTCAAACTACTTTAAACTTCTTTAAATTTTCTGGTCCAAACTTTCACAAGCCAACTTAAAGTTTGTCTCGACGAACTTTTTCTAGTTATTAAGTTGGCTTGTGAGAGCCAACTTACTGATATTGTACTTAAACTTATTATTATTAAGTTGGCTTGTGAGAGCCAACTTACTGATATTGTACTTAAACTTATTATTATTATTATTCTTACTAAAATTTACAACTCTATCTCCTCCTAGAGCTTTAACTCCACATACTCCAAACTCGGCTCAGACACTCAAACTGTTCTGACTCGGTATGCTATATCTTTTCTAACTGATCGGACTTACGGTTTTCCTAAAAATGACGATCAAAGTCGGAAAAAACTCCCATTGACTTAACATTGCGGAATGTTCAGATTTTCAAACTGGCCAACTGCCAAAAATTCAAATCTAAACTCCTTGAAGCCCTAGACTGAATCAAACTGCCATTCTATATACTATGAGCCATTGAGACTAATTTAAACTAATAAACTCATCTATCATGACACTTTTCTATCTACACTTAAACTCTTAAACTCATAATAAATTAATAAACTCTAAACTTGAACTCTTAGACTCATTTAAACTTATAAACTCTAAACTCATACACTTATAAACTCATACACTTATAAACTCATGAATTCAAACTCTTATGAACTCAAACTCATAAATTAATAAACTCTGAACTCTTACTCATTTAAACTTATAAACTCTAAACTCATAAACTCGTACACTTATAAACTCATGAATTCATACACTTATGAACTCATGAATTCATAAACTTATAAACTCATACACTTATGAACTCATGAATTCATACACTTATGAACACAAACTCATGAATGAATAAACTCTGAACTCTTACTCATTTAAACTTATAAACTCTTAAACTCGTACACTTATAAACTCATGGATTCATAAATTTATGAACTCATGAAATCATAAACTCATAAACTCGTCCACTTATAAACTCATGAATTCATACACTTATGAACTCAAACTCATAAATTAATAAACTCTGAACTCTTACTCATTTAAACTTATAAACTCTAAACTCATAAACTCATAAACTTATAAACTCATGAATTCATACACTTATGAATTTTCATAAATTCATACACTAATGAACTTTTAAATTCACAAATAGTTCACCATAGCAACCACCCAGAACACCCTAGCAACTGCCTAGCAACCACCCAAAATACCATACAACACCCTAGCAACACCATAACAACCATCCAAAACACCATAGAATACCCTAGCAACACCATAGCAACCACCCAGAACACCCTAGCAACTGCCTAGCAACCACCCAAAATACCTTAAAACACCCTAGCAACACCATAGCAACCACCCAAAATAGCCTAGAACACCCTAGCAACCATCCTAAATAGTGTAGAACACCCTAGCAACACCATAGCAACCACCCAGAACACCCAAGCAACCACCCAAAATACCTTAAAACACCCTAGCAACACCATAGCAACCACCCAAAATACCCTAGAACACCCTAGCAACTGCCTAGCAACCACCCAGAACACCCTAACAACCACCCAAAATACCTTAAAACACCCTAGCAACACCATAGCAACCACCCAAAATACCCTAGAACACCCTAGCAACTGCCTAGCAACTCCCAGAACACCCTAGCAACTGCCTAGCAACCACCCAGAACACCGTAGCAACCACCCAAAATACCTTAAATCACCCTAGCAACACTATAGCAACCACCCAAAATACCCTAGAACACCCTAGCAACACCCTAGCAACCACCAGAACACCCTAGCAACTGCCTAGCAACCACCCAGAACACCCTAACAACCACCCAAAATACCTTAAATCACCCTAGCAACACCATAGCAACCACCCAAAACACCCTAGAACACCCTAGCAACACCATAGCAACCACCCAGAACACCCTAGCAACCACACAAAATACCTTAAAATACCCTAGCAACACCATAGCAACCACCCAAAATACCTTAAAACACCCTAGCAACACCATAGCAACCACCCAGAACACCCTAGCAACCACCCAGAACACCCTAGCAACTAATATAAACTTCAAACTACTTTAAAATTCAAACTAAATTTAAACTATAAACTAATTTAAACTTCAATCTACTTTAAACTTTAAACTAATTTAAACTTCTAACTACTTTTAACTTTAAACTAATTTAAACATTTAAACTTTAAACTAATTTAAACTATAAACTAATTTAAACTTCAAACTACTTTAAACTTCACACTAATTTACATTTTAAACGAATGTAAACTTTAAACTACTTTAAACTTCTTTAAACTTTCTGGTCCAAACTTTCACAAGCCAACTTAAAGTTTGTCTCGACAAACTTTTTCTAGTTATTATTATTATTATTCTGTCAAAAATTTACAACTCTATCTCCTCCTAGAGCTTTAACTCCACATACTCCAAACTCGGCACAGACACTCAGACTGTTCTGACTCGGTATGCTATATCTTTTCTAACTGATCGGACTTACGGTTTTCCTAAAAATGACGATCAAAGTCGGAAAAAACTCCCATTGACTTAACATGGCGGAATGTTCAGATTTTCAAACTCCCCAACTGTCAAAAATTCAAATCTAAATACCTTGAAGCCCTAGACTGAATCAAACTGCCATTCTATATACTATATGAGCCATTGAGACTCATTTAAACTAATAAACTCATATATCTATGACACTTATCTATCTACACTTAAACTCTTAAACTCATAATAAATTAATAAACTCTAAACTTGAACTCTTAGACTAATTTAAACTTATAAACTCTAAACTCATAAACTCATACACTTATAAACTCATACACTTATAAACTCATGAATTCAAACTCTTATGAACTCAAACTCATAAATTAATAAACTCTGAACTCTTACTCATTTAAACTTATAAACTCTAAACTCATAAACTCGTACACTTATAAACTCATGAATTCATACACTTATGAACTCATGAATTCATAAACTTATAAACTCATACACTTATGAACTCATGAATTCATACACTTATGAACACAATCTTTCTATCTCTCTTTCTTTCTTTCTCTCTTTCTTTCTAAATAATCTTTCTATATTTCTTTCTTTCTAACTAATCTTTCTATCTTTCTTTCTTTCTTTCTTTCTAACTAATTTTACTTTCTATCTTTCTTTCTTTCTAACTAATCTTTCTTTCTTTCTAACTAATCTTTCTATCTTTCTTTCTATCTCTCTTTCTAATCTTTCTTTCTAACTAATCTTTCTTTCTTTCTTTTCTAACTAATCTTTCTATCTTTCTTTCTTTCTTTCTTTCTTTCTAATCTTTCTTTCAATCTTTCTTTTTTTCTTTCTTTCTAACTAATCTTACTTTCTAACTTTCTTTCATTCGAACTAATCTTTCTTTCTAACTAATCTTTCTTTCTTTCTAACTAATCTTTCTATCTCTCTTTCTTTCTTTCTCTCTTTCTTTCTAACTAATCTTTCTATCTATCTTTATTTCTTACTAATCTTTCTTTCAATCTTTCTTTCTTTTTAGCAACCACCCAAAATACCTTAAAACACCCTAGCAACACCATAGCAACCACCCAAAATGCTCTAGAACACCCTAGCAACCACCCAGAACACCCTAGCAACCACCCAAAATACCTTAAATCACCCTAGCAACACCATAGCAACCACCCAAAATACCCTAGAACACCCTAGCAAAACCCTAGCAACCACCAGAACACCCTAGCAACTGCCTAGCAACCACCCAGAACACCCTAGCAACCACCCAAAATACCTTAAATCACCCTAGCAACACCATAGCAACCACCCAAAATACCCTAGAACACCCTAGCAACACCCTAGCAACCACCAGAACACCCTAGCAACTGCACAGCAACCACCCAGAACACCCTAGCAACCACCCAAAATACCTTAAATCACCCTAGCAACACCATAGCAACCACCCAAAATACCCTAGCAACACCCTAGCAACCACCAGAACACCCTAGCAACTGCCTAGCAACCACCCAGAACACCCTAGCAACCACCCAAAATACCTTAAATCACCCTAGCAACACCATAGCAACCACCCAAAATACCCTAGAACACCCTAGCAACCACCAGAACACCCTAGCAACTGCCTAGCAACCCCAAAACACCCTAGCAACTGCCTAGCAACCACCCAGAACACCATAGCAACCACCCAAAATACCTTACAACACCTTAGCAACACCATAGCAACCACCCAGAACACCATGGCAACCATCCAAAATACCTTAAAACACCCTAGCAACACCATAGCAACCACCCAAAATACCGTAGAACACCCAAGCAACACCATAGCAACCATCCAAAACACCCTAGCAACCACCTAAAATACCTTAGCAACCGCCAGGCAACCACCCAGAACACCTTAGCAACCCACTAGAAACACCCTAGCAACTTTAAATTACTTCAAACTATACTTCAAACTTTAAACTACTTTAAACTTTAAACCATTAAAACTTTAAACTTTAAACTTTAAACTACTTTAAACTTTAAACTAATTTCAACTTCAAACTACTTTAAAATTTAAACTAATTTAAACTTTAAACTAATTTAAACTTCTTCAAACTTATTGGTCCAAACTTTCACAAGCCAACTTAAAGTTTGTCTCGACGAACTTTTTCTAGTTATTATTCTTTTTATTACCACTAAAATGTTTGACTCTAACTCCTCCTAGAGCTTTAACTCTACAAACTCCAAACTCGGCTCAGACACTCAGACTGTTCTGACTTAGTGTGCTATATCTTTTCTAACTGATCGGACTTACGGTTTTCCTAAAAATGACGATCAAACTCGGAAAAAACTCCCATTGACTTAACATTGCGGAATGTTCAGATTTTCAAACTGGCCAACTGTCAAAAATTCAAATCTAAACTCCTTGAAGCCCTAGACTGAATCAAACTGCCATTCTATATACTATGAGCCATTGAGACTCATTTAAACTAATAAACTAATCTATCTATGAAACTTTTCTATCTACACTTAAACTATTAAACTCATAATAAATTAATAAACTCTAAACTTGAACTCTTAGACTCATTTAAACTTATAAACTCTAAACTCATGAATTCATACACTTATAAACTCATGAATTCATAAACTTATGAACTCTTAAACTCATAAATTAATAAACTCTGAACTCTTACTCATTAAAACTTATAAACTCTAAACTCATAAACTTGTACACTTATAAACTCATGAATTCATACACTTATAAACTCATGAATTCATAAACTTATGAACTCTTAAACTCATAAATGAATAAACTCTGAACTCTTACTCATTAAAACTTATAAACTCTAAACTCATAAACTTGTAAACTTATAAACTCATGAATTCATACACTTATGAACTCATGAATTCATAAACTTATAAACTCATACACTTATAAACTCATGAATTCATACACTTATGAACTCAAACTCATAAATGAATAAACTCTGAACTCTTACTCATTTAAACTTATAAACTCTAATCTCATAAACTCGTACACTTATAAAATCATGAATTCAAACTCTTATGAAATCAAACTCATAAACTAATAAACTCTGAACTCTTACTCATTTAAACTCACAAAACTTATGAACTCATGAATTCATACACTTATGAACTCATACACACATATAAACTCATGAATTCATAGACTTATGAACTCAAACTTATAAATGAATAAACTCTGAACTCTTACTCATTTAAACTTATAAACTCTAAACTCATACACTCGTACACTTATAAACTCATACACTTATAAACTCATACACTCGTACACTTATAAACTCATGAATTCATTAACTTATGAACTCATGAAATCATAAACTCATAAACTCGTACACTTATAAACTCATGAATTCATACACTTATGAACACAAACTCATGAATGAATAAACTCTGAACTCTTACTCATTTAAACTTATAAACTCTAAACTCATAAACTCGTACACTTATAAACTCATGAATTCATAAACTTATGAACTCATGAAATCATTATAAACTCATGAATTCATACACTTATGAACTCAAACTCATAAATTAATAAACTCTGAACTCTTACTCATTTAAACTTATAAACTGTAAACTCATAAACTTGTACACATAAACTCATAAACTTAAAAACTCATGAATTCATACACTTATGAATTTTCATAAATTCATACACTTATGAACTTTTAAATTCATAAATATTTCACCATAGCAACCACCCAGAACACCCTAGCAACTGCCTAGCAACCACCCAAAATAAAATACAACACCCTAGCATCACCAAAACAACCACCCAAAATACCATAGAATCCCCTAGCAACACCATAGCAACCACCCAGAACACCCTAGCAACTGCCGAGCAACCACCCAAAATACCTTAAAACACCCTAGCAACACCATAGCAACCACCCAAAATACCCTAGAACACCCTAGCAACTGCCAAGCAACCACCCAGAACACCCTAACAACCAACCAAAATAACTTAAATCACCCTAGCAACACCATAGCAACCACCCAAAATACCCTAGAACACCATAGCAACCACCCAGAACACCATAGCAACCACCAAAAATACCTTAAACACCATAGCAACCATCTTAAATAGCGTAGAACACCATATTAACACCATAGCAACCACCCAGAACACCCTAGCAACCACCCAAAATACCTTAAAACACAATAGCAACACCATAGCAACCACACAAAATACCATAGAACACCCTAGCAACTGCTTAGCAACCACCCAGAAGACCCTAACAACCACCCAAAATACCTTAAAACACCCTAGCAACACCATAGCAACCACCCAAAATACCCTAGAACACACTAGCAACACCATAGCAACCACCCAGAACACCCTAGCAACCACCCAAAATACCCTAGAACACCTTAGCAACCACCAGAACACCCTAGCAACTGCCTAGCAACCACCCAGAACACCCTAGCAACCCCCCAAAATACCTTAAAACACCCTAGCAACACCATAGCAACCACCCAAAATACCTTAAAAGACTCTAGAAACCACCCAGAACACCCTAGTAACCGCCTAACAACCAACCAGAACACCTTAGCAACCACCTAAAATACCTTAAATCAATCTAACTAATCTATCTTTCTTTCTTTCTTTCTAACTAATCTATCCATCTTTCTTTCTAACTAATCTATCTTTCTTTCTTTCTTTCTTTCTAACTAATCTATCTATCTTTCTTTCTTTCTTTCTTTCTTTCTAATCTATCTTTCTTTCTTTCTAACTAATATTTCTTTCTTTCTTTCTAACTAATCTATCTTTCTTTCTAACTAATCTATCGTTCTTTCTTTCTAACTAATCTATCCATCTTTCTTTCTAACTAATCTATCTATCTTTCTTTCTAACTAATCTATCTATCTTTCTTTCTAACTAATCTTTCTTTCTTTCTCACTAATCTATCTTTCTTTCATTCTAACAAATCTATCTATATTTCTTTCTAACTAATCTATCTTTTTTCTTTCTAACTAATCTTTCTTTCTTTCTAACCAATCTATCTATCTTTCTTTCTAACTAATATTTATTTCTAACTAATCTATCTCTCTTTGTAACTAATCTATCTTTCTTTCTTTCTAACTAATCTTTCTTTCTTTCTAACTAATCTATCTTTTTTCTTTCTGACTAATCTATCTTTTTTCTTTCTCACTGATTTATCTATCTTTCTAACTAATCTATCTTTCTTTCTTTCTAACTAATCTTTCTTTCTTTCTAACTAATCTTTCTTTTTTCTTTTCTAACTAATCTCTTTCTTTCTAACTAATCTCTTTCTTTCTTTCTAACTAATCTATCTTTCTAACTAATCTTTCTTTCTTTCTTTCTTTCTTTCTTACTGATCTATCTTTCTTTATAGATATTTTGCTATATCTTTTCAGACTGATTTGACTTTTAGATTTCTTAAAAATTAATATTAAAAACCATAAAAATCCCATTGACTTTCATTGGAACATGTTCAAATTGAGCCAAGACTACGGTGGCCCAGTAGTGTACAACACAAAAACTCAAATCTAAACTCCCTGAAGCCCTATACTCAATAAAACCACCATTCTATATGTACTAATAAACTTTATCTATCTATCTATCTAACTAATCTATCTATCTTTCTTTCAAACTAATCTATCTTTCTTTCTTTCTAACTAATCTTTCTTTCTTTCTTTCTAACTAATCTATCTTTCTTTCTAACTAATCTATCGTTCTTTCTTTCTAACTAATCTATCTTTCTTTCTAACTAATCTATCTATCTTTCTTTCTAACTAATCTATCTTTCTTTCATTCTAACAAATCTATCTATCTTTCTTTCTAACTAATCTATCTTTGTTTTTTTCTAACTAATCTTTCTTTCTTTCTAACCAATCTATCTATCTTTCTTTCTAACTAATATTTCTTTCTAACTAATCTATCTTTCTTTCTAACTAATCTATCGTTCTTTCTTTCTAACTAATCTATCTTTCTTTCTAACTAATCTATCTTTCTTTCTTTCTCACTAATCTATCTTTCTTTCATTCTAACAAATCTATCTATCTTTCTTTCTAACTAATCTATCTTTCTTTCTAACTAATCTATCTTTCTTTCTTTCTAACTAATCTTTCTTAGTAATGTATGAGTTTGAGTTCATAAGTGTATGAATTCATGAGTTTATAAATTTATGAATTCATGAGTTCATAAGTGTATGAATTCATGAGTTTATAAGTGTACGAGTTTATGAGTTTAGAGTTTATAAGTTTAAATGAGTAAGAGTTCAGAGTTTAATTTATGGGTTTGAGTTCATAAGTATGAATTCATGAGTTTAAGTGTATGAGTTAATACGTGTACTAGTTTATGAGTTTAGAGTTTATAAGTTTAAATGAGTAAGAGTTCAGAGTTTATTAATTTATGAGTTTGAGTTCATAAGTGTATGAATTCATGAGTTTATAAGTGTACGAGTTTTTGAGTTTAGAGTTTATAAGTTTAAATGAGTAAGAGTTCAGAGTTTATTAATTAATGAGTTTGAGTTCATAAGTGTATGAATTCATGAGTTCATAAGTGTATGAGTTTATAAGTGTATAAGTTTATGAGTTTAGAGTTTATAAGTTTAAATAAGTTCAAGTTTAGAGTTGATTAATTAGATTTGAATTTTTGACAGTTGGCCAGTTTGAAAATCTGAACATTCCGCAATGTTAAGTCAATGGGAGTTTTTTCCGAGTTTGATCGTCATTTTTAGGAAAACCGTAAGTCCGATCAGTTAGAAAAGATATAGCACAATAAGTCAGAACAGTCTGAGTGTCTGAGACGAGTTTGGAGTTTGTAGAGTTAAAGCTCTAGGAGGAGTTAGAGTCAAAAATTTTAGTGGTAATAAAAAGAACAATAACTAGATAAAAAGTTTGTTGGCAAACTTTAAGTTGGCTTGAAAAAGCCTAGCCAGAAAGTTTATAGATAGATAGATAGATAGATAGATAGATAGATAGATAGATAGATAGATAGATAGAAGAAAGAATAGTTAGAAAGAAAGAAAGAAAGAAAGAAGAAAGATTAGTTAGAAAGAAAGAAAGAAAGAAGAAAGATTAGTTAGAAAGAAAGAAAGAAAAAGAAAGAAAGAAAGAAAGAAAGAAAGAAGAAAGATTAGTTAGAAAGAAAGAAAGAAAGAAAGAAAGAAAGAAAGAAAGAAAGAAAGAAAGAAGAAAGATTAGTTAGAAAGAAAGAAGAAAGATTAGTTAGAAAGAAAGAAGAAAGATTAGTTAGAAAGAAAGAAGAAAGATTAGTTAGAAAGAAAGAAAGAAAGAAAGAAAGAAAGAAAGAAAGAAAGAAAGAAAGAAAGAAGAAAGATTAGTTAGAAAGAAAGAAAGAAGAAAGATTAGTTAGAAAGAAAGAAAGAAAGATTAGTTAGAAAGAAAGAAAGAAAGAAGAAAGATTAGTTAGAAAGAAAGAAAGAAAGAAGAAAGATTAGTAAGAAAGAAAGAAAGAAAGAAAGAAAGAAAGAAAGAAGAAAGATTAGTTAGAAAGAAAGAAAGAAAGAAAGAAAGAAAGAAAGAAAGAAAGAAGAAAGATTAGTTAGAAAGAAAGAAGAAAGATTAGTTAGAAAGAAAGAAGAAAGATTAGTTAGAAAGAAAGAAAGAAAGAAAGAAAGAAAGAAAGAAAGATTAGTTAGAAAGAAAGAAAGAAAGAAAGATTAGTTAGAAAGAAAGAAAGAAAGAAAGAAAGAAAGAAGAAAGATTAGTTAGAAAGAAAGAAAGAAAGAAGAAAGATTAGTTAGAAAGAAAGAAAGAAAAAGAAAGAAAGAAAGAAAGAAAGAAAGAAGAAAGATTAGTTAGAAAGAAAGAAAGAAAGAAGAAAGATTAGTTAGAAAGAAAGAAAGAAAGAAAGAAAGAAAGAAGAAAGATTAGTTAGAAAGAAAGAAAGATTAGTTAGAAAGAAAGAAAGATTAGTTAGAAAGAAAGAAGAAAGATTAGTTAGAAAGAAGAAATATTAGAAAGAAAGAAAGAAAGAAAGAAAGAAAGAAAGAAAGAAAGACAGAAAGAAAGAAGAAAGATTAGTTAGAAAGAAAGAAGAAAGATTAGTTAGAAAGAAAGAAAGAAAGAAGAAAGATTAGTTAGAAAGAAAGAAAGAAAGAAATAAAGAAAGAAAGAAGAAAGATTAGTTAGAAAGAAAGAAAGAAAGATAGATTAGTTAGTAAGAAAGAAAGAAAGAAAGAAAGAAAGAAAGATAGATAGATAGATAGATAGATAGATAGATAGATAGATAGAAAGAGATATATAGATGGATAGATGGATAGATAGATAGATAGATAGATAGATAGATAGATAGATAGATAGATAGATAGATAGATAGATAGATAGATAGATAGATAGATAAGTTCATTAGTACATATAGAATGGTAGTTTAATTGAGTCTTGGGCTTCAGGGAGTTTAGATTTGAGTTTTTGTGTTGTACACTGCTGGGCCACCGTAGCCTTGGCTCAATTTGAACTGTTGCAATGAAAGTCAATGGGATTTTTATGATTTTTAATATTAATTTTTAAGAAATCTGAAAGTCAAATCAGTCTGAAAAGATATAGCACACTAAGTCAGAACAGTCTGAAGGTCTGACCCGAGTTTGGAGTTTGTAGAGATAAAGCTCTAGGAGGAGTAGCAGTCAGAAAATTTTGGTTAAGAAAAAGAAGAAGAAAAAGAATAATAATAAGTTTAAATAGGATTTCAGTAAGTTGGCTTTCACAAGCCAACTTAATAATAAGTTTAAATAGGATTTCAGTAAGTTGGCTTTCACAAGCCAACTTAATAATAATAAGTTTAAATAGGATTTCAGTAAGTTGGCTCTCACAATCCAAACTTAACTAGAAAAAGTTCGTCGAGACAAAATTTAAGTTGGCTTGTGAAAGTTTGGACCAATAAGTTTGAAGTTTAAAGTAGTTTGAAGTTTAAAGTAGTTTGAAGTTTAAATTAGTTTGAAGTTTAAATTAGTTTGAAGTTTAAATTAGTTTAAATTAGTTTGAAGTTTAAATTAGTTTAAAGTTTAAATTAGTTTAAAGTTTAAATTAGTTTAAATTTTAAATTAGTTTAAAGTTTAAAGTTGTTTAAATTATAGTTTGAAGTAATTTAAAGTTGATAGGGTGTTTCTAATGGGTTGCTAGGGTGTTCTGGATGGTTGCTAGGCGGTTGCTAAGGTATTTTAGGTGGTTGCTAGGGTGTTCTGGGTGGTTACTAAGGTATTTTGGTTGGTTGCTAGGTGGATGCTAGGCAGTTGCTAGGGTGTTCCGGGTGGTTGCTATGGTGTTGCTAGGGTGTTTAAGGTATTTTGGGTGGTTGCTAGGGTGTTCTGGGTGGTTGCTAGGCAGTTGCTAGGGTGTTCTGGGTAGTTGCTATGGTGTTGCTAGGGTGTTATAGGCTATTTTGGGGGGTTGCTATGGTGTTGCTAGGGTGTTTTAAGGTATTTTGGGTGGTTGCTAGGGTGTTCTGGGTGGTTGCTAGGCGGTTGCTTGGGTGTTCTGGGTGGTTGCTATGGTGTTGCTAGGGTGTTTTAAGGTATTTTGGGTGGTTGCTAGGGTGTTATGGGTGGTTGCTAGGGTGTTATGGGTGGTTGCTAGGCAGTTGCTAGGGTGTTCTGGGTGGTTGCTATGGTGTTTCTAGGGTATTTTGGGTGGTTGCTATGGTGTTTTAAGGTATTTTGGGTGGTTGCTAGGCAGTTGCTAGGGTGTTCTGGATGGTTGCTATGGTGTTGCTAGGGTGTTCTAGGCTATTTTGGGTGGTTGCTAGGGTGTTTTAAGGTATTTTGGGTGGTTGCTAGGGTGTTCTGGGTGGTTGCTAGGCAGTTGCTTGGGTGTTCTGGGTGGTTGCTATGGTGTTGCTAGGGTGTTTTAAGGTATTTTGGGTGGTTGCTAGGGTGTAATGGGTTGTTGCTAGGGTGTTGCTAGGGTGATTTAAGGTATTTTGGGTGGTTGCTAGGGTGTTCTGGGTGGTTGCTAGGCAGTTGCTAGGGTGTTCTGGTGGTTGCTAGGGTGTTCTAGGGTATTGTGGGTGGTTGCTATGGTGTTGCTAGGGTGATTTAAGGTATTTTGGGTGGTTGCTAGGGTGTTCTGGGTGGTTGGTAGGCAGTTGCTATGGTGTTCTGGTGGTTGCTAGGGTGTTCTAAAGTATTTTGGGTGGTTGCTATGGTGTTGCTAGGGTGATTTAAGGTATTTTGGGTGGTTGCTAGGGTGTTCTGGGTGGTTGCTATGGTGTTGCTATGGTGTTCTAGGGTATTTTGGGTGGTTGCTATGGTGTTGCTAGGGTGATTTAAGGTATTTTGGGTGGTTGCTAGGGTGTTCTGGGTGGTTGCTATGGTGAACTATTTATGAATTTAAAAGTTCATAAGTGTATGAATTTATGAGTTTATAAGTTTATGAGTTTATAAATTTAAATGAGTAAGAGTTCAGAGTTTGTTAATTTATGAATTTGAGTTCATAAGTGTATGAATTCATGAGTTTATAAGTGTATGAGTTTACAAGTTTATGAATTCATGAGTTCATAAGTGTATGAATTCATGAGTTTATAAGTATATGAGTTTATGAGTTTAGAGTTTATAATTTTAAATGAGTAAGTGTTCAGAGTTTATTAATTTATGAGTTTGAGTTCATAAGAGTTTGAATTCATGAGTTTATAAGTGTACGAGTTTATGAGTTTCGAGTTTATAAGTTTAAATGAGTAAGAGTTCAGAGTTTATTGATTTATGAGTTGAGTTCATAAGTGTATGAATTCATGAGTTTATAAGTGTATGAGTTTATAAGTGTAAGAGTTTATGAGTTTAGAGTTTATAAGTTTAAATGAGTAAGAGTTCAGAGTTTATTCATTTATGAGTTGAGTTCATAAGTGTATGAATTCATGAGTTTATAAGTGTATGAGTTTATAAGTGTAAGAGTTTATGAGTTTAGAGTTTATAAGTTTAAATGAGTAAGAGTTCAGAGTTTATTCATTTATGAGTTTAAGAGTTCATAAGTTTATGAATTCATGAGTTCATAAGTATGAATTCATGAGTTTATAAGTGTACGAGTTTATGAGTTTATGATTTCATGAGTTCATAAGTTTATGAATTCATGAGTTTATAAGTGTACGAGTTTATGAGTTTATAAGTTTAAATGAGTGAGAGTTCAGAGTTTATTCATTCATGAGTTTGAGTTCATAAGTGTATGAATTCATGAGTTCATAAGTGTATGAGTTCATAAGATTATGAATTCATGAGTTCATAAGTGTATGAATTCGAGAGTTTATAAGTGTACGAGTTTATGAGTTTAGAGTTTATAAGTTTAAATGAGTAAGAGTTCATGAGTTTATAAGTGTATGAGTTTATAAGTGTACGAGTTTATGAGTTTAGAGTTTATAAGTTTAAATGAGTCTAAGAGTTCAAGTTTAGAGTTTAATAATAATAAGTTTAAGTACAATATCAGTAAGTTGGCTCTCACAAGCCAACTTAATAATTTTAAATAGGATTTCAGTAAGTTGGCTCTCACAAGCCAACTTAATAATAACTAGAAAAAGTTCGTCGAGACAAACTTTAAGTTGGCTTGTGAAAGTTTGGACCATTAAGTTTGAAGAAGTTTAAATTAGTTTAAAGTTTAAATTAGTTTGAAGTTGAAATTAGTTTAAAGTAGTTTGAAGTTTAAAGTAGTTTGAAGTTTAAAGTAGTTTGAAGTTTGAAGTAGTTCGAAGTTTAAATTAGTTTGAAGTTTAAATTAGTTTATAGTTTAAATTAGTTTAAAGTCTAAATTAGTTTGAATTTTAAAGTAGTTTGAAGTTTATATTAGTTGCTAGGGTGTTCTGGGTGGTTGCTAGGGTGTTCTGGGTGGTTGCCAGGCAGTTATTAGGGTGTTCTGGGTGGTTGCTATGGTGTTGCTAGGGTGTTGTAATGTATTTTGGGTAGTTGCTATGGTGTTGCTAGGGTGATTTAAGGTATTTTGGGTGGTTGCCAGGGTGTTCTGGGTGGTTGCTAGGGTGTTCTGGGTGGTTGCTATGGTGTTGCTAGGGTGTTCTAAGGTATTTTAGGTGGTTGCTATGGTTTTACTAGGGTGTTCTAAGGTATTTTGGGTGGTTGCTAGGGTGTTCTGGGTGGTTGCTATGGTGTTGCTAGGGTGATTTAAGATAATTTGGGTGGTTGCTAGGGTGTTCTGGGTGGTTGCTAGGCAGTTACTAGGGTCTTCTGGTGGTTGTTAGGGTGTTGCTAGGGTGTTCTAGGGTATTTTGGGTGGTTGCTATGGTGTTGCTAGGGTGATTTAAGGTATTTTGGGTGGTTTCTAGTGTGTTCTGGGTGGTTGCTAGGCAGTTGCTAGGGTGTTCTGGGGGTTGCTAGGCAGTTGCTAGGGTGTTCTATGGTATTTTGGGTGGTTGCCATGGTGTTGCTAGGGTGTTTTAAGGTATTTTGGGTGGTTGCTATGGTGTTGCTAGGGTGTTCTGGGTGGTTGCTATGGTGTTGCTAGGGTGTTCTAGGGTATTTTGGGTGGTTGCTATGGTGTTGCTATGGTGTTCTGGGTGGTTACTATGGTGTTGCTAGGGTGTTCTAGGGTATTTTGGGTGGTTGCTATGGTATTGCTATGGTGATTTAAGGTATTTTGGGTGGTTGCTAGGGTGCTCTAGGTGGTTCCTAGGCAGTTGCTAGGGTGTTCTGGTGGTTGCTAGGGTGTTCTAGGGTATTTTGGGTGGTTGCTATGGTGTTGCTAGGGTGATTTAAGGTATTTTGGATGGTTGCTAGGGTGTTCTGGGTGGTTGCTATGGTGTTGCTATGGTGTTCTAGGGTATTTTGGGTGATTGCTATGGTGTTGCTAGGGTGATTTAAGGTATTTTGGGTGGTTGCTAGGGTGTTCTGGGTGGTTGCTAGGCAGTTGGTAGGGTGTTATGGTGGTTGCTAGGGTGTTCTAGGGTATTTTGGGGGGTTGCTATGGTGTTGCTAGGGTATTTTAGAAATGTTAGAAAGAAAGAAAGATTAGTTAGAAAGAAATAAAAAGAAAGAAAGATTAGGTAGAAAGAAAGATTATTTAGAAAGAAAGAACATTTAGAAAGGAAATAGGTTAGAAAGAAAGAAAGGTTTAAAATAATTGTTAGATATAAATATTAGAAAGAAAGAAAGAAATAAAGATTAGTAAGAAAGAAAGAAAGAAAAAAGAAAGATAAGGTAGAAAAAAGATTAATTAGAAAGAAAGAAAGAAAGAAAGAAAGAAAGAAAGAAAGAAAGAAAGAAAGGACAAATTAGTAGGAGAGATCAGTTAGAAAGTTAGAAAGTTAGAAAGAAAGAAAGAAAGAAAGAAAGATTAGTTAGAAAGAAAGAGAGATTTTTTAGAAAGAAAGAAAGATTAGTTAGAAAAAAAGAAAGAAAAATAGATAGATTAGTTAGAAAGAAAGATTAGTTAAAAAGAAAGAAAGAAAGATTCGTTAGAAAGAAAGAAAGATTAGTTAGAAAGAATGAAAGAAAGATTAGTTAGAAAGAATGAAAGAAAGATTAGTTAGAAAGAATGAAAGAAAGATTAGTTAGAAAGAAAGATTGGTTAGAAAGAATGAAAGAAAGATTAGTTAGAAAGAAAGAAAGATGGATCAGTTAGAAAGAAATCAGTAAGAAAGAAAGATGGATTAGTTAGAAAGAAAGAAAGAAAGAAAGAAAGAAGGATTAGTTAGAAAGAAAGGACTGATTAGTTAGAAAGAAAGATAGATCAGTAAGAAAGAAAGAAAGAAAGAAAGAAAGAAAGAAAGAAATAAAGAAAGAAAGAAAGAAAGAAAGAATAGTTAGAAAGATAGATTAGTTAGAAAGAAAGAAAGAGATTAGTTAGAAAGAAAGATAGATTAGATAGAAAGAAAAAAGATAGATTAGTTAGAAAGAAAGAAAGAAAGATTAGTTAGAAAGAAAGAAAGATTAGTTAGAAAGAAAGAAAGATAGATTAGTTAGAAAGATAGATAAATCAGTAAGAGAAAAAAGATAGATTAGTCAGAAAGAAAAAAGATAGATTAGTTAGAAAGAAAGAAAGATTAGTTAGAAAGAAAGAAAGATAGATTAGTTAGAAAGAGAGATAGATTAGTTAGAAATAAATATTAGTTAGAAAGAAAGATAGATAGATTGGTTAGAAAGAAAGAAAGATTAGTTAGAAAGAAAGATAGATAGATTAGTTAGAAAGAAAGATAGATAGATTAGTTAGAAAGAAAGATAGATAGATTAGTTAGAAAGAAAGAACGATAGATTAGTTAGAAAGAAAGATGGATAGATTAGTTGGAAAGAAAGAGATTAGTTAGAAAGAAAGATAGATAGATTAGTTAGAAAGAAAGAATGATAGATTAGTTAGAAAGAAAGATGGATAGGTTAGTTAAAAAGAAAGATAGATTAGTTAGAAAGAAAGATAGATTAGTAAGAAAGAAAGAAAGAAAAAAGAAAGATAAGGTAGAAAAAAGATTAATTAGAAAGAAAGAAAGAAAGAAAGAAAGAAAGAAAGAAAGAAAGAAAGAAAGAAAGGACAGATTAGTAGGAGAGATCAGTTAGAAAGTTAGAAAGAAAGAAAGAAAGAAAGAAAGACAAATTATGTAGAAAGAAAGAAAGAAAGAAAGAAAGAGAGATTTGTTAGAAAGAAAGAAAGATTAGTTAGAAAGAAAGAAAGAAGAATAGATAGATTAGTTAGAAAGAAAGATTAGTTAAAAAGAAAGAAAGAAAGATTCGTTAGAAAGAAAGAAAGAAAGATTAGTTAGAAAGAATGAAAGAAAGATTAGTTAGAAAGAATGAAAGAAAGATTAGTTAGAAAGAAAGAGTGGTTAGAAAGAATGAAAGAAAGATTAGTTAGAAAGAAAGATGGATCAGTTAGAAAGAAATCAGTAAGAAAGAAAGATGGATTAGTTAGAAAGAAAGAAAGAAAGAAAGAAAGAAAGAAAGAAAGAAAGAAAGAAAGAAAGAAAGAAAGAAGGATTTGTTAGAAAGAAAGGACTGATTAGTTAGAAAGAAAGATAGATCAGTAAGAAAGAAAGAAAGAAAGAAAGAAAGAAAGAAAGAAAGAAAGAAAGAAAGAAAGAAAGAAAGAAAGAAAGAAAGATTAGTTAGAAAGATAGATTAGTTAGAAAGAAAGAAAGAGATTAGTTAGAAAGAAAGATAGATTAGTTAGAAAGAAAAAAGATAGATTAGTTAGAAAGAAAGAAAGAAAGATTAGTTAGAAAGAAAGAAAGATTAGTTAGAAAGAAAGAAATATAGATTAGTTAGAAAGATGGATAAATCAGTAAGAGAAAAAAGATAGATTAGTCAGAAAGAAAAAAAATAGATTAGTTAGAAAGAAAGAAAGATAGATTAGTTAGAAAGAGAGATAGATTAGTTAGAAATAAATATTAGTTAGAAAGAAAGATAGATAGATTGGTTAGAAAGAAAGAAAGATTAGTTAGAAAGAAAAAAAGATAGATTAGTTAGAAAGAAATATAGATAGATTTGTTAGAATGAAAGAAAGATAGATTAGTGAGAAAGAAAGAAAGAAAGATTAGTTAGAAAGAAAGATAGATAGATTAGTTAGAAAGAAAGATAGATAGATTAGTTAGAAAGAAAGATAGATAGATTAGTTAGAAAGAAAGAACAATAGATTAGTTAGAAAGAAAGATGGATAGATTAGTTAGAAAGAAAGATAGATTAGTTAGAAAGAAAGATAGATTAGTTAGAAAGAAAGAAAGAAATATTAGTTAGAAAGAAAGAAAGATAGATTAGAAAGAAAGAAAGAAAGAAAGAAAGATAGATAGATAGATTAGTTAGAAAGAAAGAAAGAAAGAAAGAAAGAAAGATAGATTAGTTAGAAAGAAAGATGGATAGATTAGTTAGAAAGAAAGAAAGAAAGATATATTAGTTAGAAAGAAAGATAGATAGATGAGTTAGAAAGAAAGAAAGAAAGATAGACTAGTTAGAAAGAAAGATTAGTTAGAAAGAAAGAAAGATAGATTAGTTAGAAAGAAAGATAGATTAGTTAGAAAGATAGATTAGTTGGAAAGAAAGATAGATAAGTTAGTCAGAAAGAAAAAAGATAGACTAGTTAGAAAGAAAGATTAGTTAGAAAGAAAGAAAGATAGATTAGTTAGAAAGAAAGATAGATTAGTTAGAAAGAAATATTAGTTAGAAAGAAAGATTAGTTAGAAAAAAGAAAGATAGATTAGTTAGAAAGAAAGATAGATAGATTTGTTAGAATGAAAGAAAGATAGATTAGTGAGAAAGAAAGAAAGATAGATTAGTTAGAAAGAAAAATAGATTAGTTAGAAAGAAAGAAAGATAGATTAGTTAGAAAGAAAGAAAGATAGATTACTTAGAAAGAAAGAAAGATAGATTAGTTAGAAAGAAAGAAAGATAGATTAGTTAGAAAGAAAGATGGATAGATTAGTTCGAAAGAAAGACAGATTAGTTAGAAAGAAAGAAAGAAAGAAAGAAAGAAAGAAAGAAAGAAAGACAGATTAGTTAGAAAGAAAGAAAAAAAGATAGATTAGTTAGAAAGAAATATAGATAGATTTGTTAGAATGAAAGAAAGATAGATTAGTGAGAAAGAAAGAAAGATTAGTTAGAAGGAAAGATAGATATATTAGTTAGAAAGAAAGAGATTAGTTAGAAAGAAAGATAGATAGATTAGTTAGAAAGAAAGAATGATAGATTAGTTAGAAAGAAAGATGGATAGGTTAGTTAGAAAGAAAGATAGATTAGTTAGAAAGAAAGATAGATCAGTTAGAAAGAAAGAAAGAAATATTAGTTAGAAAGAAAGAAAGATAGATTAGTTAGAAAGAAAGATAGATAGATTAGTTAGAAAGAAAGAAAGAAAGATAGATTAGTTAGAAAGAAAGATGGATAGATTAGTTAGAAAGAAAGAAAGATTAGTTAGAAAGAAAGAAAGATAGATTAGTTAGAAAGAAAGATAGATAGATGAGTTAGAAAGAAAGAAAGATAGATTAGTTAGAAAGAAAGAAAGAAAGATTAGTTAGAAAGAAAGATAGATAGATTAGTTAGAAAGAAAGATAGATTAGTTAGAAATAAATATTAGTTAGAAAGAAAGATAGATAGATTGGTTAGAAAGAAAGAAAGATTAGTTAGAAAGAAAGAAAGAAAGAAAGAAAGAAAGATAGATTAGTTAGAAAGAACGATAGATAGATTTGTTAGAATGAAAGAAATATAGATTAGTGAGAAAGAAAGATATATAAGTTAGTCAGAAAGAAAAAAGATAGATTAGTTAGAAAGAAAGAAAGATTAGTTAGAAAGAAAGATAGATTAGTTAGAAAGAAATATTAGTTAGAAAGAAAGATAGATAGATTGTTAGAAAGAAAGAAAGATTAGTTAGAAAAAAGAAAGATAGATTAGTTAGAAAGAAAGATAGATAGATTTGTTAGAATGAAAGAAAGATAGATTAGTGAGAAAGAAAGATATATAAGTTAGTCAGAAAGAAAAAAAGATAGATTAGTTAGAAAGAAAGAAAGATTAGTTAGAAAGAAAGATAGATTAGTTAGAAAGAAATATTAGTTAGAAAGAAAGATAGATAGATTGTTAGAAAGAAAGAAAGATTAGTTAGAAAAAAGAAAGATAGATTAGTTAGAAAGAAAGATAGATAGATTTGTTAGAATGAAAGAAAGATAGATTAGTGAGAAAGAAAGAAAGATAGATTAGTTAGAAAGAAAGATAGATTAGTTAGAAATAAAGAAAGATAGATTAGTTAGAAAGAAAGAAAGATAGATTATTTAGAAAGAAAGATAGATTAGTTAGAAAGAAAGAACGATAGATTAGTTGGAAAGAAAGATGGATAGATTAGTTCGAAAGAAAGACAGATTAGTTAGAAAGAAAGAAAGAAAGAAAGAAAGATTAGTTAGAAAGAAAAAAACAGATGAGTTAGAAAGAAAGATAGATTAGTTAGAAAGAAAATAGATAGATAGATTAGTTAGAAAGAAAGAAAGAAAGACGGATTAGTCAGAAAGAAAGAAAGATGGATTAGTCAGAAAGAAAGAAGGATTAGTCAGAAAGAAAGGATTGATTAGTTAGAAAGAAAGATAGATCAGTAAGAAAGAAAGAAAGAAAGAAAGAAAGAAAGAAAGAAAGAAAGAAAGAAAGAAAGAAAGAAAGAAAGAAAGAAAGACAGAGATTAGTTAGAAAGAAAGAAAGATAGATTAGTTAGAAAGAAAAAAGATAGATTAGTTAGAAAGAAAGAAAGAAAGATTAGTTAGAAAGAAAGAAAGAAAGATTAGTTAGAAAGATAGATAAATCAGTAAGAAAGAAAAAAGATAGATTAGTTAGAAAGAAAGAAAGCAAGATTAGTTAGAAAGAAAGATTAGTTAGAAAGAAAGAAAGATAGATTAGTTAGAAAGAAATATCGATTAGTTAGAAAGAAATATTAGTTAGAAAGAAAGATAGATAGATTGTTAGAAAGAAAGAAAGATTAGTTAGAAAAAAGAAAGATAGATTAGTTAGAAAGAAAGATAGATAGATTTGTTAGAATGAAAGAAAGATAGATTAGTGAGAAAGAAAGAAAGATAGATTAGTTAGAAAGAAAGATAGATTAGTTAGAAATAAAGAAAGATAGATTAGTTAGAAAGAAAGAAAGATAGATTAGTTAGAAAGAAAGATAGATTAGTTAGAAAGAAAGAACGATAGATTAGTTAGAAAGAAAGATGGATAGATTAGTTCGAAAGAAAGACAGATTAGTTAGAAAGAAAGATAGATTAGTTAGAAAGAAAGAAAGAAAGAAAGAAAGAAAGAAAGATTAGTTAGAAAGAAAAAAACATAGATGAGTTAGAAAGAAAGAAAGATAGATTAGTTAGAAAGAAAATAGATAGATTAGTTAGAAAGAAAGAAAGAAAGATGGATTAGTCAGAAAGAAAGAAAGATGGATTAGTCAGAAAGAAAGAAAGAAAGAAAGAAAGAAGGATTAGTCAGAAAGAAAGGATTGATTAGTTAGAAAGAAAGATAGATCAGTAAGAAAGAAAGAAAGAAAGAAAGAAAGAAAGAAAGAAAGAAAGAAAGAAAAAAAGAAAGAAAGAAAGAAAGATTAGTTAGAAAGAAAGACAGAGATTAGTTAGAAAGAAAGAAAGATAGATTAGTTAGAAAGAAAAAAGATAGATTAGTTAGAAAGAAAGAAAGAAAGATTAGTTAGAAAGAAAGAAAGATTAGTTAGAAAGAAAGAAAAAGTTCGTCGAGACAAACTTTAAGTTGGCTTGTGAAAGTTTGAACCAAAAAGTTTGAAGAAGTTTAAAGTAGTTTGAAGTTTAAAGTAGTTTAAAGTTTAAATTAGTTTAAAGTTTAAAGTTGTTTAAAGTAAAGTTTGAAGTAATTTAAAGTTGATAGGGTGTTTCTAGTGGGTTGCTAGGGTGTTCTGGGTGGTTGCTAGGTAGTTGCTAAGGTATTTTAAGTGGTTGCTAGGGTGTTCTGGGTGGTTGCTAGGTGGTTGCTAAAGTATTTTGGTGTTTGCTAGGGTTTTCTTGGTGGTTGCTAGGCAGTTGCTAGGATGTTCTGGGTGGTTGCTATGGTGTTGCTAGGGGTTTCTAGGCTAATTTGGGTGGTTGCTATGGTGTTGCTAGGTTGTTTTAATGTATTTTGTGTGGTTGCTATGGTGTTCTGGGTGGTTGCTAGGCAATTGCTAGGGTGTTCTGGGTAGTTGCTATGGTTTTGCTAGGGTGTTCTAAGCTATTTTGGGTGGTTGGTATGGTGTTGCTAGGTTGTTTTAAAGTATTTTGTGTGGTTGCTAGGGTGTTCTGGGTGGTTGCTAGGCAGTTGCTAGGGTGTTCTAGGGTATTTTAGGTGGCTGCTATGGTGTTGCTAGGGTGTTTTAAGGTATTTTGGGTGGTTGCTAGGGTGTTATGGTTGGTTGCTAGGCAGTTGCAAGGGTGTGCTGGGTGGTTGCTGTGGTGTTGCTAGGGTGTTCTAGGCTATTTTAGGTGGTTGCTCTGGTGTTGCTAAGGTATTTTGGTGGTTGCTAGGGTGTTATGGGTGGTTGCTAGGCAGTTGCTAGAGTGTGCTGGGTGGTTGCTATGGTGTTGCTAGGGTGTTTTAAGGTATTTTGGGTGGTTGCTAGGGTGTTCTGGGTTGTTGCTAGGCAGTTGCTAGGGTGTTCTGGTGGTTGCTAGGGTGTTGCTAGGGTGTTCTAGGGTATTTTGGGTGGTTGCTATGGTGTTTCTAGGATGTTTTAAGGTCTTTTTGGTGGTTGCTAGGGTGTTCTGGGTGGGTGCTAGGGTGTTCTGGGTGGTTGCTAGGCAGTTGCTAGGGTGTTCTGGTGGCTGCTAGGGTGTTGCTAGGGTGTTCTAGGGTATTTTGGGTGGTTGCTATGGTGTTACTAGGGTGATTTAAGGTATTTTGGGTGGTTGCTAGGGTGTTCTGGGTGTTTGCTAGGCAAAAAATGATAGTTTTACAGAAGCAAATGCAAAAAATGATTCATATGTCGGAAATCGTGTGGACTTCAGCTGCTCATCTGAGCGATATGGCAAGTAAAGCTTTAGAAAAGTTCCATAGAATTTTTCTGGGTTTTTCTGCTCTGAGAAACGTGCAAATCTGATGACAGCAGGTTTTCCCCTTGTTCTTTTCTGTATGTGTCCCAAATTCTTTTGAAGTGTCAAAACATTTTTACCTTTTTTCTTACCTGCATAAACAATGCGGTATTCACTTGCAAATTCAGCCATGCACATGTTCTCAAATTCAGGTCTGTTTGGTCTGGCCTTGTACTTGTCTGGCAATCCTGTCATCCACACATTCTCTATGTCATCATCCATGGTCTGCAAGCAGCTCATTGGTAAACTCATCTTTACAGCATTGTCATCAGTAGGAATGAATATGACAGCACGTGATGATGATTTTAATTTCAGACTGAATGTGCGAGCGACTGCCTCCTGAGCACGGACTTCTCTGTTCTTTGAGTAGGCATTCATGACCTGCTTCATGTTCTCACGGTCAGACAGGTTATCATGGCTTGAGTCTTTTATCACTTTTTTAAGGTAATCGCTCATCTCATGTTCAGCTTTTGAAATGTACGAGACAATATACATGATACAGCTGTAGGGGTTCAAAATGAACTGTATGTCCATGTTTGCATCCCAGGCTCTTAACAGCATTGGATTATAGCCGTTTACCCAGCAGTCCTGTGGTCGTCTTTCCATATATACTGAACTTGATGTAGAAATAGTATCAATATGTTTCTTGTACTCTTCATAAGTCATGTTTACTTTATCAAGTAGCTGTGTAATGCTATCAAAACTCTGAGTTGAGTCATTCAGTAGATCCCACACATTCTGTAGCTGTTCTTTTGCAAAACTGGCGTAATCTCTTTCCTCTGATTCATTCCCTTCATCAGACTGATCTGCAGGGGGAGGCCTGGGACGGGATATCATGGTTCTGTTAATGGGTGGTTTAGGAAATCCAAACCGGCAGTGCTTCTTGTTCTTTCTACAGGATTTTGAGTGGTTACGACTGTGCATCTGCACTTCACTTACAATTTTATGTAGTTCTGGGTCTTTGTTTGGGTCTGGTAATTTGCATGATATGTATTTATCAATGAAATCACACACATCCTGATCTTGATCTTTTTCAAACTCTGGAGCATCTTTCACCCAAAATAAACAGTGAATGTGTGGAGAGCCACGTAGCTGGAATTCCACTCTGTAGAAAAAGTCAATTACCTCACCGATAGGTCGAGCAGGTGAATTGATCAAATCTCTCATCAAGGCTTCCACTCGTTTTTCAAACATCCGCATGGCTGTGACAGGGTTGCTTCTGAGGATTTCACATTTTTCAGACCAGTCTAATTCCTCAAAGTTCACAGTTTCCCCTTGTTGTGCTTTAATAGCAGTAATCACATCAGGCCATCTCATCTCAGCAGCACTAAACGTACAGAAAAATGTGGGAGTGCCTAGCTGTCTTAGCATAGCAAACAAATCACGGAGAGATTTCTCCCAGTATGCTGGAGTCCCTCTCAATGGTTGCATGAATCGTGTAGCTTCCTTGTTTATTACAAGCTTTTCTAACTCATGCTTGTCCTGCAGCAGTGAACAGTTTATTCTGCGTCCATCACGGGTCATGGGTTTTGCTCTCCTCAGCTGGATAGACATACTAGATGTGGCCATGTTCATTTCAGTAACAAACTGCGCAAAGAAGATATAGTTGGTATCCTTCGCACAACGATTGTCAATAGAGAATAGTCTAGAGTTAAAGTATCTGCTGGGGGAAACATGTTTTGCTCTACCAGGCTCATCAAAGGTGTTCTTGCCATCAGGAAACTGCACTGGAAATGCCATAGACTCAAGTTTAGGAATTTTGAAAGTGTTTACAGGAGTGTTTCTCTCTGCTGGGGCAATGCAAAATATTCCATCATCATAAGACAACAGCTGATGGCCGAGATCTGGGGGCTGAAGACATGTGTCCAAGGCAAGGCCTCTCAATTGCTCTTCTGCATTAGTGTCATCGTTTGCATCATTGTGTTCATTGTCATTGCTCTGTTCTTCAGTGTTCTCAATTTGTCTGCTTGCAATATCCATTTCCTCATCAGAAGCACTGATGTCATTTGCACACTGTTCATGCTCATTAAACATTTCTTCTTCAGAGAGTTCTGCATTAATGAAGATATCTTTATATTCTGAATGGACATCTTTTAGCTTTCTTAAAGCAGACAAAACCTTTTGCATGTTCAAAGTCTGAAACTGATAATGACCTTGGTAACACAGACGTCTCTTCAGTTTCACTGTAAGCAGTTGCGATTCACTTCTTGGTCCGGGTAAACAATTCACTGTTGTTTCTACTTCAGATGCAACAGAAATCACGGCGCCTTTTATAGCTCTTTGCTGGCCTTTCGGTAGTGTAACAATCTTAGCAAAAGGAATGTACTTTGCAATAACGTGTCTTTCAAGAACATTCAAATCGCAGAGTTCTGGAGGAATGGGAGCGAACTGAAGTTGATTGGCCACCGCAATGTCTGGCATCAGACCTGTCAATAGTGTATTATGGCAGCAGTGACAGATCCACTCTGTTTTCCTGTGATCCAGGACACATTGATCAGGGCAGTCGGAGCAGACGTGAACATAGTTTCCAGTCAAGCAAACTGAAGCAACTGTCGGATTCTTCTGATAGCGCTCACGATCACATGATTTGACTTGATTTGAGAAGAGCGCTCTGGCACAGCATGTGCAGACATAAGTTGGGCCTTGTTTTATAACATCTCTGAAAATATTTAAGGCTCTTAACACAGTCGGATCTTGTACTGCGTCAGGTTGGGTATTTTGCAACGTGTCTCTTTGCTGACGCATCAGATTCGTGTTTTTGTATTTGTGCTGTATGTCTTGTGCACAGTGTACTTTGTGAAGTATCTTGAGTGCAGATATTTTTTTTTAGATTTGAATAAATTATATTCTTTCTGACGAGCCCTAAAATGTGCATCACAGTGATAACGTTGTTTAAAAATGTTCTTCCTTTTTTCATAGAAGTTAGGATCATTTTTGCATGGGAACACCCTTACAAGGTATTGCCTATGCTGTTCCTTATATTTAACATTGTTCCTGTAATTTCTCAATATGTAGTCCTTTTGTTTCTCCCTGAAATGTTTATCATTCCTGTAATTTTGAATTATATAATTCTTTTGTTTCTCCTTGAATTGCTCATCATTCCTGTAATTTTGAATTATATAATTCTTTTGTTTCTCCCTGAATTGTTCATCATTCCTGTAGATTAAGGTTATTTTACTCTTTTTTCCCCCTCTGTATTGTTCATTATTTCTGTACTTGCTAACTGCATAAGCCTTTCTTCTCTGTCTGTATTCATTAATATTTCTATATTTGTTTTTCATTGTTTTTTTGTGTTCTTCCCTGTAAAAAATACTATTCCAATACTTGTTCTTCATGGCTTGTTTACGTCTTTCCCTGGATTCACTACTTCTTTTATAACCACAGACTTTACGTACAGCCTGTTTTTTGTAATAAACACCTTGCCTCTGAACCATTTCTTTATGCCATTTTTTAGAGTAAGCCTTTCGCTTCCGAGCCTTGTTCAGTTTTTCTGACTGCTTGATTGTCGATTGTGAATATTTTTGATTTGGAGCTGACAATGGCAATTGATCCTGTGACAGCATGCCATGAGAAAGTTCACTAAATGACACATTTTTATTACTGTCTTGATTCTGAGTGACGGTAGTTAGAACGTCCATGTTATCTTGACAAGTCAAGTGGGCTTGATCATTAGTTGATGTGGCTCCATTAACAGTAGTCTCAGATGGTTGTTGAACTGGATCTTGGACACACTGTTGTGAGACATCAGCAGACCTGCATTGTTCATTGTTTGACAGAGCTTTGTTCTCAAAAGAGGTGGATGGTTGTACATCACGTTCAAGCTCATAGCAGTTCGGGGAGACTTCAGGATGTACACGGCTTTCGGTTATTCGGTTAAAGAACGATACAGGCAGCAGATTAAATTGTTGCTGGTCTCTCAAATCGAAACACCATTGAAACAATAGCATAAGCCTCTCGATCATGTCTTCTAAACGGAAGAAGGTCAACATCACGGCGTACCAGTGCTTTCATTTTCATCAGGCATTCCATATGCTGTTCTGCAGTGAGGATCAAAATAACCAAACCTTCCTGAGCGATCTCTGAATACGGCGATACACGTGCATCCACACAGCAGCAACGCGTCACTCACATCAGCTCTGAGGCATTGCAGAGTATTCTCAAGGTTTTCATACTCGCCTAGTGCAGGGGAATCTTTTAGAAATCCAACTCTCTGAGGATGTTGTAGCAGGCTGAGTTGGTCTTAACTGTGCTTGGCAGCTCATCAAAGTTGAAAAAATTAGCCACAAATTGTCCTTTGCTCTGCAGTGTTTTTTTGACACTAGTGTAAACTGCATCACCTTTCTGTAAAATGCGGTCTAAATCGAAACCGTTTAGCTCATTACGTTCATTATGGAAAGCTAGGAACATTAAGGCATTGCAAGTACACTGACGGCCTCTGGAGTAAATCTTGTACCTAGAATCGCCTTGACAGTGGGATGCTGTAACAGACAGAACATACGGGTTTGCATCAATCATACCTGATACAGAGTTGGTACCGCTACTGGTGCCGCTACTGGTGCCACACGAAGCTTCTAGGTTTCTGCGCTGTTTCTGAGATTTACTCCGCTTTCCTTTTCTTGGCATGACGATGGTTGCACTGGCAATGTTTGAGGAATGGATAAAAGAATTGTATATTTAATGTTACTTGAAAAAGAACACAAAGATAATGTCTTTTTATGTGATCAGATATACAGAAAAGTTAAATATTTGATGGAGGATCCCTATACCACTCTACAGATAAAGCGTTGTGGAATTTTTTGGTTCGCGCACCTAGCCGAAGTGATAAGATAAAATTAAATTCTGCATCAAAATTTATAGACAAGACAAGTAGTTTGTTTAGGCAGTTGCACATATATTCAAACGCACATAACTATAGAATCAATTCTTAATGCGCATGTGAACGCCATCAGCGTCTATCACAGGTTCACGTTTAAAGCCTGTTTAGAGAGAACGGTGTCGTCTTAGCGGCCCCCAATTTAATAACAAATGATCATTTAGACGGAAGTGAATCAATCAAAACTAACTTTAGCTGGAAAAAACATTTTTCAAGAACCACTATAAAACTAAACCAATCTCTGTTACCTTAAATTATATTTTTATCTCTGTAAAGCTGCTTTGAAACAATCTACATTGTTAAAAGCGCTATATAAATGAGGATGACTTGACTTGACTTGACTAGATGCAGCAGGGCCAAGGGAAGTAGACATGTGAAGGTGGTTAAGCAAATCTACATTGCCACTACGTTCTACACATCTACCACCGACAAAGGCGGCTACATTACCTGCCAAACCTACCTTTGGTCTTCAAGCATCAGCTGTAGAGACCAGTAAATGAAACCATTACAGTTAATAAAAAAATACCGCCAGAAGAATATATATATTGAGGGCAAATGTTACAGTGTGACACGTCCAATGTGGTGCCAGTTACCCGTTTCTAAGTCAGTGGCCATCTGGACCAGTTCCTCGTCCTTCACCTCTGTGGGGCGGCGGCGGGTGGGAGGGCAATGGTTAGTCAATCCTGTACACTGAACCTCTGTTGTGTTAAAGAGAAAGAAAGAGATCTACCTGGAACTGCAGGGCGTGCTGGTGTGGTCATCAGCTTCCTGACCTTGGCCTGCAGCTCACCTGGGGCCATTGGACGCCTTCCCAGTAGGGCCGAGAACATGGGAGCGATCGGCTTGCGTGGCGGCAGCGTGGTGGAGGCAGCGGCCTTGCTGGGGCCACTGCTGGTGGTGGTGGGGGTGCTGCTGCTGCTGCTGGTGGGAGGTGGGGGGTTAGCAGTCGCCTCTGCCGACCGCTCCATGTCTCGGTCCAGGATGTACTTCCTGGCGGCGTCCATCGAGGTCCCAGGCTGCGGTGTCTTCCGTCGTAGCCACTTGACAAAGCTGCAAGACAGTGATCAAAGATTAACACGCATATCAACAAGGCACAGCACCCTGTCAACAGTCCACTGCCCTTCACCACAACAGGACTTACGTCTGGTGCTTCTTCTCCTTGGAGTCGTACAGGTCCTTCAGGGTGGCCTCCTTGTAGTCCCCAAAGCCAACAAGCGCCTCACCCTCACACCCGGGCTGAGTGGCGCGAGCCCGGGCCTCCTCGTGCACCCGGTGGTATCTCAGCTGCTCAGCAAAAGCAGGGTGGGCGCACGAGTACCGGGCGAGTGCGTCCTTGTTGGCCATAAGGGGGCTGTCGGAGGCACTTTTCTCCCGCTCCCGCTGGTGGCTGGCAACCAACTGCGTAGTGTAGCCCACGTCGTTCTCCAGGAGCCAACGGAACGTTTGACCCTGGTACTTGCCAAACTGAATGCTGTGGCAGCCCAGCACCAGCATGTGGTTACCAGGGTCACTGCCCTTGGAGACGACGTGGGCTTGGGCCTCCTTCTCCACCTCCTCTGGCTTCTTGGCCCTCGCAGCAGCGGCGGTCCAGCGTCGCCCCTTAGCGGCGATGAAGGCCGCCGCCTCATCAGGGGCCCGCAGGAGAAACGTGTTGCGAGGCCGTCACTTTAAAATTTGAAAAGAAATGGCACAGCGCAGCATTAAACGAGCATTACATGTTAAACTATATGTTAATTGCCATATTAACAGGACTATCACACATAAGATTAATGATATACTAGTACTACACATTCACTATTGAAACATTAACAAATTAACATAACGTGACACACAGGGTCGGCGCCACGAGGGGGCCCCAGGGGGCCTGGCCCGGCCACCTAGGTCACTGTGCCCCCTCACCTCTAGTCAGCGCACCACCCTGCCTCAGAACGCGATTTCAGCCGTTGAGACTCAGCAACAGGGACGCTTCCACTGTGCCCTCTTATTCCTGACATATTATAATTAACTTAACTATATATATATATTTTTTTAAACTATTTTGTAAATTAATTTAGTTTTACCATGGTTAAATCTGATTTGCAACTTTGCATTTGCACTCGCGACAGGCGCTTTAATAAATTACGTCACTAGCAGATTGTATGTAATTGGTTGATTACGTCCTACGTCATGTTAAGTATTTTTTTCAGTCAACAAACTTCTTGTTTTCATAATCTGTTAGTTCAAAATTTGCCGCAGCACTTGCCGCTCTTGACCCAGAAAATGAGACCTTTTTGGATGTAAAGTCCATAAAGCCCATCATGGATTTAACTAATTCTACCATTGTGGAAACGGAGTGCATTGTTGCAAAGCAATATATCCCCAGAATCAAAACGGAGGAAAGCCAGCAGATGATGACTACTAGGAGACTTCTCTCTGAACACCACAAAGTACTTGAAGCTATGCCTAGTGTGTTGTCCGCACTTAAACTCGCTGTCACATTCGGGGCCTCTACCGCTATGTGTGAGAACTCATTTTCTGTGCTCAAGAACGTTTTCACGGACAACAGACGAGCAATGAACCACACCCGTAAGGGTCAGCTCGTGCAACTTGCATTTGAGCGGGGCCTTACAAAGAAAATACGCAACGAATGGAAAGACCTCGTTCTGAGAAAGTTTCACACTTCCACTCGTCAACTGCAGCTTTTCTAAAGGTAGTTTGTGTTTTTGCTTTTTTGTCTTTGTTACTAGTATGATTGATTATATAGCCAGTGCTGGTCCTTATTATTTATGAGAATGCTGTAGGCAGCGTTGCTCTGTATATCGTCCCGTCAGTTTAAAAAAAATTAATTAAAAGTGGGTGTATGGTAGGCCCCCCCAGTGACACATCGAGGCCCCCTCGTTCCGTACGTCCTGGCGCCGACCCTGGTGACACAACAGGTAAATAATGACCCCAGGGTCAGCCCCCTGTGCATTGGCAGCCATTAAACAAACAGGCTTATTGTTAATAAACAAAACATAAACTTACATTTTATATTTTGATTTCACGTGGTGGTATAATGGTGGACTAACTGTATGGTCTTTTCATAATTTAATTTTGTTTTCAGAGATCGTCACATGTTGTCCCGTTCATTTCCAATGCAATGGATTACATTACATTACATGCTAGCGATCTCTCAAAATGTATTCAATCTTTGATCAGACTACCTGGTTATCTTCCTTAGATGTAGTTACTACAGTTTGGAGTCGAAATTCAAAGTGGAAATATGGTCTAAATGTGTAAACAGGACGCCTGACGTTCACGTTATTAACTAATGTTAACGTATATTTTAAATATCAAAACCAGCGATTGACAGCATAATACATCGACAAATTCCATGTCAGTACATTGTAAAAGTACTCTGGGAAGACAATGTTATGTCAGTACATTCGTAATATTTTATTTATTTTTGTTTTACTCACTCACTCAGTCAGTCAGACTCTAGGCTTGTTCGACTTGAACCGGCGCTGCGCAGACCGATCAGTTGATGACATCAAAGTACCGCGAGAGCGATTCAAAAGCATAAGGAGCCGTCTGCTCTCTAATCGCTCTCGCGGTACTTTGATGTCATCAACCGATCGGTCTGTGCAGCGCCGGTTCAAGTCGAACAAGCCTTCTCTCTCTGGGTGTCAGGTTTGTTGGTTGCTATGAGTGACAAACGCTTGATTATACTACCCGTTGATTGGCCCAAAACGCTCGACAAACGCTTGAGTATACTAACCGTTGATTGGCCCGAAACGCTCGACAAACGCTCGACAATACGAGCTGCTGATTGGCTCAAAACCGAAAACGCTCGACAATACGAGCTGCTGATTGGCCCAAAACCTGAAACGCTCGACAAACGCTCGACAATACGAGCTGCTGATTGGCTCAAAACCGAAAACGCTCGACAATACGAGCTGCTGATTGGCCCAAAACCGAAAACGCTCGACAAACGATCGACAATACGAGCTGCTGATTGGCTCAAAACCGAAAACGCTCGACAATACGAGCTGCTGATTGGCCCAAAACCGAAAACGCTCGACAAACGATCGACAATACGAGCTGCTGATTGGCCGGCATCCAGAGAACATTGCTGTTGTCGAGCGTTTTCAACTTTGGGCCAATCAGCAGCTAGGATAATCGAGCCTTTATCGAGCGTTTTCGGGCAAATCAGCAGCTCGGATTATCAAAACGTTTGAATAATTTGTGAACGTCAACGTCAACGTCAGACGTTTTCAACCATTTACACTTGAAGATAACCAGATAGTCTGACCAAAGATTAAATAAATTTAATTATGAAAAGACCATACAGTTAGTATCTTAATACCCTTAAGATTATAATATCACCACGTGAAATCAAAATATAAAGTTTAAGTGTATGTTTTATGCATTAACAATAAGCCTGTTTGTTTGTAGAATGTTTGAGTTGTCAATCTCAAGAGCTATATGCCATTTGCAACCTCACTCACTTACACATACACACACACACACACACACACACACACACACACACACACACACACACACACACACTCGATATACGTGGATTTGCTTAGAGCCAAATGACACCTCTCTCCAATAGTATCCAGCTGCAGACCCGCAGCACCACCAGTTTCAGAACCCCAGCGCCAGAACCGGAAGTAAGGGGCGGAGCTTACGTTCTAACACCAGCGCCAGGACCGGAAGTGAGGGGCGGGGCTTACGTTCTAAACCGAGTAACGCCACCTAACGTTTTGGAGCGTAATTTGCTTAGACACGAAACGTCATTATTACACACGAAATGTCATACTTTATACCTATTATAATGAAACATTAAGGTATAGTACAATAAGCATTTAAAACATTGATTTTTTGTAGTATAATTCTATATAGTTATCCGTTTTATTGTATTATGAGAGTTACTTCCTGATCGTGAAAATAATGCTTGAAACTTATGGTCATTTTATATAAAATATACTTTATTTCACAAGAACATGTGCAGCATGCATTTTTCTTTATGTAAAATAATGTCAAAAATCTAAAAAGAGAGAGAAAATCCGGCATTGTTTTAAAAGAAACCATAAAAATGTACCGTACTTCAAATAATAGCCGAGTCCCAAATAGACGATTGTCTCTTTACACGCCTGGTGTGGCTGCAGGTCTGGGTAAATATAAGTCCGGTCTCAAATAGAGGTCGGGTCTGTTTTTTAGTTTCAGGTTGTATTAAATCTTCTAAAACCCGTCAGATCGTCCGCTTTTTGGCGGAATAGAATGACTGCTGCGCATGACAGGGCGCTTAACGAGCAGAGAGAGAGAGAGCCCCGGCCGCGCGCGCGCACTCTCACGTCTTCAAACAACACGAGCACTGTCTTGCTCTTTATTTGTCACATACCAGTTATAGTTCATACAACGAGCAGTGACTCACTGTGTAATAAAAACATACCCTAAATATTATTTAAAAGGTGCAACAATTTTTTATATTTTTAAATACTTGCAAAAATAACCATGCTTGTGTCATTGTAAATAATTCCGCCCCTCCCTCACTTCCGGTTCTGGCGCTGGGGTTCTGGCTCTGGGGTTCTGAAACTGGTGGTGCTGCAGGTCTGCAGCTGGATATATCTCCCTCTCCCCAACCTGTTTACAGGGTACGTAAAAAAATACGCACCGCATACGCACTGCAAACGGAGTATGTGTGAAACGGGCGTTACCCCCTCTAACACACACACACACACACACACACACACACACACACACACACACACACACACACACAGGTTTGTTTGTTGAATGTTTGAAATGTCAATCTCAAGTGCAATGCCAATTGCAACCATTGCAACCTCACTCACTCACTTCAGAGGCGCTCGTTCCTCCCCTATGGTTCCTCCCATTGGCCGAGGCCTCGTCGCCGGCGCCAACGTCGACTCGGACGTCACTCTGTCTGAATCACGAATTGCCCCGAAATAACCCTCTTTTGCTGTGTTACTCCATTTAAAACAAAATTTAACACAAACGTTTTTTTTTTTTAAAAAACGCTGCAATTTTCTGTACACGGATCATTTCTAGCCTTTTTGCTTTCTTTCTTTTTTTTTTAGCGTTTTTCTACCCTGTATTTTTTCGTTGAGCACGTAAGTCAGCATATTTCTTCCCTTTCTCATGTTTTATCTGTATTGTATTTTTTAAAAGAGGCATATAATAAGCCTTTTATCAAAGTGTACTGCATGCAGAAGAGGCGGGTGAAAAAAATTGGGGTGATGCCGAGTCGTAAAGTTGCAATGACGTTTGACCCGCCTAAACCTTATAATTCTGTATAAAAAGTTTCATTCATGATTTTCATCGAAACCCGGTAAATGTGCTGGTTTTCTTTCTTTTAACTATGTGCAAGAATAAATGGGCTAATAAATCGAGCAGTCCATAAAGTTGCCCTGACGTTTGAACCGCCTAAAACATATAATTCTGTATAAAATGTAACGTTACAGTTTCATTCATGATTTTCATCGACACCCAGTAAAGTGCTCGTTTTCTTTCTTTTAACTATGTGCAATGCATGCAGAAGAGGCGGGAGAAAAAAATGGGCTTATATATCGAACAGTTCATAAGCAGCTGACGTAAAACATATAATTCTGTATAAAATGTTTTTTTTTTCCAAAAATATAATGCATGCAGACTTATTCTGATGAGCCTTCGTTTGACCCTTTACTCAGTTTATGTCAGTTTAATGATCCGAATAATCAACAACTATGAAAAAAGAAAACGAAATTCGTTCAAAATAATAAAAATATATAACTAAAAAGAAAAAAAAATAGTACTAATGCCACTGATTTAAAAATTTCCATGAATATTTATTGTGTATGGGGGTTTTCAGTGGGGGTTTTCATTATTTGCATTGCTTTACTGTTGCAGAATGGAAAGCACACCCAACCTGTGTGTGGAGGCTGGAGAGCTGGTGCTTAGGCCTTCTAAGCAGGCAGCCACCGTAGAGAAAGTCCACCTTTCTCAAGTGGTTAAAGGGGTGCCCTTTGTGCCAAAGTACCCCGAGGCTGTGCTGGGAGAGGCCAAGGTCAGAGTCATCCAAGGTGGAGGGGATCCCTTTGATGACCTGCTGGTGGCAAGTCAAAGTGCCATCCAGTTTGGTCAATACAGGGGGAAACCCTTCAAATGGATGCTGGAGAATGACCTTGGCTACTCCCTCATGCTCATGTCTGGGCATCAGCGGGAGCGCGAGGCTGGCAGATTGGACAGAAGTGCCCTTATGGCTAACAAGGATGCCTTTCTCCAATATGCCTGCACATTTGAGGTGGTTGCAGAAGCCATAAAAGTGCGCAGGCAGAGAGAGGGCACGTTACCTGGTTGTGAGGGTGACTGTCTGGTGGGCTTTGGGGTCCACAAGAAGAGCACCTACAAGGAGCTCTATGAGGCTAAGGACAGGGAGAGGAAAAGGTAATATGTGCTTCTGCTTGCTTTTTATTGTATTGCTGTTTTGTATTTATTTTACTCTTATCATGTAAACTATTGTGTTTCTTATGTAGCTATGTGGAGTTCATCCGGCACAAGGGCACCAATACAGGCAGCAAGATGGACGCCCTGAAAAAGTACATCTTGCTGAGGGACCAGGAAAGGGAAAAAAAGTCATCCTCTGCATCTTCTGCATCCCAGCCTGCTGTCCCGCACCCTTCAAGCCTGACTTCTCCTCCTCCCACCCAAAGCTCCCATTCCCAGCCAGCCACAGCACACAGTGGGTTTTTAGATCTATAAGTGGTGTAATTCTATGCACGTTCTAATGGAATTATGAATAACATTGTAATATTTCTGCCCTCAGAGCCAACAGATGAAGATCTGCTGGCTTCAGCCATGGAGGTGGAGCCACAGTGTGAGTGTTTTGTTTTCTTTTGTGTGTAAAAAAAGAAAAAGCATGCTCACCTGATCTTATGTGATCACTAATACATTTACTAACATCGTATGGTATTGTTATGTAACCATAAATGTCTTCAAATTATTAAATCATTAGTACTAATTACAAAATTAAAATGATGTGTTCTTCACAGTACTTACACCAGCACCACCACCTTCAACGCCGATCCGCTCACCTCGCTTGGAGCAAAGAGCCGCTCAAAGGCTGGTGTCAACGGCTTCTGAGGTACAGTTTTCACACCAGAAGTTTGCACATATATATATATATATATATATATATATATATATATATATATATTATTATTATTATTATTATTATTAATTTACTCATTTTGTTTTTATTCATACATAATATATTTTTGTGTGTCTATAGGTTGTTCTCCCTGAGGCCTGGAAGCACTCCCTTCCAAAAGAACAACACGAGTGGATCGGCCGCTCCCTCTTCCGACGCCAGGGTGGAAGGGCAGCGCTAACAGATAACCTGCAGATGTGGTGGTACCCTCCCCAGCCTCGTCTGCAGTATCATCAGCCTCCAGCATCGCTGGGCGTGTTCTTCACCTGGCCGCTGTGTTTGTGGATGCCCTACAGGATGTGGTCCTACAAGCTGATATGCAGCTCGCCAGACTGCAGACGGTCTTGTCGGCGACTGACATCATGTGGGCTCTACAAGACAGTGAGGCGGGTGCTGAATTTACACGGCTGGTATTTTCTGGCAACAGAATACCTGGAGTGTCAGCGCTGCCACAAGAAGCTCGCCGCGTGGTCCTATGACTTCCTGGACCAGCTGGATCCGGCTCACCGCAGGATGTTCCCAGCTATCCTCACTTACCGGTGAGTAATGAGAAAATGATTCTTACTGCAGGTGCAATTAACTACTAACATGTTACACCGTTAACTAGGATGTAATGGTAATAATGTAATTTAAATTACTTAAAAATAATATTTTTCTTAGTACTTTTAAAATTAATTACACGTAATAATTTGTACACAAAACAAGCTTTTGTAGTTTTTCCCCAAGACACTGTGGCCCTGTCCACACGGAGACGCGTTTAGCTGTATACGTACAAATTTTTTATCGGATTGGCGTTTCGTCCAGACGGATCCGGCGTTTTGGGAGACTGAAACCGCTATGACACCCTTGCGTTTTCGTGTGTACGGCCAATTCGTATATTTTGTGAAACGATGATGTCATCACCCCACGTGTCGACTAGTCAGACGCGCTAAATCAGTAGCCTAACAGCAACAACAACTGCGACTACTTGCTTGAGTTCATGCTTCAGAAGCTACCGAGCCTCTTTTATTTCTTTATTTATTATTTAGGCCTCCTTTAATGTATTTTTATTTTATTTCTTTATTTTTCTTCTTTATTTATTTATATTTCTT
This sequence comes from Siphateles boraxobius, assembly GCF_051911475.1. Lineage (NCBI taxonomy): Eukaryota > Metazoa > Chordata > Actinopteri > Cypriniformes > Leuciscidae > Siphateles > Siphateles boraxobius. The sequence continues at coordinate 19,803,466 of NW_027508833.1, read as the reverse complement.
TCTTATATGCTATGATGCTTGTATTTTGTCTGATTAAGACATTTCGTATTTTGTAGGGATGGGCATTTCAAGCAAAAATAATACTCGACGATCGCTGGGAATTATTTTATTATTATTATTCAAAAAACGCACCTCTGCCCCCTCAGGCTCACTGGTAACACGGCGTTCGCTCCGACATTAAATTTCTCTGTACTGTAGTAGGCCTACATGTTGTAGCCATTAAAGAAAAGTTAGTTTCATATTTATGTTTAAATATAATGTTATTTTTTTACATTTCATATATGTTGATTAGGCTATATGAAAAGTGAACAGCATGAGTAGCCTAATCATAAGATGCGCAATATCGAGACACATCATTTTGACAACTTCATTAAGTTTTGTTTTGTATAAAGCCTTTCTTTAAAGTGAATTTCGTTTTGTATAAATTGTATCTTAATTTTGATCAATTTTCCATCAACCAATTTCCTGGATTTAAAAAATAAGAAGCAAAGATAGCAGACAATAGCCTATAATCTGGACACGGAGGCGCCGACGCGATATAACTTGCATCGCACGTGAACTCGAGCTTGTCTCATAAATGAACAGAAACTCAGAAATATATCTAAGCTTGAAATGTCTACTTTCAAACAAAACAATTCAAAACGAAAATAAACAGACAACTCTAATAATCCGTATGAAGTGCGCATTTCTCTCTATAGGCACCTTCACAATACTGCAAAGGTGGCAAGTCAGCATCGTCACAGAAAACACTAGTTTATTAATAAACAATTAAAATGTCTCCTTGTTATATTTGACACATTCATAATGATTTGGCTATTTGCCGGTCCTTTGTGGCAAGCTTATGCGTCTGCTTTAGCTAACTAATCGAATATCGTGACTCATCCCTATTTTGTACCAGGCCATTTATGGTTTTTCATATTGTTCAATAAAGTTCTTGGTAAAAAAGATAAGAAGCTACTGTGCCTAATATTACATAGGCAACTGTATATCATTGTATAGCCTACAGCGCGAAAGGTTTATGCGCAAGTCTTGTTCTCTGTTTTTAGTGTATCTGTGTCAGAAATACAGCGCCTCATACTGGTCTGGCATGTATACTACATCGAGTTGAGTCGGTTTCAGTGGTTTCGTGTGTACGCAGATATTTCTTGAGACGGCGCCGTGTTCACGGAATTTTTTTTTTGAACGAGAAAAAAAAAAGATCGGATAGGGAAAGCTCTGGCTTCGTGTGGACGTGGCCTGTGTCTGCCAGTCAAGGTTCTATACAGAATGTGTGAACGACCCACCCCCATTGATCTTTGCTTGACCTTTCAAAGGTGTCAAGCTCAGAACAATAACATTCCAACACCTTGAGACACCTGAAGTGACACGACTCCCAGTCAACGTTTTCTTGCAGCTTAGTGGACTTGTAGTCGAGTGTAGTAGTTCGACTTCATCGTCAGTCCATACGAAAGACTCCACTCTTGCTCTTGAAGTTCTTGCGTTCGCCATCTTCGTCTTCTTCTTCTTGGTTCGTATACAGCGCGCAAGGTTATTCGCATGCTCAAAGTCTTCTTCTCCGTGTATAGTGTATCTCTGTGGCACAATTACAGCGCCCCATACTGGTCTGGCATATATACTACACCGTTTTCAGTCGGTTTCAGTGGTTTCGTGTGGACGCAGATATTTCTTGAGACGACGCCGTGTTTACGTAGTTTTTTTTAGAACGAGGAAAAAAAAAATCGGATAGGGAACGCACCGGCTTCGTGTGGACGTGGCCCTAGCCTGACAGCTGAGGTTCTATTCAAGATGTGTTAACGGCCCCCCATTGAGCCTTGCTTGACCTTCGATAGATGTCAGACTTAAAACAATATCAAAGTCTGTACAGTTTTTTTTATCTTTTTGTATGGGAAACATCGCACCTTTCCTCTGCTCTGGAAAAGATAACAATTTAAAGGAACTTTAATAAACTTTGTCTGTGTGTTTTAACAGGTTCTCTTGTGATATGCATGTGGCAAAGTTGATGAGGGAGCGATCTCTCGGCAACAGCGTCTCTATGCTGTATCACAAGCTGTGTGAACAGCATAGTGAGGAATGGATGGAGAGGTCCCTGCAATATCTCTCTGTGTGTCACCGGTTCCAGGGCACCACCACACAGCCCATCTCACCTCCACCACCCAAGCCGCCTGTACCAACCGGCAAGTGGCTCCTCTCTGTCCACGCAGAGGATATCCGGTCCCAGTATGGTGAGCTCAAAGCCAGGGTCACCTCTGTCTTTGGGTCATCCTGAAGATGGCCTCCACAAAAAAGGTAACACATTAATCAAATATTAGTCTCAAAGGCCCAAATGTGTATGTACAGGTGTAGATAAAAATTTTGTCGGTTATCTGTACTGAATTTTCTGTTTTCCAACAACAGGTGGCCAAAAAACTGGCAGGAGCTGCAGCTGGGACCGCAGCCTGGGTCACCAATGTGGGCAGTGAGCACGGAGGGGTCCTCATGTCTGTGCTCAACTCACATGAGGCTGCCCATGACCGCAGGCCTGGTGAAGAGGTACGAGGCGGCTGGTGTCGCTCCCCCCAAGCTCCTTTATGTGGACAGAGACAGCTGCTCTTCTGTGGGCACATCCAGAGCAGGTGCCATGTTCAGCGGCTGGAGTGATGTGGTGGTACATCTCGATGTGTGGCACTTCTTGCAGCGCTTCGCCGCCGGTCTGCACACTGACAGCCACCCGCTCTACGGTCTGTTCATGGCGAAGCTCTCTGCCTGCATTTTCGTCTGGGACGAGGGAGATGTGGCTCTGCTGAGGGAGGCCAAAATGAGGGAGCTAGAGCAACAGCATGGCATCAGAGGCCTCACTGATGACCAGCTAACCAGCAGGCTCACCTCCAGACAGTTGGCGCTGCACTGTCGACGCTGCACACGTGGCGTGGAGGAGACAGAGCAGCTAATCTGTACATTGCTGGAGGCCTTCAAGGACGCCAGGGAAACCATGGGCATCCCCTTGGTGGACCAGGAGAGGATGGACGTCACATGGGACACGTAAAGATGCCATCTTCCCTGCATCCAGGACCCCCCTGGTGTGCAGCTGTACACTCAGACAGGAAGTATGACAAGGGGAGGGCTCACACTTCCTGTTTACCGCTGCACTAGGGGTTTCACTTCCCTGGAGTCCTTCCACAACCACCTCAACCGCTTCATACCCGGTGAGATTACACACATCCACCTCAATGTTTTTTTTTGTGATAGTCTGTTTTTATCTCTTTTGTAATTATAAATTAGTGTTAATGTTTCCTTTTTTTATCAGGAACGAGCGCTAACCTGGAAAATTTCCAGGCTTATCTGCTTGAGGGTTTGGAGCGGTGGAACGAGGACCGAGCTGCGGCTGCTGCTGCTACCGTAATGGATGAGGGCCCGTCGTCCCTGCGCTGCTACAGTGCCTCGCTCCAGCACAGCGTCAATGAGCTCAGTCAGCGTCTTCTTGGCTGTAGTCTTGTACAAGACCATTCAAAGCCAGGACAGTACACGGGTATGTGTCTATAATGCCATGCTTTGTTGTTTTCTTTGTAATGCACAGGTGTCTATTTTAAAACCTTGTTTTCAATTTAATTTGTTTTGTCAGGCGAGCTCATCGGGGTGGAGTACCTGTGCTCGCAGCAGTCCTGGGAGTTCAGGGAGGACTTTGGGCGGGACCCAGATGCCCCAGACAGAATCCCAGATGACCTGGGAGAGGCAGAAGATGAGGGATTTCGGGATGAGGCAGAGGAGCAGGACCACACCATCTCCCCTCTTTCCTTAGTGTCCACCCAGGAAGCTGTACGCTTGTCTCAGGATTCAGCGTCACCCTCTCAGTCCTCCCAGGACCTGCCTCCTGAGCCCCAAGAAGATGTATGTATGCATGAAGGCATCCCTTGCCATGCCATCATATGGAGGACTTTTTTTTTATCCATCCACTAATTTCTTCTTTCTTCTTGTTAGGTGTGCAGAGGACCAGACGGGACACCAGGTTTTGACAGAGATGTGGACCTGGCCAGGTACCTCGTCGAGCTGAGAGAAAAGCCTTGTGTCTCAGATAGGGAAGCCACTGACATTGTTCGGCTGTGGGACAGACTGCCGGACAGTGACAAAAAAGGTGTTTCCTATCCTCCGAGACACAAGGGGAGACTCTTACAAGGCAGGTTTAAGGCCACCCACTCCAAAACCTCCACCTGTCATGGAAAGGAGAGCCTGAAGCGGTAAGTTAAATATTTGCACACAGAGCTTTAATAATGTAAATGACTATATGCTTTATAATTCCCTATTTTATTTTACAGGTGTGTGCTGGGGCAGGGGTCGGGCCCTGCGCAATGGCCCAATATTAGTCGAATTGTAGAGGCAGTATGTCTGGAGCTTTGCTCCATTCATCCAGCGGGGAAGGTGAAGTGGGGCGTTTCATTGAACCGCTGGGCTGCCGTTCTACACGACTACCAGGCCATACGGAGGCTGGTGGGGAACTGCCCAGCACTGAGGGGACGGGCAAGGATTCAGCTGTTCGAGGTCAATCAGCGGACGCTTTCTGTCTGGTAAGTAGTTTCTTTTTAAAGACAGCTATAAAAGGAATTTTACAATTCACATATTCTGTTCATCCTATTAATTGTCCCATTTTAAACAGGTACAACAACTACAGGAAGAAGCTGGAAGCAGACGTGCTGGCTCTGAGTGTGCCCTTGCCTCAGATCCGCATGGTGTCTAACACCCTTCTTCCTGTAGCCAAACAGAAGACGTCAGTGCCCGCTGCACCTCAATCAGCACTTCCACCTTTCCCCTTTGTTGTTAACCCTGACCTGCCAGGTCAGGCAGTACGACGTGGGCAGCGACATCCTCCCCCCGCATCAGCACCCTCACTGTCTGTCCTATCTGTAGACAGCATCACTCTCTGCTCCACCGCCGGCGTCAGTCTCTGCTCCACCGCCGGCGTCACTCTCTGCTCCACCGCCGGCGTCACTCTCTGCTCCACCGCTGGCGTCACTCTCTGCTCCACCGCCGGCGTCACTCTCTGCTCCACCGACGGCATCACTCTCTGCTCCACCGCCGCCGTCAGTCTCTGCTCCACCGCCGGCGTCACTCTCTGCTCCACCGCCGGCGTCACTCTCTGCTCCACCGCCGGCGTCACTCTCTGCTCCACCGACGGCCTCACTCTCTGCTCCACCGACGGCATCACTCTCTGCTCCACCGCCGGCGTCACTCTCTGCTCCACCGACAGCATCACTCTCTGCTCCACCGCCAGCGTCACTCTCTGCTCCATCTTTGAGCAGAACAACTTTGTGGAGAAAGAGAAAGGCAGAAGAGTTTTTAGCCCAGAAGCAAGGGCTGCCCCCTCCACAGCAACGTGAAAGAAAAGATTACACATGCAGTCGATGTGGGCAGCCCAGAAAAAAAGAGTTTGGGCACACCAGGGTGGGCAGCTTCTTCTTCTGTGCCACAGCAGAGGGAAAGACTGCAGAAGAGTGGCTGCAGGAGAGGAGAAATGCTTCACTGTAAATAGTTATTTGTGTAAATATTGTTAATGTCCTGTTTCTTCCTATTAAGGAATATTTAATTGCATTTAATAAAGAGCATGTAATTATTCCAAAATGATTGTTCTTTATTTCAAAAGGTTTATCTGCCTTCATAACGGTCATATAAATTGTCCTTAATAATAATTATTTATTTTAGAACATTTAACGACTGTTCTTTTATTTGAGAACATTTATTTGCCCTCAATAAATGCCATGTTAATATATCAAAACCTTATTTAGGGTTTATCTGCCTTCATGAGTCATGTAAATTTCCCTAAATTATAGTTTTTTACTTTTGCATGTTTATTTGCCCTCATAAAAACCACGAAACAGTCCTTCTTTATTTCAGAATGCTTCTCGGTTAATAGGCCATGTTTGACCTATAAATATAATTAATATATGTACGTATATATTATTACATTTATACATATTTGTTGTACTTGTACAGATTTTAATTAAACAAAGGGTATATAGGGATCCCACAGTTAAGGCCATGTTAATGGCCTTAAATGCTTGCTCTTTATTTTAGAACACTTATTTTCTCCCATGAGGGTCATTAAACAGTCATAAAAGACTGTTCTTTATTTTAGAATGTTAATCTGCCTTCACAAAGGCCATGTTAACGGTCCTTAATGAAATTTATAGAACATTTATTTGTCTTCATGAAGGTCATGCTAATTGTCTTGCCCATTTATTTTATTTGTGGAGCTTTTTTATGTATTTAAATTATGCATTAGCATTCTATTATACATTGGTCTGGGTGAATACTCGATTCTGGCTGCAGGGTGTCCGTTAAAAAGTGACAGAGGACACCTAGTAAAGGAGTTCTGGTGAATCTGACTGTTTACCGTTCGAAATTAATAAATAAATCCGCTGGCTACATCAGCTGTGAGTAACCATGTTTACAATTTAAAAAAAACCGAAGGGTTCTACGAGCTGAGCGGACTATAAATATCTCCGGTTGCTAAATAAACCGTCAGGCGTAAACAGGGAATCCAAGTTATTGTTTGTAAAAACTTTAGATTTTGATTGTAAAACTACTTAAAATATAAACTAATGTTTTAAAAATGTGTTATTTGGCAAGTGACCATGCATGGTATAAGCGGGTTAATGCCCTTCGAGGTGTCCAATGTCTAAAGGGGTGGTAAAATGCCCTTTTGACAAGATGTAAATCTCTGATGTCCCCAGAGTGTGTGTGTGTGTGTATGTGTGTGAAGTTTTAGCACAAAATACCCCACAGATATTTTTAAATAGCATGTTAAAGTTGTCATTTTTTGAGTGTTAGCAAAAACACACCGTTTTGTGCCTGGCCCTTTGAATGCAAATGAGCTGCCTCAGAGGGCGGGGTTTCAAGAGCTCTTGTGTGTTAGCAGCTGCGATGCGATTACCTCACGCAGACACACTAAAATGACAGAAACTGTTCTGCTTTTAATGTTAAAACAGAGTCAGACAAAGATGGAGAGACTCAAGAATAAGTGACAACATGTAGAATGCAACAGGACGTCTCTGAATGGTTAGTTGATGAATTTATGTTGCTGATGTGGAGTTAACTATCTTCAATTAGCATAATTCTGTCATGATAATCTATAAATCGCTCGTATAGGAACTGTTGTGAGATGCACACATAGTGATTTTTTATTGCATGTGAAAAGAAGGATGCTAAAGTTTGAGCTGACTCACAAATGTTCTTCGTATACAACAACTGTTCCTCTTCTCAACATGGACTGCGTGTCCCGGGGGCGGGGTTTTTGTACATTTTAGGGTTGCTGATGTCACTAACACCGGAGGAATGTCGTGTAGTCCCTACGTCCTTTTCTTTAAAAGCAAATATCTCCCTTTGCTTTGAACTTTGAGCATTGTAACTTTGCATATGTTGTTTATGCTCAAACAGCAACATTTCACAGTTAGAAAAGCAGTGGCGGTTCTAGACCATTTCAACTGGGGGGGCCAAGCTGGGGCCAGTTGTGCTGTTAGAGGGGCCAGTTGCATTTAGACCTTATTGTTGTCATATAATTTTCTGCACTGCACTGCAGGCATTAACAGGTAAAATACCATGTTTATAATCATTCAACAATGTATTTGCATTTCCATTATATTTTTACATTTGCATTACATATTCAGTATTAGTCACAGTAACTGTAATTGACATGATGTCATTCTTTCTCTCCATTTTGGTGAGAACTATAGAGCAAAAGCAATGGGGACCAAGAAGCGTATTAATTAATTTACTTGCTAGGTTACCATGTCTAACCATTTACAGGGCTCCTGCACACTTTTTAAAATCGAATTTAAGGCTTTTTAAAACCTGAAGAAATCAAAATTCATACCGTACATTAGGGGTGTGCGATATTGACAAAAATTTATCTCAATATTTTCAATGTTTTGTTGATGATTAGATGATATTTTACTGATTGTGTTTTTGTGCTGGTGACATGGCTGGTTTAGGCCTGTTTTTGACAGCAGACTCACAAAGATATTCATATTTTTTAATATTCTATGCAGTGGTCAGTTAACAGCAGGGACCGAAATTAATTTTTTAATTAATTTTTAATTAATTTAATTTGCCACCTTAAATTGATTTCCAGAGGCATTTTCACCTATATATGGACATTCTTTCTAAACTTATTTAGAGTTATGAATCACCTTTTATGTCAAATACTAACATTCAAATTATACAGTAATTATACTTATTTATACAATAATACTTAATTATACAATAATTATACAGTACCACTGTTACCAGTCAAATTAAATCATTTAATCAAAATCCATCTTTGCAGTCTAAAGGAGACACAGAAGTGGCATTAATATATTTACACTCCATTCACAATTGCATAAAGCTATGAGATTTTTTTTAAATCAATATTTAAACATGAAATTATTTCTAATTTTAACGTTTTAATTAAAGGGTAGGCTACTTTAAATATGAAACTAAAACCGCCAGTAGGCGGCGGCAAGTCACTGTCTTAATAAGTGAGTTGAAGGATTCATTCATTCAACGAATTCGTTCAAACGGCTGATTCATTCGGGAAAGAAGCAAGTGATTCCTTCAAAACGCGGATTTCAGTCAAGAAATCATCGCTGTTTGTTTTCCCTTTATTTCGCCTACTAGAATTTCAAAATGAAACCGTAGCAGAGTCTCAATGCAACAGACAGCGATATAAATATGATATAAATATAAGACATAAACTAATTTGGGGACATAGCCTACCTATGAACCGCACACAGCAGTGAAAGGACGAGAGACAAATGCGATGTCAGCTCACAGTGCATCGTATACAGTTAAAACATTGATTACAATATCATAATAGACAATACACATCGCACACCCGATACGCACATAAAGAATGAACTTGCAACTGAACTGACATTTACCAGCTTTCTCCTTCTCTCCTCTCTCGCGTGCAGGAGACACGCGATTCCCGCGAATGTGACGCGAATTGTCACGTGAACAAGCAAATCCACAAAGATAGAATAATAAAAAAGTAATACGCATACAACGATAACAACGATAGCAAAAAAAAAAAAAGTTTTGTAAAAATTATTTCACACTCCACATTTAGGGGGGCCACAAGGGGGGCCAAGATTGTTGTCACAGGGGCACGGGCCCCCCTGGCCCCCCCTCTAGAACCGCCACTGTAGAAAAGTGCATCAGAGCAGACACATGGCATAACTGTTCTGTGCAGAGATGCAGAACAGTGGGCACAAGGCTTCATTCCTATTTTTTTAAACCACATCAATCACAGCAGACAGATAGTATAAGCGCTCAGTACAGACATGCATGGATACATAGATACATACATGGAGTGTGAAGTACCTGTGGCATACAAGGCTTTTTATCTGCCTGTCTCTCTGCCGCATTTACCCTGCTGGTCAGACTATCGCCATGTCGTCTTTTCTGTACGTAGGCATAATGCCAAAAAGAAGAGGCAGGAGAAGGAGGTCTTGCAGCAAAACGTCCAGCCGTTTTCTGCTCCCTTGGTGGCCTCTGAACACTTGCACGCATGCTGTCATAACTTAAACAACCAGTCCAGCATGTGCACTCAGCCTTTGTATTCGATGCATCTGGACTGGCAAGAAGTTCGAGGCCGCCATCCTCCTCCTCCTCCACCTCCTCCAGCACCTGCTGCATTCACCTATACTGCACCCCTACCAGAACACACACATGCACCCGCTGCTGTACCAACACCTGCAACACACATGACCAAACGTTGCCTATAAGACAACAGCTTGGCGGCAGAAAAAATCAAGCAGGTGCAGCTGCAGCATATAATATAATACCTACCTGTATACCAAGAGACAGGCATCGTATTGAGTATTCTAATGAAATAAAAACATATACTATTTAAATATAACAATAATATAGAGTAATAAAATAAATGAGCGACGGCTCAAACTTATTAATACAATTGTAACAATGTTCAGGGAAGAAGGAGGCGGGAACCGGCGAACAATCAAAATAAACTTTATTTAAAATAAAACAAACAAACTAAAATACCACCAGCAGTCCCTCGCGGACGACTACTGGCTAAAATAAAACACGAATACAAAAACCAGAACAACTAAAATACAGGCCTGTTCCTCTCTCGATCATTAATGTCGTCGCTCCCCCTTTATGCTTCCGCTCCTCCGTGAGAGATGCGAGACCGGTGTTGCTCATTAGCAATCGCACCACCGGCCTCGCGCCGTTCTCTCACGTCCCTCGGCCGTCCCTCGCCACAACAATATATTTATAAAATTGAAGTATTGAATATAAAATTGAAATGTAAGCTAATATAAACACACAATATCAAATATAGAGTATTTAAATTAATATTTTATTTAACAAATAAATGAGCGAAGGCTGGTGGTACCATCACAGAGAGGCACAAAATCACTCCAGAACATTTCCGTTCACGGTTCCCTGCTTGGTGGAATGATCTCGCTGCCTTCATCTGGAATGCAGAATCCCTGGCAACATTCAAAAGACACCTGAAAGCTGAGCACTTAGGCTAACGCATCATCAAAATAATAATAATAAAATTCTATCCTTTCACTTTCCTTTAATCCCTCTATAGTTTATGCTACTCAAAGCAAAGTCTGAAATTGTATTTTGAGCACTTCTTGTTTTGTTGCCTTTTCAAGACCTATTCCTCATTTGTAAGTCGCTTTGGATAAAAGCGTCTGCAAAATGAATACATGTAAATACACAATGCCAAATATTAAGTCTAATTTCAATATTACAGTTTACAATTTACATTTATTTAATACACTTATGTAACAATATAATTTCAATTTGGTATATATCTTTAGATTAATATGTTCTAATGATACTGTGACATTAGGCTTGTTTGAGATGCGCCTTGCCTCGCCTGAAATGTAGTCGAGAGTAGGCGGCTGCAGTGAGAGGAGGAGTGCAAAAAGCGCAGGCAAGCCGGAGAGTTCTCGCTTCTCGCAGTGGATCTGACACCTGCGAGATCAATGATGGATATCGCGGGATTCACGCTCGTGCACAGTGTTGCTAATAAACTGGATGTAATTTAAGTTCTGTTGCTTTTATATGAAAATAAATACAAGACACCCAAAGTAGCCTACTTATTATTTAATTCCATTCCAAATAAGTGTTTATCAATCATTTTTTCTTTAATACAGACATAGGTTATGTGTTTTTTGTTTTTTTTTATAATAAAACGACATTGCATAACCCATAGAGGTCGCACTGTCCGAGAGTTTGGGAATATTCACACATAACATATACACGTAAAACATGATATCCGAATTTTAAAATCAAACATTTTAAAAGAGAACAATACATCACGGTTGTTTAAACCAATCAACATTAAGCTGTGTCGTCAGCAAGTCGTTTCCCATCATGCTTTTGATCAGCGCAGTCGGTGGAGAGCAACTGCAGAATCCGACACGTGCGCCTTGCACTCGCGAGAGCTTTTTGACACACGTCAGCATGACATCAGAGCAAGGCGGACCGCACTCGGACACATTTCTAAACGGCATTCATTACGCGCTTATCACCGGTGATCGGTTCTGCGCAGATCTCAAACAAGCCTAATAGCACATGACTCCGGAAGCACGTGGCTACTTAATATGCAAGTCTCAAACGCCCCCAGATTATGCCAAATTCAGCCATTTGTCTCATTTAAACAGTACAAGCATCCCACAACCCCACAGAAACCCCATTGGGGTTTGGGAAGCATTACCCTGGCGTTCAGGGTCACTGTGTGCTCCCTGTGGCTCATAGATATAGCCTGTGGCTCTGGGGGGCACCACAGAAGAAGATCCCATCAGTATCTGCGAGCCGATGTTCGGTTCCCTATGTTCCACTTTCCCAGCGTTCTGATTGGCCCGTCCACTTGATCACCATTGGTCGCAGCGAAGTTCCATTTAGAGTGCATCCCTATATGGTCATGACGTGAGGTTTGTCATTGGTCCTTCTCGAAAGGTCCACTAAGCCCGCATCCTGATTGGCCGGTGGGCGGGACCGCTACCGAGCCGAAGTGGGGGAGGTATTGCTCAACAGTACTACGCAGTGCTTTGAACATATTAAACGGATTTTAATACGGATCAACTATTATTGGATAATTTGCTTGTTTAATTTGTTCTGTGTTTTAAACGTGGAAAAAGTAAGAGGTAAGGCTAAGGGCGAACACCTGTTTGCATTTTTATTTTTCGTACTTACATTTAATCCAAATTCATGGTTGATATATTATCATAAATATTAATATGAAGCAATGGCTTTGTCGTGTTGATTTATTTTCTTGATCTATAGTTACTGTGTTAAAAACCATGGTTAATTTTCCGCAATTCTGTGTGGTTTTGTAATATTTTATGTGCCTCGAATTAATATTTTGAAAAAAAAATATGAAAGCATAATGCCATACATTTTAATTACTGTAGTAAAGCAATGGTAAGTTTGTGGTTACTTTACTGATGTGATGTGGTTACTTTACTGATGTTTTACTGTGTTATTTTAATACATAGTTACTTTAGTAAAACTATGTATATGTGCCTCTTATTATTTTATTATTATTTGCATTGATTTAAAGTATTCAATTCGATTCACATTTATTTGTATAGTGCTTTTGATTAAACACGTCGTTTCAAAAGCAGCTTTACAGAAAATGCAAGTTTCTAGGTTACAAGATATTATATTGATATATATACAAGATTATCTGTTATCAGACAGAAGCAATGAGCTTTCTAAAGCAATTATTACAGGTTTTGATCATAATGATTACAATATTAAGAAAACTTAACAGTTTTGATTTGATTGTCATTTGTGTGTGTGTGTGTGTGTGTGTGTGTGTGTGTGTGTGTGTGTGTGTGTGTGTGTGTTTCTTGTATAAAATGGATTTCAATCCTGATTTCAGGAGAGAGCCCACTGGTGAGCTCACCCTTAAGCCCTCTTCTGAGGCAGCCGTCCTCGCTACTCTCTACAGGAGAAAACCCACTCCGGGACGCTCATGGCCTACCATAAGGGTGAAGGAGGAGGCCGTTGCTCGTGTGTCAGCACAAGGAGGTGACACATCTAGTCACCAGCTTGTGCTGAGCGAGACCGCCCTGCAGTTCGGCCAGTACCGGGATAAAACATTAAAATGGTTGCTATCCAATGACATTGGATATGCATCCATGGTGCTGGCCGTCCATCAACGGGAGCGTGAGGGAGGAGACACCACCCAGTCTGCCGTCATGGGGAACAAGGATGCGTTGCTTCGCTACGCTGCCCTGTTCTCTGACATGATGGCTGCCATCAGCGAGCGCCGGGTTCGAGAGGGCACTGGCACACCAGCCCAGGAAGACCTGATCCGAGTAGGCTTCGGCAAATTTGCCAGCCAGTCCTTCAAGGACCTTTATGAGGCAGTGGATCGGGACAGAAAAGGGTATGGTTTACATGTCTAACAGAGGATGCAGGCAGCTAAGAATTTGTTGTGTTGGGGCTTGATTTAATTGTGTGTGTCCCTCCTTTTCAGCTTCACCAAGTGGGTTAAGAAGCAGGAAGCAAGACCTGGGACCAAAATGGATGCTCTGCAGGCCTATATCAGGAGAAGAGATGCTGAGAGGATGGCATCAGCGCCTCCAGGCATGAATCTCACTTATCATTTGTTTGTTTTGGGATTTCATCTTGTAATTCAGCTGACTTGAGCATAATAATGACACTAATGTCTTTTTAGAGCTGCATCAAAGTAGAATGTCAATTATCATATCTGATAAAGTTTGCATCATTGATTCTGTTATTTCCCTGTTAATTAGTGTTAAGCTGCTTTGAAACAATCTATATTGTGTAAAAAAAAAAGGTGAGTTGTAATTATTAACACCCTTCATCCTGATATTAACAGTGGTCGCCTCCAGCTCAGCTTCTGCAGCACCCCCACCACCACCAGCAGTGGCCCCAGCAAGGCCGCTGCCTCCACCACGCTGCCGCCTCGCAAGCCGATCGCTCCCATGATCTCGGCCCTACTGGGAAGGCGTCCAATGGCCCCAGGTGAGCTGCAGGCGTGGGCAACGAACGTCGGCAACGAGCACGGACAGGTGCTCATGTCCGTGCTGATGACCACACCAGCACGGCCTGCAGTTCCAGGTAGATCTCTTTCTTTCTCTTTAACACAACAGAGGTTCAGTGTACAGGATTAACTAACCATTGCCCAACCCAATCTACATCCGTCAGAGGCCCCCCACCACAGAGGTGACGGACAAGGAACTGGTCCAGATGGCCACTGACTTAGAAACGGGTAACTGGCACCACACTTTACGTGTCACACTGTAACATTTGCCTTCAATATATATTCTTCTGTCAGTTTGTTTCAGAATGTCTCTTACGCAGTGATGATGGTTTGATAATGAATTTTCGCCACAACATTTATATGCACATGATGTATATTTTTTTATGAATTTTGAATTGTTACTGTCCCCCCAATGTTCAAGACATGGTTACGGCCTTTCTTCTAAAACCTTGGTTCTTGGTTCATTCTTTTAATATCTTAGAAGTATGATAATGTCAAGATTGTTTTATTAGTCTTTCACTGCTAAAGAAGATTCAGAGTTATCTTTAAAGGTGCTTACATCGGCTAAAGAAACATCGGGATGGTAAATGCGATCATTGGGAATACTTGCAACATTTTCTTTGCTTGGAAGCAGACCATCTCTTCCTGTTACTTCTTTCAACCCAAGTTGAAGGTGTGAAATATACTGTGAGCCAGTGAGACGCCAATGTGCGACTGACAGGAGAAAGTCTCAGGCGGAAATATAGCTTTACTTCTAAAACATCGGTTGCATTCTTTTTTCATATGATAATGTCAAGAATGTTTTATTAAGTCTGTCTGTGCTTTATATACATGGCATCTCATTCTCTTTCCTTCCCTGTTGTCTTTCTTATTGCCCTTTTTGAAGAGGCAGTACAAATGATGTACATGGTTACAAAATGAAAGTATTTGGTCCAAACACACAGTGGCGGTCTTAACATAGAGGCATAGGTGGGCGGCTGCTTGGGGCCCCCTACCAGTGGTCATAGTAGGGGGCTCCCAACCATCCTCAAAAAAAAGAAAAAGAAAAGAAAAAGCCCCTTATCATCATGAACGCTTCAAAAGGATGGTAAATTTTATTCATATTCTTAAGAAATACATTGAAACGTTGAAGTAGTAGTTAAAATGTCCAGTTCATGGTTATCTGTCCCTACAGACACACCCCCTAAGCAACGCTGCCAAAGATGACAAACTTTTTTATGGCTACTGTGAGAAGAAGTCAACAAGTAGGACTCTCTCTGTGTTGGAGGAGTGTGATTTGGAGAACAATCTCTCTTTTCTCTCTCTCAAAGACTCTCAATCACTCACTTACTCTCTCTCTCTCTCTCACTCTCAGACTCTCTCTTTCTCACACAGACACACACACACACACACAGACACACACACACACACACACACACACACACACAGACACACACACACACACACACCATCTCATTCTCACTCTCACACACACACACACACACACACACACACACACACACACACACACACACACAGAGAGACAGGTTTGTTTGTAGAATGTTTGAAATGTCAATTTCAAGTGCAATGCCAATTGCAACCTCCCTCACTCACTTACATCAATTATTCATATTGGCAATATTTGCTAGGTATATGGCTGTTTGTGGGGGTTTACCCTAACTACAGTGCTGGTTTTCCTGGCATTTTGGCAAAGACAGGTGTTATCTGAAACCAGGGACGTGCAGTCAGGGTAGGCAGGGTAGGCAGTGCCTCACCAAAGGAAATGTTGACATTACATTTATTAATTCCAAGAGCTTTATTAATTCACCACATTATTAATGCATTTATTTTATTCCAAATATTATTTTTTGTAACACAATTTTTCAGGAATACACATATAATATACTCCTTTTGCCATTGTTTGCTCCTAAAAATCATTGTTTCATGCAGAAAATTCAAGGCCATGGCCATTGAGGCAGAGGTTAGCAGTGCCTCTTTGGTCCATAGAACGTAGTTTACGTAGATTTGCGCATGTGCAGTCAGTTCTCGTGCTGTCTTGAATTATCAACATTGAGGCAGAGACCGAGCGTGCTTCATGTCACGTGATCCACTCGCTCTCACTCACTCCGCGCTTCAAGCTACTTAGCATCTAGCGGCGCCGAGCGTTGGAAGCGTCCTATGAAGAAAAAGAGCTGTGGTCGCTAACGGGAAAGTCCATGCGTCTATCCCTCTGGACAAAGATGTCAATTACTTTGTTGTAAAAGTCCTCTTTGTTGGGTGTATTTCTCAATTTCACGAGTCTCTCCTTTTCAATGGAAATAAGAGCCAGGAGGAAAGTCTGTTCTGCTGCATTCACGTCAGAGGCGCCCGCGCCATTGGATGTGCAGTTGCCGCATCACAGCCTATGAGCTCACTGTGCTAACGTTAGCTGTGCAGCTGCAAATGCGTTTTATAGGCTTCAGTAAATCGAGGAAAAGGAGTTTCGTCTACAAATAAAAGTAAGCACCCCCTTTAAAACGTAAATTATTCATTTCTTTATTATTTTTAAAACCCTTATATTGGCTTGTGTTTGTTGTCTGATGGTGGGCTAACAGTTATAGGCCTGCTGTGCGCTGACACCAAAATGTTCTCTCTTCCATACCCTGGTGCGCCGTCACCTCTGCCATATTTGTACTGTAGGTCTATCTGTGCGATTATGGTGCATTTCGTAAGGGTTAAAATGCTGTTTTGTAGTTGTTGTTTTTTTA
Source organism: Siphateles boraxobius (assembly GCF_051911475.1). NCBI lineage: Eukaryota > Metazoa > Chordata > Actinopteri > Cypriniformes > Leuciscidae > Siphateles > Siphateles boraxobius. The sequence continues at coordinate 19,786,732 of NW_027508833.1, read as the reverse complement.
ATCCTGGTGCTCCGTCGCCAGACGCTCATTGCGTGTCGGTGTGTGCGCCTTGCGCAGTTTGTAGGAGCGAATTTAAGCTGTTTTTGTACTGTAAAGCTGTACTGCTGACACAATGTTTTCTGACTGTAGCCTATTCAAATCCTGGTGCGCCGTCACCAGAGTGACCAGACCAATAGTGTGTATGTGGCTGTCTGTGCGCGTTTGCGCATTTTGAAGGAATGACTAGGCTGCTTGTCGGTTCGCTGACAACGCGCCGCCTCCCTCTCTTACTGTGTCCCGCACAAAACATTTGTTTGTTGTATAAGTTATAAGATAGATGTGTCCAGTCATTTGATTATTAGATTTGATTGTGCATTAGCCTCACATATGACTGACTTTGCTGTATGCAGGCAGCGATGTGATGATGCCTAATATGAACTTGGGTTGCTACATTAAATGAATGAATATATGAACATATATGCCACATTGATAGGTCACAGCCTACCCATGACAAGATTTCACCGCACGTTACTGTCTGAAACCTTATTCTCTGTTGGGTTCCATGACATATTAGTTTGTTTTGTGTGTTCTTTGCTTTCCTTTATTTTGGAGTAAAGAAGTGTATGCAGGGTTTAAAGGGGAAGTTTTTTGACAATATATATATATCAGAGCTGCCAACTTTTGAGTTTAGCTTGGCGTGAGACTTCTCCAACGGGGGGGGGGGGGGGGGGGGATGGAGGAATGGAGATGGCATTGTCCAACGGGGGGCGTCTCCGCTACCCGGTTTGAAGCACAATCTCTGTCTCGCGTGCGCGCTCGCTCTAGATTACGGGAGATTTTAACTATTTTGCGGTATAATTAGTCGATCACGAGTGGCTCAACAGGTAGATCTATAGATAAACTCATCTTTCAGGCATTTGACCGACCGGGTTGACACTTCAGCGTGAGAAATCGGGAGTGTGGCGTGTGAGCGTGTGAAACCAATCAAATGCGTGTGTCTCACGGCCAATGCGTGAGAGTTGGCAGCCCTGATATATATATATATATATATATTTAATGAAGTCTTAAATATTAAACTGTTTTTACCCTTTTCACTTAATACTCTAACAATTGCAGAAAATAGTCATGAATGTTTAAACTGAGGTTTAGAGAAAGCAATGATTGACAAATATATGATATCCAGTCACATTTAGCCTACATCTATAACTACTTCAGTTTAGTTCAGCGATAGCCTACACAACAAGTTAGACAACCTTTTCCGTTCCGACCAATACAATCTCATGAAAGTGCGTATCTATACCACGAATGTTATTTCTCGTGCCAATTATTATACGCCAAAAATGGTTTTAGCGTGCATATGCTACGCACTGAAAACCCCTTGTGTAGGATTAGGGTCCTACGCCATAAAGTGCGTAGCATATGTGCGTAGCAAAACCTCTTTTTGCCGTATAAATGGCACGAGAAAAACCATTCGTTGTATAGATACGCACTTTCATGAGATCGGGCTCTTCAGTCTCAACTCTAGCATAATTTAGTTTTGAACATCGACTTTTATGATGTATCTTTAGTTTGATCTGTCAGATGAATCATGATGCTCGGAAGGAGAAAGTTGTGACAGTCCTGAATGCATCGAAAAGCGTTTGTCCTGCAATTCCTCTCATTTACGAAACTTGTAATTCATTTAGCCTATGTAAAGACATTTTTTTGACAAGTTTGTGTTTGTGGTGAGTGAAAATTAAAATACACTTTAGTGTATATAATTCTCGTTTTCTCTCTGTGTTTAAGAAAAACAAGCCAAGAAGAACGTCGCACATTTGTCAACCAAGAAAGCGAAAACAACACATGGTAAGTGAATTTCAATTACTTTATACATTAGCGTTTAGTCTATAGAAACATATTTGATAAATTCGTGTAGATATCTGCTAGTTTGAGTAAAAGGGAACGAAGAATCGGAATGATCATAACGTTGCGTATACTGTCAGATTAAGATACGGTTGATTAAAATCGGCTGAGGAAACATTAGGATGGTAAATGCAACCATTACAAATACTTTTTTGATCGGAAACTAAATGTTATAAGTGTAAATGCAGTAAATTCCAGTGAGCCGCTCTAGCGCCAGACTGCAGTGCGATGCTGCGCTCTAGCGTGAAGGCTGCGTACTGCAGGCTTAAACACTGTTTTTTTCACTTGAAACTGTGTGCAATATTAATATTTACAGTTATTTCATAATTAATAACTAATAATTAATAAAAATGAGGAACGCTTCACGAATTTGCGTGTCATCCTTGCGCAGGGGCCATGCTAATCTTCTCTGTATCGTTCCAATTTTAGTATATGTGCTGCCGAAGCAAGCACGAACTAGGAGAATCGAGGAGAGCTATTTATATTCAGGACCTCCAGGTATGTGCCTCAGTGTTGGTAAGTGGACAAACCACTTTATCTACTCACTTATGTCAAATGTGACTGTAAATCATGGTGATATGAACCCTTAAACCTATAAAAACCATGATATTTTCAAATCAGCAGTTTTGTTTTGGTTTACCGTAGTATAATCTGTGATCTCTAGACCATATGCAAAGAAAGACTGTCTCTACGTGCTGGGATAGGACATCTCGGTGTGACGCAGAGACGCTCTTTGTCTGGTGTTACGCGCCCTCCCCCGCAGAATGCGCAGGACTTTGCCTGTCTACGGGGGAGGGCGTTTAACAGGAGACAAAGAGCTCCTCTCTGCCTCCCACCCATGGTCCCACCGAGACGTCCTATCCTATCAGAGCTAGTAGAGACAGGCTTCTATTGCATAGAGTCTACAGCTCAGATTATACTATCACATTTACAGTCACATTTGTTATAAGTGAGTAGAATAAGTGGTTTATCAACTTGCAACCACTAAACCACATCCCTCGGGGTCCTGACAGGCTTCTTTCACACATGGTCTACTGCTCAAATTTGATCAGTCAGATCACATTTGATATCCGCGTTTCTCGCACAATAGGCTCAGAGACCAGGAAACTCTTTTCAGAACAACTGTGGCAGTGAAAACACTGTGAAATGTCTAAGAATCACCAAACTCAGAACAGCCACTAGAAAGAGTTGATCTGACGTCAGGATCAACGGGGGTTGTGCAACATGCTTCCGTATTCGGGTCAAATAGGTTGCAGCGCTTCCGGGTCAGGTCTTTTGTATGTTTTTCTGTTACTTTGAAGATGCCTTTAAAGGAGCTACCGAAGATGAGCAAAACTGATGTCCAGATTACATTCGGATATTAAAATTGAATAAAACACCGACACTAAAAATAACTAGCTAGGTTATAGCTTAACTTAAAAGTCCATAGATATCACGTCAGTTCATACTTCTGTTGTTAACAGCAGATTTTTTTCTGCAAAGCTTAATGTGGCCATGGGTTTTGTTAATAAATCCATCAGAGTGATGCCAATGATGATGGTTAAATCAAAGGGGAGAAGGTACATGTTATGTGGAATATGACTAAAAATGACCACCAAACCCTGTCTAAACTTATTTGAAAAAGTAGTGGGCCCGGTGCAATGTATAGTCAGGGTAACCTGAGAGATACAATACAAATTGTTTCAAATTGTTTCAAATTTGTTTCAAATTGTTTCAAGCTTCAAATTCTGCTGTAAAGCAGCTCTAACAAGCCAACAGTGTCATTATACAGCTCAAGTGTGCTCTGTGTTGATTCGGTTCATAATAACTGTTAAGATAATCAATTGTGCATACATACTGTGTATACAATGTATTTGTGCACACCCATGTACGTGTGAGTGACGTGACACACTCCTGTGTGCTCCACTGCACACTGAACAAGCAAAAGACACAAGATATCAGTGTTTTACATTTGATTTGTCATATCCATGTGTAGTTTGGTGGTTTGTGTGTAGAGTTACTATGCAAAAACACAATTTTTTAGAAGTGTTTGCTTTTGCATTAGTGTGTGTGATGTTTTGAGTATTGAGAAAAGGAGCTATAGTTTCAGAAATTGTTTATAAGCATTTAATATATATATATATATATAGGCTATGTAGTAAATAACACCCAAAAGACACTCACTTGTCGCCATCTAGTGGTGTAATTGTTTTCCAAGTTAGTTTTGCCATCACAGGAATAAATTACGTTTTAAAGTATTTTAAAACAGGAAAAAATAAGTTATTTTAAGTTGTAACAACTTTTTACAATATTACGGTTTCACAGTATTTTTGATCAAATAAATGCATCCTTGGTATTAAATGTCAAAAAGGCAACAAAACAAAAAGTCACTCACTTGCACTGGTCAAAAATACACTCAAAAGTCACTCACTTGCACTGGTCAAAAATACACTCAAAAGACACTCACTTGTCGCCATCTAGTGGCATAATTAAGTTTCCCCACTGTCTTAAAAATAACTCACCCTGAGAAATATTCAGTTTTACCAAAAAAAATATATGAATCATTTACCCCTTTGTGGCCATATACCGATTCTGATGTTTTACGAATAATCAATTTGCAAAGACCTTTAAACCGTTTTCAACATTTAGCACTAACCATATTAAAGAAACAAAGACCATTGTTTGCATTATTTGAGGTATAGGCCTACGATCAGTCGGCACTTTTGTGTGATACGTTTTTAAAGCTCTTTTCACTGCCAGTTTTCACTGGTAATTGTTCACTGCAATTATATTGACGATCGCGTGCAGGAAATTAAATAATAATAAAAAAATCTCGTTTTGTTATTTTGACCAATCGCTTTGCAAAATGGTTCACCGTTTCGAGGCTGCCGTTCGCAACGACACACGCTGGTGTCTAGATACTTGCTCAAATGCTCGCCGCTGGGGGGCGATAACCCTTTTGTGGTCAGAAAAGAGTCATACCTCATACGGCATAGCCAGAGAACAACAGTAGCCTACTAACGCGTTAGGAACATCAGGATAGTAAACTTTTGAACACTATAGAGGAGCTTTACAACGTGTCCTAACCGGCCCTAACCTAACGCGGTTACGAAAACGTTTTAATTCGATACGAAACCGAAACTCTCTCTCTATATATAGCCTATACAGTTTAGTCCAAAACGCCACGTGACTCACGTGCTGGCCAGGTTTTGATAAATACCAGGTCCCAAAAGTGATCTTTCTAGGGGCCAGGGGGGTTTCGTGTTCCAAACGAAGTTTAATTAATAGATGATTTAATAACATTCATTTTATGTACCCTCAGCTCCCCTACTTCCAGCGGGTATTCCCTCATGTTGTACCAAACCCATAAGACCTTTGTTCATCTTTGAAACATGACTAAAGATGTTTTATTTCTCTCTATTTTTTTTATTTTTTATCTAATGAACATTTTCAAGCTTAAAAAAGTAGTCTATAGGTTATGAATAGATCGGTTCCATCTGGTTTAAGCAGTTTAAAAGTTTCATGGCTCAATCACAGATTTAATTTAAACTTTATTCATATACAAACTTTGATAAATGCAAATATATAGAGCTCATCAAATATGGTAAATTGAATCCGTAGGCTTGATGCATAAGAACCAGTGAGTTTTTTCTCTCTCACACTTTTAACATTTAAAATAGACTTTTAATGGATAGACAAAAAAAAAAAAAAAATGAGGATATTAAAATATCTTCATTTGTGATCCGAAAATGCACAAAAGTCTTATAGGTTTGGAGTGACAGTGAGTAAATTACTTTAGGCTCTGAATTAAGATTTTTGGGTGAATTATCCCAAGAAGTAAACATAAAACATACTACATTGCATCATTTTTTTTTTTAAACAAACCCCTGGTTTCACAGACAAGGCTTAAGCCTATAAGACTAAAATGCATGTTTGAGCTGGTTTAACTGAAAGCAACTTGCACTGATATATTTGTCTTAAAATTAGTCATTGAGTCATTGTTTTGTCTCAAGATACACACCTGTAATGTTTTTTTTTTTCTAAGGCACATTTTAAAAAGCTACTTAATGTCCTAATTGAGCTAAGGCCTTCCAGACCAAATTGGTCACCGTGATTTTGCCAAGTAAGATGTGTCGATATCCTTTGTTGACCCTGGAGCAACATTTAATCAACCAATCACAAGCCTCCGATGTCATCAGCGTGTGACGACCAAATGCAGTCATTTTGATTTAATTACCAAAGCTTGCTATTCTCCATAACTCCTCACAGTCGTCTGTCTCAAACTATTACACACGTTCTGTTTAGCCTTAACAATTTAATCCAATTTAATAATCATTTTTAAAAATACCATTAACTCCAGGTCTTTAAAACAGACTAATATTATTTTGGTCAGAATAAATTATGTTAAAAAGTAAATGCTAAATTATAGGCTAATGTTTCCTTGTGTTTTCAGAGTTATTGAAGGAGCCAAATGTGGTGATTGTTCAACCAGTAGATGGTGGTGTGCACCAGTGGTGTTGGTGTAGGTCACCTGTTCATATCACATGATATTTGAAAACTTCTTTTGGGTTGTGTGAAGGGGACAGGTGGTTCATACATATGGTTCTTATAGATCCACTGCTTTTAAACTCATTTTGAAACTGATATTGCTGTGGATATTGTTTTTTTCCAAACTATGAGCGATCTTGCCACCTCACCGTGGCTTATATAGGAAAGCCACTACAGTTATTGCTATTCTGAAAATGATCTTTTAATTCAGTAACACTGAATTTTAAACTTTCTGGGAAATCACGTTTGATACAATCCTTTGCATTTTTTCCCACGTTTTTCTTCCTCTGTCAAACAGTTTCTCATCGGGTTTCAATGTTTCTGTAGTAGATCAAAGAGTAAATGGTTATATTCCTGTTCATAGCAGCATTTTGTTCACTGGTATGATATATATTTAGTGTTGAGAGATGATCAGCCGTCAATCTGTGTAGTTTATCAGTGATTCATGATGGGTAAGAATACGGTTTGACCTCTGACTCTGATTTGACTGTTTTTTGAGTCTTTTTTTTTTTTTACTGTAAAGCTGTTTTGTGAGGGAATCAACTGTGAGGTTCATAACAGCAGGACAGGAAGAAACTATTCACCTACAAACTGAACAAAGATTAAACAAATGGCCTCATACAAGATGTTTGTCCACCAACAGATCAAAGCACATTTCTGAAGAAAAGTGACCGCAGCAGTTTCAGTCTGACTCAGTTTAACTGCGAGTGTCACACACACCTCGGTACGACTGGCAGTGTGAGATGGCAGATGTTTTTAGGCTACTGTTTGCAACATGTGAATTACTATTATAAAACCATTTAAACACCCACAAGCATGATTATGAAATTTAGCTCGACTAATCTAAAATTCATGCAATGTACCCTTCTTCTTGTACAAATTTAACAGCCTGAAAACTACTTTTATTATTTTATATTTGATATATGTGAAATGATAAAACCAAAAAATGTTTTCCACTATTAAAAACAATCAAAGTCTGAATAAGAACCGAAGAGCAAATTTATACCTAACTATGTATCATGCGTAAAGAGTGTGTGCTTTTGATCCACTAGGAGGGTCAAACTCTGTCGTGGGAGGATTCACACACCAGATGAACAGATCGAGTGTGTTTGGCGGATAGTCTTATTCGATTTCACTGAACAAATGTAGAAAATGGTTTGCACGCTTGTTTTGTTCTGTTTGTGCTGGTGGCGTTTGACTGGTGAGTTATAAAATCATTTGTACGATTTAATTTTATTCCCGTTTTAGGGAAATATCAGATTTCAGCCTCTACTGTTCAAATTAGTCCGAGGATTTTCATTTGCTGTTCTTCCCAGATAAATCAAATGGAGCGGAGATATTACGTTGGGATAGGCTATACTCTGAGTTCATGTCTTTCAGTGACACGGTTTTCTAAAGTTCCCAGCAGATTTAAATTACCTGGTCATGTAAATTCACATATTTATTTTGTTTTAAGCAGATATCATTGTAAAGTTCAAATTATTAGTTCTCACAACCATCTGTAAAATTCCTTTTTCTTTTGTTTGGGATGTCAGTTCACATTGAATTACAAACTAGAACTGATTTCAGGCTTTGTAAACCAACAAGAGCCATAACTTATTCCTGTTCCTTCCGCAGGTGTGTTTGGTGTTTCAGTGTCAGTGATGGAGGGAGATTCTGTCTCTCTAAACACTGATGTTACTGAAATACATGAAGATGACGACATACTGTGGCAATTTGGAGCTGAAAACTCACTCATAGCTCAAATCAAGAGAGAGAAACATATATTCCCTGACGAGAGATTCAGAGACAGACTGAAGCTGGACGATCAAACTGGATCTCTGACCATCACAAACACCACAACTGAACATGCTGGAGTTTATAAACTACTGATAAGTGGAGCGAAACGATCAACAAAAACATTTAATGTTTCCATCTATGGTGCGTAAAAGGATAATTTGCTCTGTCTTTCAAATATGGAGGCAGAGGGCCCGTGAGAGAGTGGCGTGAGTCAGAAAAACTATCATTCTGTAAAACTACCAGGAACTGATGAACTGCAGCGTGTGTACAATATTGTAAATGAAAACCGTGAGAAATATGAAAAACATAACGAGGCTATAGAAAAGGCAATTGAGGATTTTGAACAGAATGGTCCAGTTGAAGATGCATGGTCTAAATTGGCTCCAGCAAATGAACTGATCCGTTTGGAGAGCATATCAGAACGTGAACCCACTGATCCCTAATGATGTGAACGAGCAGGACGATATCCCTGAATACACAGCATCTACCTCTGTCAGTAACACAGCTATGCCACTCGTGGAAGCAACCCAACAAAATCATGCACAGATTCGCAAAATGTACCAGAGCTTGAATCAAACACAAGCTTCCATATTTTATGCAGTCCGAGACTGGTGCAAAAGATGTGTCTCTGGTGAAAACCCACAACCATTTCTGTATTTTTTGAATGGTGGAGCAGGAGTTGGTAAATCACACGTTATCAAATCGATTTATGCAGAAGCAACCAAGATTTTGCGCAGGCTTCCATGCATACGAGAGCATACTGACATTTCCAAGCCAACCGTTCTTTTATCCGCATTCACGGGAACCGCAGCCTTTGGAATCTCAGGAAAAACACTACACTGTATTCTGAAACTCCCAAGAAGCTTGAAGCCTCCATACCAAGGCCTGGGAAACAGCTTGGATGAAATCAGGGCAGACCTTTCTAATGCAGGGGTTTTCAAACTGTGGGTCGAGACCCATTTGTGGGTCGCAGATTGGGAAGAGGTGGGTCGCGCAGTCACTATTGGCTGCAGCGAAATTTACGCGCGGCGTTCTCCTTTTTCCAAAGCGCTAGGGCGGTTGCGCTCCGGAGGCGTCTGTCGTTGCTAAGCGCAACCATCAGCTGCGCTCTCCGTTACAGCAAGGAAAACGCTTGCGGCATTCTGAAAAGTTGAGATGTTTTTATCTCGATGCGGCGCGGACGCGCTTGGAAAAAACGAGCGCGTCGCACCGCGAGCTTCCATTAAGAGCGCGCATACCGCGCACCTACATTTGAATACGCGATATGTGAACAGGCCCTTAATCTGTCGTCTGTTCAACACAGCGCTGTTGTCTTTCAGATATGTTCTTCGTAAGAGTGCGTTGTTTGCATTCCCTCGCATGCATTTTGCTACCTACCAACACAAGGAAATTTTTTATGTAAAACGTATTTCACATGTACACACACGAGGACGAAAGGGTTTTCTGCGCTGAACAACGTGGTGAGTTTAACAACACTTTTAGCAGAAATATTAGTATTGAAATTCTAGGTCATGGGCCTACTGTCAAATTGAATAATTTAAAAAATAAAATGATTTGTTGTTATATCAAAACTTTGGTTAAGATTAAAATTACTTAATCTTTAATTTCTTTGTGTCTGGGTAAATTAGTTGAGGCAGCAGACAAGAACTACTCGGTATTCTTCCCTTTATTTCAGCAGCCATTAGGCTGCTATTTTAATTCTACATTATTTTGATAATGTACCATAAGTTTGTATTGCAGTTAAACTTGTATGTCTTTCATACTATGACAAGGAGAAAACTGCTCTGAAGAGATCTAACGCCTTCCACCCCACCCCACATTCATGCTTTTTAAAAATCATTTTGGTGGGTCTTGAGATAGATTATTCTTGTCTAGGTGGGTCCTGGAATGGAAAAGTTTGGGAACCCCTGTTCTAATGCACACATTTTAATTATCGACGAAATATCAATGGTGTCAAAACAGTTGTTTGCCTATGTGAACTGGAGACTGCAACAGATTAAAGGAAACCAGAAACCTTTTGGTGGATTATCTTTATTAGCTGTAGGAGATTATTATCAATTACCACCTGTGGGAAGAGCAAAACCACTCTGTGTGTATGAGGACCATGTGCTGGACTTCTGGACAGATAATTTTCAAATGATAACTATGACACAGATCATGAGACAGAGAGATGATCGTGCATACGCTGAGCTGCTCAACAGACTGAGAGTAAAAAAGAAGCACGAGAAGCTGACTGATGCAGACAGGTGCATGTTAGGAGCTGTCACAAGATCCTCCCCTGAAGAGTGTCCCACTGATGCATTGCACATCTATGCAACCAATTAGTGTTGTCACGATACTAGAATTTCTAACTTCGATACGATACCTTGAAAAATATCGATATTCGATACCATTTTCGATACCACAGAGAAAAAAACTGCCACAATATTAAGGGGGTCTTTTTTTTATTTAAAGCTAAATATTACAAGTCTAGAACATGACAATGAGGTATATTTTACATGAACAAAAATGTCCTGAGTTCTATCTGTAGTTCTATTTTTTCATTGGACCAGAGCTAACATGATCCGTTGTGTTTTTATTACCTACTGTTATCAAAGATTAAAATATACTGTAACAAATGCATTGGTCATCGGTCATAAATGCTGGTTAATACATTAACTTAATTTGATGAACAGATTTAAACGCAAACGTGTGTGCAGCACACGCAGAAACAATGCTCACTGGATCAGCATCTAGTCAAGTTACCTTTATTTATATATTGCTTTTAATAATACAGATTGTGTCGAAGCACTTAACTGTATCAAATTGGAGGATAGAGTGTCAGTAATGTATAATAATAAGGTTAAACATTCAATTTTCAGTTAAAGGCATTTCATTATTGAATTCAGAGATGCCATTGTCTAGCTCAGTTTAGTTTAATTAGTATATGTGTAATCAAATTGATGATAATCGCTAATGAAGGCAAATTGCAGAATTAAATAATAATTTTTGAATAAAGTTAAACAGACACAAGTTAATTTACATCTGACCACAGTTACAATATTTACTTGTCTACGATTCCTCAGTCAGATTATGTTAACTTTAAGAATTACAGTGAAAAAACGAAACACAGACTCATATCAACAACAATACTAGGCCATCTTGGTTAATGTTTCAGAAAAGTTAAAATGAGAAGAGTTACAGTGTTAGGATGTTTTTAGCAGTGGTGCAGGTCTGTCCAAAAAACAAACACCCCTGATGCTGAGCATATGCTTGCTAAATGGTACCCCTGGAGCCAATTCCTTAAATGTTTTCATCTATAAAATAATTTTACAAAATGAGTGATGAGAGGGATATTGATAGTCAAACAATCTTTTGGGTGCCCGCAGCCCGCTCGCAGTGTGAAGCGCGTGTCCGCGCTATTCTCCGACATGCCCGCTCGCGGTGTGTAGCGCGTGTCCTGTCCACGCCATTCTCCGACTCCGACATGCCCGCTCGCGGTGTGTAGCGCGTGTCCTGTCCACGCCATTCTCCGACTCCGACATGCCCGCTCGCGGTGTTCTTTATCAATCAACCAAAGCCGGTCGCGGGGACGCCGCACTCGCCATCTTTCCATTCACTTTTGCTATTTAACCAGAGCGAATGAGACGAGTGCGTCACGTGTGGTGTTTGTCAACGCGCCTTTGGAGAGAAGTGAAAGTGACTGCTCGGCTAGTATTGGTGTATCGATACTTCGGGAAATTAGTATTGGTACCGTTCAGATATTTCAGTATCGATATTTATCGAAATATCGATATTTTTGACAACACTACAACCAATAAAGAGGTAAACAATCACAACACTGAAGCCATATCCTCCCGCTTTTCAAATATCATTATCATAAATGCACATGAATACAAAAAAGATCCCCGAACAGGAGAAATGAAAAGACAAGCGGCACCATTTAAAGGAGACAATCGTGACCTTATTGACACACTACAGATTGCTATTGGTGCACGAGTGATGCTAACCAGAAATATTGATGTGGAAGATGGACTGGTTAATGGCACTTTTGGCAAGGTGGCAAAAATAACTCATACCCGAGATGGATTGGTTCAATTAATTGGTCTTCATTTAGATAATGTGACTGCTGGACAAAAACATCGCAACAAAGCACCTGATGGAGATGACAACATTGTCTATATTGAGAGGTCAGAGGAACCACTGAAAAGAAAAGGAACAATTCGAAGACAATTTCCCATGAAGCTTGCTTTTGCATGTACCATCCATAAAGTGCAAGGAATGACAACTGATCGTGCTGTTGTATCTCTGAAGCACATATTCGAATCAGGCATGGCATACGTTGCACTCAGCAGAACAACATCACTCTGTGGACTGCACATTACTGACTTTGATGAAAAGAAAATCTTCTGTAATCCAGAAATAAGTGCTTCCTTGGAGAACATGTCAAAAGCAGATTTTCACAGTATCCAGCCCATCCGACATATTGTACAGGATTCCAACCTGAATTCAGCTCTTAAAATCATTCACCATAACACAGAGGGACTGGAGTGCCATATGGAGGATTTAAAATGCCACCATGAACTTCTCTTGGCTGATGTTTTGTGCCTCACTGAAACACACCTGACAGGTTCAGATGTTCCTGCACATCTACATCTGGATGGATACACCATGTACAAACGCAACAGGAATGCATCCTACACAAACTATGCACATTTGGCAAACAAGAATGGTGGTGGAGTGGCCATTTATGTGAAGAACAGCTTTCAGGTTTGTCCTCTGATGTATATACAGAATGTTACTGACTTGGAATATTTGGTTTTGAAGATAGAAGCCCCCAAACAAGCACTTCTTGCAGTTGTCTACAGACCACCAAGTTATAATTTGGCAGAGTTTTTGGCACATCTGAACGCACTCTTGACATCTCTGGAGATCATCGATTTGAGGCCTCTAATCGTTTGTGGCGACTTCAATGAAGATCAGCTTTCTCATTGCAACAAACCTATTCTCAATTTGTTTGAAGATAAAGGATTCACACAGCTGATCAGCACCGGCACAACAGAAAAAAACACTCTTCTGGACCCTGTCTTCATAAGCGGTGCACACTCAAACGTCAGAGCAGGAGTTCTACAGACGTATTACAGCTATCATGATCCTGTGTATTGTGTTTTAGAATAGATACATCAAAATATATGAAAATATGCATCACACATTCAACACTGCTGTAAGAAAACATCTTTATTTTAAGAAAAAATAATGCTAATACAAATAAATGTATACCACTAAATTGTTCACATTTTGTCTACTTCTTGTGTGTGTGAGTGTGTTTGATATAGTGTGTGTGTGTGTGTGTGTGTGTGTGTGTGTGTGTGTGTGTGTGTGTGTGTGTGTGTGTGTGTGTGTGTGTGTGTGTGTGTGTGTGTGTGTTAGATAAGGAATGAATGGAGAGTGAATGTCCTTTCCAAGGATCGCCACCTTGACGTGGTGGAAAGGCTTGTGTGTTCCAGTGATCCCAAGAGTGAGTAATTCTGGAGGTTTTTACTCCAGTTTGACTTGCTTAAGGGTGAGGTTCCAGACTAAGTGCGATCCAAATGGGCATTAACTAAATAAAATCATTTTTTAAGCATAATTACTTGACTTTGTCTTTCTTGATCCACACACACTCACACACATACACGCTCACTAACTCACACAGACACACACTCACGCACGTACACTCACACACAGAGTTTTGGAGTTTAGAGTTTATAAGTTTAGATGAGTAAGAGTTCATAAGTCTATGAATTCATGAGTTCACAGACACACACACACACACACTGAGTTTTTGAGTTTAGAGTTTGTGTAAAAATTCATGAGGTCATAAGTGTATGAATTCATGAGTTTATAAGTGTAAAAGTTTATGAGTTTAGAGTTTATAAGTTTAAATGAGTAAGAGTTCTGAGTTTATTCATTTATGAGTTTAAGAGTTCATAAGTTTATGAATTCATGAGTTCATAAGTATGAATTCATGAGTTTATAAGTGTACGAGTTTATGAGTTTCGAGTTTATAAGTTTAAATGAGTAAGAGTTCAGAGTTTATTGATTTATGAGTTGAGTTCATAAGTGTATGAATTCATGAGTTTATAAGTGTATGAGTTTATAAGTGTACGAGTTTATGAGTTTATGATTTCATGAGTTCATAAGTTTATGAATTCATGAGTTTATAAGTGTACGAGTTTATGAGTTTATAAGTTTAAATGAGTGAGAGTTCAGAGTTTATTCATTCATGAGTTTGAGTTCATAAGTGTATGAATTCATGAGTTCATAAGTGTATGAGTTCATAAGATTATGAATTCATGAGTTCATAAGTGTATGAATTCATGAGTTTATAAGTGTACGAGTTTATGAGTTTATAAGTTTAAATGAGTAAGAGTTCATGAGTTTATAAGTGTATGAGTTTATAAGTGTACGAGTTTATGAGTTTAGAGTTTATAAGTTTAAATGAGTCTAAGAGTTCAAGTTTAGAGTTTATTAATTTATTATGAGTTTAATAGTTTAAGTGTAGATAGAAAAGTTTCATAGATAGATTAGTTTATTAGTTTAAATGAGCCTCAATGGCTCATAGTATATAGAATGGCAGTTTGATTCAGTCTAGGGCTTCAAGGAGTTTAGATTTGAATTTTTGACAGTTGGCCAGTTTGAAAATCTGAACATTCCGCAATGTTAAGTCAATGGGAGTTTTTTCCGAGTTTGAACGTCATTTTTAGGAAAACCGTAAGTCCGATCAGTTAGAAAAGATATAGCACACTAAGTCAGAACAGTCTGAGTGTCTGAGCCGAGTTTGGAGTTTGTAGAGTTAAAGCTCTAGGAGGAGTAAAAAATTTTAGTGGTAATAAAAAGAATAATAACTAGAAAAAGTTTGTCGAGACAAACTTTAAGTTGGCTTGTGAAAGTTTGGACCAATAAGTTTGAAGTTTAAAGTAGTTTGAAGTTTAAATTAGTTTGAAGTTTAAATTAGTTTGAAGTTTAAATTAGTTTAAATTAGTTTGAAGTTCAAATTAGTTTAAAGTTTTAATTAGTTTAAAGTTTAAATTAGTTTAAAGTTTAAAGTTGTTTAAATTATAGTTTGAAGTAATTTAAAGTTGATAGGGTGTTTCTAATGGGTTGCTAGGGTGTTCTGGATGGTTGCTAGGCGGTTGCTAAGGTATTTTAGGTGGTTGCTAGGGTGTTCTGGGTGGTTACTAAGGTATTTTGGTTGGTTGCTAGGTGGATGCTAGGCAGTTGCTAGGGTGTTCCGGGTGGTTGCTATGGTGTTGCTAGGGTGTTTAAGGTATTTTGGGTGGTTGCTAGGGTGTTCTGGGTGGTTGCTAGGCAGTTGCTAGGGTGTTCTGGGTAGTTGCTATGGTGTTGCTAGGGTGTTCTAGGCTATTTTGGGGGGTTGCTATGGTGTTGCTAGGGTGTTTTAAGGTATTTTGGGTGGTTGCTAGGGTGTTCTGGGTGGTTGCTAGGCGGTTGCTTGGGTATTCTGGGTGGTTGCTATGGTGTTGCTAGGGTGTTTTAAGGTATTTTGGGTGGTTGCTAGGGTGTTATGGGTGGTTGCTAGGGTGTTATGGGTGGTTGCTAGGCAGTTGCTAGGGTGTTCTGGGTGGTTGCTATGGTGTTTCTAGGGTATTTTGGGTGGTTGCTATGGTGTTGCTATGGTGTTTTAAGGTATTTTGGGTGGTTGCTAGGCAGTTGCTAGGGTGTTCTGGATGGTTGCTATGGTGTTGCTAGGGTGTTCTAGGCTATTTTGGGTGGTTGCTATGGTGTTGCTAGGGTGTTTTAAGGTATTTTGGGTGGTTGCTAGGGTGTTCTGGGTGGTTGCTAGGCAGTTGCTTGGGTGTTCTGGGTGGTTGCTATGGGGTTGCTAGGGTGTTTTAAGGTATTTTGGGTGGTTGCTAGGGTGTTCTGGGTGGTTGTTATGGTGTTGCTAGGGTGATCTAAGGTATTTTGGGTGGTTGCTAGGGTGTTCTGGGTGGTTGCTAGGCAGTTGCTAGGGTGTTCTGGTGGTTGCTAGGGTGTTCTAGGGTATTGTGGGTGGTTGCTATGGTGTTGCTAGGGTGATTTAAGGTATTTTGGGTGGTTGCTAGGGTGTTCTGGGTGGTTGCTAGGCAGTTGCTATGGTGTTCTGGTGGTTGAAGGTATTTTGGGTGGTTGCTAGGGTGTTCTGGGTGGTTGCTATGGTGTTGCTATGGTGTTCTAGGGTATTTTGGGTGGTTGCTATGGTGTTGCTAGGGTGATTTAAGGTATTTTGGGTGGTTGCTAGGGTGATCTGGGTGGTTGCTATGGTGAACTATTTATGAATTTAAAAGTTCATAAGTGTATGAATTTATGAGTTTATAAGTTTATGAGTTTATAAATTTAAATGAGTAAGAGTTCAGAGTTTGTTAATTTATGAGTTTGAGTTCATAAGTGTATGAATTCATGAGTTTATAAGTGTATGAGTTTACAAGTTTATGAATTCATGAGTTCATAAGTGTATGAATTCATGAGTTTATAAGTATATGAGTTTAGAGTTTATAATTTTAAATGAGTAAGTGTTCAGAGTTTATTAATTTATGAGTTTGAGTTTATAAGAGTTTGAATTCATGAGTTTATAAGTGTATGAGTTTATGAGTTTAGAGTTTATAAGTTTAAATGAGTCTAAGAGTTCAAGTTTAGAGTTTATTAATTTATTATGAGTTTAAGAGTTTAAGTGTAGATAGATAAGTGTCATAGATAGATGAGTTTATTAGTTTAAATGAGCCTCAATGGCTCATAGTATATAGAATGGCAGTTTGATTCAGTCTAGGGCTTCAAGGAGTTTAGATTTGAATTTTTGACAGTTGGCCAGTTTGAAAATCTGAACATTCCGCAATGTTAAGTCAATGGGAGTTTTTTCCGAGTTTGATCGTCATTTTTAGGAAAACCGTAAGTCCGATCAGTTAGAAAAGATATAGCACACTAAGTCAGAACAGTCTGAGTGTCTGAGCCGAGTTTGGAGTTTGTAGAGTTAAAGCTCTAGGAGGAGTTAGAGTCAAAAATTTTAGTGGTAATAAAAAGAATAATAACTAGAAAAAGTTCGTCGAGACAAACTTTAAGTTGTCTTGTGAAAGTTTGGACCAGAAAGTTTAAAGAAGTTTAAAGTAGTTTTAAGTTTACATTAATTTAATATGTAAATTAGTTTGAAGTTTAAAGTATTTTGAATTTTAAATTAGTTTATAGTTTAAATTAGTTTAAAGTTTAAATAAGTTTAAATTAGTTTAAAGTTAAAAGTAGTTAGAAGTTTAAATTAGTTTAAAGTTTAAAGTAGTTTGAAGTTTAAATTAGTTTATAGTTTAAATTGGTTTAAAGTTTGCCAGGGTGTTCTGGGTGGTTGCTAGGCAGTTGCTAGGGTGTTCTGTGTTGTTGCTAGGGTGTTCTAACACCTTTTGGGTGGTTGCTAGGGTGTTCTGGGTTGTTGCTAGGCAGTTACTGGGTGTTCTGGGTGGTTGCTATGGTGTTCTAGGCTTTTTTGGGTGGTTGCTATGGTGTTGCTAAGATGTTTTAAGGTATATTGGGTGGTTGCTAGGGTGTTCTGGGTGGTTGCTATGCTGTTGCTAGGGTGATTTAAGGTATTTTGGGTGGTTGCTAGGGTGTTCTGGGTGGTTGCTATACAGTTGCTAGGGTGTTCTGGTGGTTGCTAGGGTGTTGTTAGGGTGTTCTAGGGTATTTTGGGTGGTTGCTATGGTGTTGCTAGGGTGATTTAAGGTATTTGGGTGGTTGCTAGGGTGTTCTGGGTGGTTGCTAGGCAGTTGCTAGGGTGTTCTGGTGGTTGCTAGGGTGTTCTAGGGTATTTTGGGTGGTTGCTATTGTGTTGCTAGAGTGATTTAAGGTATTTTGGGTGGTTGCTACGGTGTTCTGGGTGGTTGCTAGGCAGTTGCTAGGGTGTTCTGGGAGTTGCTAGGCAGTTGCTAGGGTGTTCTAGGGTATTTTGGGTGGTTGCTATGGTGTTGCTAGGGTGTTTTAAGGTATTTTGGGTGGTTCTTATGGTGTTCTGGGTGGTTGCTAGGCAGTTGCTAGGGTGTTCTAGGGTATTTTGTGTGGTTGCTATGGTGTTGCTAGGGTGTTTTAAGGTATTTTGGGTGGTTGCTAGGGTGTTCTGGGTGGTTGCTAGGCAGTTGCTAGGGTGTTCTGGGAGTTGCTAGGCAGTTGCTAGGGTGTTCTAGGGTATTTTGGGTGGTTGCTATGGTGTTGCTAGGGTGTTTTAAGGTATTTTGGGTGGTTGCCAGGGTCTTCTGGGTGGTTGCTAGGCAGTTGCTAGGGTGTTCTAGGGTATTTTGTGTGGTTGCTATGGTGTTGCTAGGGTGTTTTAATGTATTTTGGGTGGTAGTGAGCGTGTATGTGTGTGAGTGTGTGTGGATCAAGAAAGACAAAGTCAAGTAATTATGCTTAAAAAATGATTTTATTTAGTTAATGCCCATTTGGATCGCACTTAGTCTGGAACCTCACCCTTAAGCAAGTCAAACTGGAGTAAAAACCTCCAGAATTACTCACTCTTGGGATCACTGGAACACACAAGCCTTTCCACTACGTCAAGGTGGCGATCCTTGGAAAGGACATTCACTCTCCATTCATTCCTTATCTAACACACACACACACACACACACACACACACACACACACACACACACACACACACACACACACACACACACACACACACACACACACACACACACACACACACACACACACACACACACTATATCAAACACATTCACACACTCACACACACAAGAAGTAGACAAAATGTGAACAATTTAGTGGTATACATTTATTTGTATTAGCATTATTTTTTCTTAAAATAAAGATGTTTTCTTACAGCAGTGTTGAATGTGTGATGCATATTTTCATATATTTTGATGTATCTATTCTAAAACACAATACACAGGATCATGATAGCTGTAATACGTCTGTAGAACTCCTGCTCTGACGTTTGAGTGTGCACCGCTTATGAAGACAGGGTCCAGAAGAGTGTTTTTTTCTGTTGTGCCGGTGCTGATCAGCTGTGTGAATCCTTTATCTTCAAACAAATTGAGAATAGGTTTGTTGCAATGAGAAAGCTGATCTTCATTGAAGTCGCCACAAACGATTAGAGGCCTCAAATCGATGATCTCCAGAGATGTCAAGAGTGCGTTCAGATGTGCCAAAAACTCTGCCAAATTATAACTTGGTGGTCTGTAGACAACTGCAAGAAGTGCTTGTTTGGGGGCTTCTATCTTCAAAACCAAATATTCCAAGTCAGTAACATTCTGTATATACATCAGAGGACAAACCTGAAAGCTGTTCTTCACATAAATGGCCACTCCACCACCATTCTTGTTTGCCAAATGTGCATAGTTTGTGTAGGATGCATTCCTGTTGCGTTTGTACATGGTGTATCCATCCAGATGTAGATGTGCAGGAACATCTGAACCTGTCAGGTGTGTTTCAGTGAGGCACAAAACATCAGCCAAGAGAAGTTCATGGTGGCATTTTAAATCCTCCATATGGCACTCCAGTCCCTCTGTGTTATGGTGAATGATTTTAAGAGCTGAATTCAGGTTGGAATCCTGTACAATATGTCGGATGGGCTGGATACTGTGAAAATCTGCTTTTGACATGTTCTCCAAGGAAGCACTTATTTCTGGATTACAGAAGATTTTCTTTTCATCAAAGTCAGTAATGTGCAGTCCACAGAGTGATGTTGTTCTGCTGAGTGCAACGTATGCCATGCCTGATTCGAATATGTGCTTCAGAGATACAACAGCACGATCAGTTGTCATTCCTTGCACTTTATGGATGGTACATGCAAAAGCAAGCTTCATGGGAAATTGTCTTCGAATTGTTCCTTTTCTTTTCAGTGGTTCCTCTGACCTCTCAATATAGACAATGTTGTCATCTCCATCAGGTGCTTTGTTGCGATGTTTTTGTCCAGCAGTCACATTATCTAAATGAAGACCAATTAATTGAACCAATCCATCTCGGGTATGAGTTATTTTTGCCACCTTGCCAAAAGTGCCATTAACCAGTCCATCTTCCACATCAATATTTCTGGTTAGCATCACTCGTGCACCAATAGCAATCTGTAGTGTGTCAATAAGGTCACGATTGTCTCCTTTAAATGGTGCCGCTTGTCTTTTCATTTCTCCTGTTCGGGGATCTTTTTTGTATTCATGTGCATTTATGATAATGATATTTGAAAAGCGGGAGGATATGGCTTCAGTGTTGTGATTGTTTACCTCTTTATTGGTTGTAGTGTTGTCAAAAATATCGATATTTCGATAAATATCGATACTGAAATATCTGAACGGTACCAATACTAATTTCCCGAAGTATCGATACACCAATACTAGCCGAGCAGTCACTTTCACTTCTCTCCAAAGGCGCGTTGACAAACACCACACGTGACGCACTCGTCTCATTCGCTCTGGTTAAATAGCAAAAGTGAATGGAAAGATGGCGAGTGCGGCGTCCCCGCGACCGGCTTTGGTTGATTGATAAAGAACACCGCGAGCGGGCATGTCGGAGTCGGAGAATGGCGTGGACAGGACACGCGCTACACACCGCGAGCGGGCATGTCGGAGTCGGAGAATGGCGTGGACAGGACACGCGCTACACACCGCGAGCGGGCATGTCGGAGAATAGCGCGGACACGCGCTTCACACTGCGAGCGGGCTGCGGGCACCCAAAAGATTGTTTGACTATCAATATCCCTCTCATCACTCATTTTGTAAAATTATTTTATAGATGAAAACATTTAAGGAATTGGCTCCAGGGGTACCATTTAGCAAGCATATGCTCAGCATCAGGGGTGTTTGTTTTTTGGACAGACCTGCACCACTGCTAAAAACATCCTAACACTGTAACTCTTCTCATTTTAACTTTTCTGAAACATTAACCAAGATGGCCTAGTATTGTTGTTGATATGAGTCTGTGTTTCGTTTTTTCACTGTAATTCTTAAAGTTAACATAATCTGACTGAGGAATCGTAGACAAGTAAATATTGTAACTGTGGTCAGATGTAAATTAACTTGTGTCTGTTTAACTTTATTCAAAAATTATTATTTAATTCTGCAATTTGCCTTCATTAGCGATTATCATCAATTTGATTACACATATACTAATTAAACTAAACTGAGCTAGACAATGGCATCTCTGAATTCAATAATGAAATGCCTTTAACTGAAAATTGAATGTTTAACCTTATTATTATACATTACTGACACTCTATCCTCCAATTTGATACAGTTAAGTGCTTCGACACAATCTGTATTATTAAAAGCAATATATAAATAAAGGTAACTTGACTAGATGCTGATCCAGTGAGCATTGTTTCTGCGTGTGCTGCACACACGTTTGCGTTTAAATCTGTTCATCAAATTAAGTTAATGTATTAACCAGCATTTATGACCGATGACCAATGCATTTGTTACAGTATATTTTAATCTTTGATAACAGTAGGTAATAAAAACACAACGGATCATGTTAGCTCTGGTCCAATGAAAAAATAGAACTACAGATAGAACTCAGGACATTTTTGTTCATGTAAAATATACCTCATTGTCATGTTCTAGACTTGTAATATTTAGCTTTAAATAAAAAAAAGACCCCCTTAATATTGTGGCAGTTTTTTTCTCTGTGGTATCGAAAATGGTATCGAATATCGATATTTTTCAAGGTATCGTATCGAAGTTAGAAATTCTAGTATCGTGACAACACTAATTGGTTGCATAGATGTGCAATGCATCAGTGGGACACTCTTCAGGGGAGGATCTTGTGACAGCTCCTAACATGCACCTGTCTGCATCAGTCAGCTTCTCGTGCTTCTTTTTTACTCTCAGTCTGTTGAGCAGCTCAGCGTATGCACGATCATCTCTCTGTCTCATGATCTGTGTCATAGTTATCATTTGAAAATTATCTGTCCAGAAGTCCAGCACATGGTCCTCATACACACAGAGTGGTTTTGCTCTTCCCACAGGTGGTAATTGATAATAATCTCCTACAGCTAATAAAGATAATCCACCAAAAGGTTTCTGGTTTCCTTTAATCTGTTGCAGTCTCCAGTTCACATAGGCAAACAACTGTTTTGACACCATTGATATTTCGTCGATAATTAAAATGTGTGCATTAGAACAGGGGTTCCCAAACTTTTCCATTCCAGGACCCACCTAGACAAGAATAATCTATCTCAAGACCCACCAAAATGATTTTTAAAAAGCATGAATGTGGGGTGGGGTGGAAGGCGTTAGATCTCTTCAGAGCAGTTTTCTCCTTGTCATAGTATGAAAGACATACAAGTTTAACTGCAATACAAACTTATGGTACATTATCAAAATAATGTAGAATTAAAATAGCAGCCTAATGGCTGCTGAAATAAAGGGAAGAATACCGAGTAGTTCTTGTCTGCTGCCTCAACTAATTTACCCAGACACAAAGAAATTAAAGATTAAGTAATTTTAATCTTAACCAAAGTTTTGATATAACAACAAATCATTTTATTTTTTAAATTATTCAATTTGACAGTAGGCCCATGACCTAGAATTTCAATACTAATATTTCTGCTAAAAGTGTTGTTAAACTCACCACGTTGTTCAGCGCAGAAAACCCTTTCGTCCTCGTGTGTGTACATGTGAAATACGTTTTACATAAAAAATTTCCTTGTGTTGGTAGGTAGCAAAATGCATGCGAGGGAATGCAAACAACGCACTCTTACGAAGAACATATCTGAAAGACAACAGCGCTGTGTTGAACAGACGACAGATTAAGGGCCTGTTCACATATCGCGTATTCAAATGTAGGTGCGCGGTATGCGCGCTCTTAATGGAAGCTCGCGGTGCGACGCGCTCGTTTTTTCCAAGCGCGTCCGCGCCGCATCGAGATAAAAACATCTCAACTTTTCAGAATGCCGCAAGCGTTTTCCTTGCTGTAACGGAGAGCGCAGCTGATGGTTGCGCTTAGCAACGACAGACGCCTCCGGAGCGCAACCGCCCTAGCGCTTTGGAAAAAGGAGAACGCCGCGCGTAAATTTCGCTGCAGCCAATAGTGACTGCGCGACCCACCTCTTCCCAATCTGCGACCCACAAATGGGTCTCGACCCACAGTTTGAAAACCCCTGCATTAGAAAGGTCTGCCCTGATTTCATCCAAGCTGTTTCCCAGGCCTTGGTATGGAGGCTTCAAGCTTCTTGGGAGTTTCAGAATACAGTGTAGTGTTTTTCCTGAGATTCCAAAGGCTGCGGTTCCCGTGAATGCGGATAAAAGAACGGTTGGCTTGGAAATGTCAGTATGCTCTCGTATGCATGGAAGCCTGCGCAAAATCTTGGTTGCTTCTGCATAAATCGATTTGATAACGTGTGATTTACCAACTCCTGCTCCACCATTCAAAAAATACAGAAATGGTTGTGGGTTTTCACCAGAGACACATCTTTTGCACCAGTCTCGGACTGCATAAAATATGGAAGCTTGTGTTTGATTCAAGCTCTGGTACATTTTGCGAATCTGTGCATGATTTTGTTGGGTTGCTTCCACGAGTGGCATAGCTGTGTTACTGACAGAGGTAGATGCTGTGTATTCAGGGATATCGTCCTGCTCGTTCACATCATTAGGGATCAGTGGGTTCACGTTCTGATATGCTCTCCAAACGGATCAGTTCATTTGCTGGAGCCAATTTAGACCATGCATCTTCAACTGGACCATTCTGTTCAAAATCCTCAATTGCCTTTTCTATAGCCTCGTTATGTTTTTCATATTTCTCACGGTTTTCATTTACAATATTGTACACACGCTGCAGTTCATCAGTTCCTGGTAGTTTTACAGAATGATAGTTTTTCTGACTCACGCCACTCTCTCACGGGCCCTCTGCCTCCATATTTGAAAGACAGAGCAAATTATCCTTTTACGCACCATAGATGGAAACATTAAATGTTTTTGTTGATCGTTTCGCTCCACTTATCAGTAGTTTATAAACTCCAGCATGTTCAGTTGTGGTGTTTGTGATGGTCAGAGATCCAGTTTGATCGTCCAGCTTCAGTCTGTCTCTGAATCTCTCGTCAGGGAATATATGTTTCTCTCTCTTGATTTGAGCTATGAGTGAGTTTTCAGCTCCAAATTGCCACAGTATGTCGTCATCTTCATGTATTTCAGTAACATCAGTGTTTAGAGAGACAGAATCTCCCTCCATCACTGACACTGAAACACCAAACACACCTGCGGAAGGAACAGGAATAAGTTATGGCTCTTGTTGGTTTACAAAGCCTGAAATCAGTTCTAGTTTGTAATTCAATGTGAACTGACATCCCAAACAAAAGAAAAAGGAATTTTACAGATGGTTGTGAGAACTAATAATTTGAACTTTACAATGATATCTGCTTAAAACAAAATAAATATGTGAATTTACATGACCAGGTAATTTAAATCTGCTGGGAACTTTAGAAAACCGTGTCACTGAAAGACATGAACTCAGAGTATAGCCTATCCCAACGTAATATCTCCGCTCCATTTGATTTATCTGGGAAGAACAGCAAATGAAAATCCTCGGACTAATTTGAACAGTAGAGGCTGAAATCTGATATTTCCCTAAAACGGGAATAAAATTAAATCGTACAAATGATTTTATAACTCACCAGTCAAACGCCACCAGCACAAACAGAACAAAACAAGCGTGCAAACCATTTTCTACATTTGTTCAGTGAAATCGAATAAGACTATCCGCCAAACACACTCGATCTGTTCATCTGGTGTGTGAATCCTCCCACGACAGAGTTTGACCCTCCTAGTGGATCAAAAGCACACACTCTTTACGCATGATACATAGTTAGGTATAAATTTGCTCTTCGGTTCTTATTCAGACTTTGATTGTTTTTAATAGTGGAAAACATTTTTTGGTTTTATCATTTCACATATATCAAATATAAAATAATAAAAGTAGTTTTCAGGCTGTTAAATTTGTACAAGAAGAAGGGTACATTGCATGAATTTTAGATTAGTCGAGCTAAATTTCATAATCATGCTTGTGGGTGTTTAAATGGTTTTATAATAGTAATTCACATGTTGCAAACAGTAGCCTAAAAACATCTGCCATCTCACACTGCCAGTCGTACCGAGGTGTGTGTGACACTCGCAGTTAAACTGAGTCAGACTGAAACTGCTGCGGTCACTTTTCTTCAGAAATGTGCTTTGATCTGTTGGTGGACAAACATCTTGTATGAGGCCATTTGTTTAATCTTTGTTCAGTTTGTAGGTGAATAGTTTCTTCCTGTCCTGCTGTTATGAACCTCACAGTTGATTCCCTCACAAAACAGCTTTACAGTAAAAAAAAAAAAAGACTCAAAAAACAGTCAAATCAGAGTCAGAGGTCAAACCGTATTCTTACCCATCATGAATCACTGATAAACTACACAGATTGACGGCTGATCATCTCTCAACACTAAATATATATCATACCAGTGAACAAAATGCTGCTATGAACAGGAATATAACCATTTACTCTTTGATCTACTACAGAAACATTGAAACCCGATGAGAAACTGTTTGACAGAGGAAGAAAAACGTGGGAAAAAATGCAAAGGATTGTATCAAACGTGATTTCCCAGAAAGTTTAAAATTCAGTGTTACTGAATTAAAAGATCATTTTCAGAATAGCAATAACTGTAGTGGCTTTCCTATATAAGCCACGGTGAGGTGGCAAGATCGCTCATAGTTTGGAAAAAAACAATATCCACAGCAATATCAGTTTCAAAATGAGTTTAAAAGCAGTGGATCTATAAGAACCATATGTATGAACCACCTGTCCCCTTCACACAACCCAAAAGAAGTTTTCAAATATCATGTGATATGAACAGGTGACCTACACCAACACCACTGGTGCACACCACCATCTACTGGTTGAACAATCACCACATTTGGCTCCTTCAATAACTCTGAAAACACAAGGAAACATTAGCCTATAATTTAGCATTTACTTTTTAACATAATTTATTCTGACCAAAATAATATTAGTCTGTTTTAAAGACCTGGAGTTAATGGTATTTTTAAAAATGATTATTAAATTGGATTAAATTGTTAAGGCTAAACAGAACGTGTGTAATAGTTTGAGACAGACGACTGTGAGGAGTTATGGAGAATAGCAAGCTTTGGTAATTAAATCAAAATGACTGCATTTGGTCGTCACACGCTGATGACATCGGAGGCTTGTGATTGGTTGATTAAATGTTGCTCCAGGGTCAACAAAGGATATCGACACATCTTACTTGGCAAAATCACGGTGACCAATTTGGTCTGGAAGGCCTTAGCTCAATTAGGACATTAAGTAGCTTTTTAAAATGTGCCTTAGAAAAAAAAAAACATTACAGGTGTGTATCTTGAGACAAAACAATGACTCAATGACTAATTTTAAGACAAATATATCAGTGCAAGTTGCTTTCAGTTAAACCAGCTCAAACATGCATTTTAGTCTTATAGGCTTAAGCCTTGTCTGTGAAACCAGGGGTTTGTTTAAAAAAAAAAATGATGCAATGTAGTATGTTTTATGTTTACTTCTTGGGATAATTCACCCAAAAATCTTAATTCAGAGCCTAAAGTAATTTACTCACTGTCACTCCAAACCTATAAGACTTTTGTGCATTTTCGGATCACAAATGAAGATATTTTAATATCCTCATTTTTTTTTTTTTTTTGTCTATCCATTAAAAGTCTATTTTAAATGTTAAAAGTGTGAGAGAGAAAAAACTCACTGGTTCTTATGCATCAAGCCTACGGATTCAATTTACCATATTTGATGAGCTCTATATATTTGCATTTATCAAAGTTTGTATATGAATAAAGTTTAAATTAAATCTGTGATTGAGCCATGAAACTTTTAAACTGCTTAAACCAGATGGAACCGATCTATTCATAACCTATAGACTACTTTTTTAAGCTTGAAAATGTTCATTAGATAAAAAATAAAAAAAATAGAGAGAAATAAAACATCTTTAGTCATGTTTCAAAGATGAACAAAGGTCTTATGGGTTTGGTACAACATGAGGGAATACCCGCTGGAAGTAGGGGAGCTGAGGGTACATAAAATGAATGTTATTAAATCATCTATTAATTAAACTTCGTTTGGAACACGAAACCCCCCTGGCCCCTAGAAAGATCACTTTTGGGACCTGGTATTTATCAAAACCTGGCCAGCACGTGAGTCACGTGGCGTTTTGGACTAAACTGTATAGGCTATATATAGAGAGAGAGTTTCGGTTTCGTATCGAATTAAAACGTTTTCGTAACCGCGTTAGGTTAGGGCCGGTTAGGACACGTTGTAAAGCTCCTCTATAGTGTTCAAAAGTTTACTATCCTGATGTTCCTAACGCGTTAGTAGGCTACTGTTGTTCTCTGGCTATGCCGTATGAGGTATGACTCTTTTCTGACCACAAAAGGGTTATCGCCCCCCAGCGGCGAGCATTTGAGCAAGTATCTAGACACCAGCGTGTGTCGTTGCGAACGGCAGCCTCGAAACGGTGAACCATTTTGCAAAGCGATTGGTCAAAATAACAAAACGAGATTTTTTTATTATTATTTAATTTCCTGCACGCGATCGTCAATATAATTGCAGTGAACAATTACCAGTGAAAACTGGCAGTGAAAAGAGCTTTAAAAACGTATCACACAAAAGTGCCGACTGATCGTAGGCCTATACCTCAAATAATGCAAACAATGGTCTTTGTTTCTTTAATATGGTTAGTGCTAAATGTTGAAAACGGTTTAAAGGTCTTTGCAAATTGATTATTCGTAAAACATCAGAATCGGTATATGGCCACAAAGGGGTAAATGATTCATATATTTTTTTTGGTAAAACTGAATATTTCTCAGGGTGAGTTATTTTTAAGACAGTGGGGAAACTTAATTATGCCACTAGATGGCGACAAGTGAGTGTCTTTTGAGTGTATTTTTGACCAGTGCAAGTGAGTGACTTTTGAGTGTATTTTTGACCAGTGCAAGTGAGTGACTTTTTGTTTTGTTGCCTTTTTGACATTTAATACCAAGGATGCATTTATTTGATCAAAAATACTGTGAAACCGTAATATTGTAAAAAGTTGTTACAACTTAAAATAACTTATTTTTTCCTGTTTTAAAATACTTTAAAACGTAATTTATTCCTGTGATGGCAAAACTAACTTGGAAAACAATTACACCACTAGATGGCGACAAGTGAGTGTCTTTTGGGTGTTATTTACTACATAGCCTATATATATATATATATATTAAATGCTTATAAACAATTTCTGAAACTATAGCTCCTTTTCTCAATACTCAAAACATCACACACACTAATGCAAAAGCAAACACTTCTAAAAAATTGTGTTTTTGCATAGTAACTCTACACACAAACCACCAAACTACACATGGATATGACAAATCAAATGTAAAACACTGATATCTTGTGTCTTTTGCTTGTTCAGTGTGCAGTGGAGCACACAGGAGTGTGTCACGTCACTCACACGTACATGGGTGTGCACAAATACATTGTATACACAGTATGTATGCACAATTGATTATCTTAACAGTTATTATGAACCGAATCAACACAGAGCACACTTGAGCTGTATAATGACACTGTTGGCTTGTTAGAGCTGCTTTACAGCAGAATTTGAAGCTTGAAACAATTTGAAACAAATTTGAAACAATTTGAAACAATTTGTATTGTATCTCTCAGGTTACCCTGACTATACATTGCACCGGGCCCACTACTTTTTCAAATAAGTTTAGACAGGGTTTGGTGGTCATTTTTAGTCATATTCCACATAACATGTACCTTCTCCCCTTTGATTTAACCATCATCATTGGCATCACTCTGATGGATTTATTAACAAAACCCATGGCCACATTAAGCTTTGCAGAAAAAAATCTGCTGTTAACAACAGAAGTATGAACTGACGTGATATCTATGGACTTTTAAGTTAAGCTATAACCTAGCTAGTTATTTTTAGTGTCGGTGTTTTATTCAATTTTAATATCCGAATGTAATCTGGACATCAGTTTTGCTCATCTTCGGTAGCTCCTTTAAAGGCATCTTCAAAGTAACAGAAAAACATACAAAAGACCTGACCCGGAAGCGCTGCAACCTATTTGACCCGAATACGGAAGCATGTTGCACAACCCCCGTTGATCCTGACGTCAGATCAACTCTTTCTAGTGGCTGTTCTGAGTTTGGTGATTCTTAGACATTTCACAGTGTTTTCACTGCCACAGTTGTTCTGAAAAGAGTTTCCTGGTCTCTGAGCCTATTGTGCGAGAAACGCGGATATCAAATGTGATCTGACTGATCAAATTTGAGCAGTAGACCATGTGTGAAAGAAGCCTGTCAGGACCCCGAGGGATGTGGTTTAGTGGTTGCAAGTTGATAAACCACTTATTCTACTCACTTATAACAAATGTGACTGTAAATGTGATAGTATAATCTGAGCTGTAGACTCTATGCGATAGAAGCCTGTCTCTACTAGCTCTGATAGGATAGGACGTCTCGGTGGGACCATGGGTGGGAGGCAGAGAGGAGCTCTTTGTCTCCTGTTAAACGCCCTCCCCCGTAGACAGGCAAAGTCCTGCGCATTCTGCGGGGGAGGGCGCGTAACACCAGACAAAGAGCGTCTCTGCGTCACACCGAGATGTCCTATCCCAGCACGTAGAGACAGTCTTTCTTTGCATATGGTCTAGAGATCACAGATTATACTACGGTAAACCAAAACAAAACTGCTGATTTGAAAATATCATGGTTTTTATAGGTTTAAGGGTTCATATCACCATGATTTACAGTCACATTTGACATAAGTGAGTAGATAAAGTGGTTTGTCCACTTACCAACACTGAGGCACATACCTGGAGGTCCTGAATATAAATAGCTCTCCTCGATTCTCCTAGTTCGTGCTTGCTTCGGCAGCACATATACTAAAATTGGAACGATACAGAGAAGATTAGCATGGCCCCTGCGCAAGGATGACACGCAAATTCGTGAAGCGTTCCTCATTTTTATTAATTATTAGTTATTAATTATGAAATAACTGTAAATATTAATATTGCACACAGTTTCAAGTGAAAAAAACAGTGTTTAAGCCTGCAGTACGCAGCCTTCACGCTAGAGCGCAGCATCGCACTGCAGTCTGGCGCTAGAGCGGCTCACTGGAATTTACTGCATTTACACTTATAACATTTAGTTTCCGATCAAAAAAGTATTTGTAATGGTTGCATTTACCATCCTAATGTTTCCTCAGCCGATTTTAATCAACCGTATCTTAATCTGACAGTATACGCAACGTTATGATCATTCCGATTCTTCGTTCCCTTTTACTCAAACTAGCAGATATCTACACGAATTTATCAAATATGTTTCTATAGACTAAACGCTAATGTATAAAGTAATTGAAATTCACTTACCATGTGTTGTTTTCGCTTTCTTGGTTGACAAATGTGCGACGTTCTTCTTGGCTTGTTTTTCTTAAACACAGAGAGAAAACGAGAATTATATACACTAAAGTGTATTTTAATTTTCACTCACCACAAACACAAACTTGTCAAAAAAATGTCTTTACATAGGCTAAATGAATTACAAGTTTCGTAAATGAGAGGAATTGCAGGACAAACGCTTTTCGATGCATTCAGGACTGTCACAACTTTCTCCTTCCGAGCATCATGATTCATCTGACAGATCAAACTAAAGATACATCATAAAAGTCGATGTTCAAAACTAAATTATGCTAGAGTTGAGACTGAAGAGCCCGATCTCATGAAAGTGCGTATCTATACAACGAATGGTTTTTCTCGTGCCATTTATACGGCAAAAAGAGGTTTTGCTACGCACATATGCTACGCACTTTATGGCGTAGGACCCTAATCCTACACAAGGGGTTTTCAGTGCGTAGCATATGCACGCTAAAACCATTTTTGGCGTATAATAATTGGCACGAGAAATAACATTCGTGGTATAGATACGCACTTTCATGAGATTGTATTGGTCGGAACGGAAAAGGTTGTCTAACTTGTTGTGTAGGCTATCGCTGAACTAAACTGAAGTAGTTATAGATGTAGGCTAAATGTGACTGGATATCATATATTTGTCAATCATTGCTTTCTCTAAACCTCAGTTTAAACATTCATGACTATTTTCTGCAATTGTTAGAGTATTAAGTGAAAAGGGTAAAAACAGTTTAATATTTAAGACTTCATTAAATATATATATATATATATATATATCAGGGCTGCCAACTCTCACGCATTGGCCGTGAGACACACGCATTTGATTGGTTTCACACGCTCACACGCCACACTCCCGATTTCTCACGCTGAAGTGTCAACCCGGTCGGTCAAATGCCTGAAAGATGAGTTTATCTATAGATCTACCTGTTGAGCCACTCGTGATCGACTAATTATACCGCAAAATAGTTAAAATCTCCCGTAATCTAGAGCGAGCGCGCACGCGAGACAGAGATTGTGCTTCAAACCGGGTAGCGGAGACGCCCCCCGTTGGACAATGCCATCTCCATTCCTCCATCCCCCCCCCCCCCCCCCCCCGTTGGAGAAGTCTCACGCCAAGCTAAACTCAAAAGTTGGCAGCTCTGATATATATATATTGTCAAAAAACTTCCCCTTTAAACCCTGCATACACTTCTTTACTCCAAAATAAAGGAAAGCAAAGAACACACAAAACAAACTAATATGTCATGGAACCCAACAGAGAATAAGGTTTCAGACAGTAACGTGCGGTGAAATCTTGTCATGGGTAGGCTGTGACCTATCAATGTGGCATATATGTTCATATATTCATTCATTTAATGTAGCAACCCAAGTTCATATTAGGCATCATCACATCGCTGCCTGCATACAGCAAAGTCAGTCATAT
The DNA here is from genome assembly GCF_051911475.1 of Siphateles boraxobius. Taxonomy (NCBI): domain Eukaryota; kingdom Metazoa; phylum Chordata; class Actinopteri; order Cypriniformes; family Leuciscidae; genus Siphateles; species Siphateles boraxobius. Next base: position 19,754,677 of record NW_027508833.1, on the reverse strand, counting down.
GTGAGGCTAATGCACAATCAAATCTAATAATCAAATGACTGGACACATCTATCTTATAACTTATACAACAAACAAATGTTTTGTGCGGGACACAGTAAGAGAGGGAGGCGGCGCGTTGTCAGCGAACCGACAAGCAGCCTAGTCATTCCTTCAAAATGCGCAAACGCGCACAGACAGCCACATACACACTATTGGTCTGGTCACTCTGGTGACGGCGCACCAGGATTTGAATAGGCTACAGTCAGAAAACATTGTGTCAGCAGTACAGCTTTACAGTACAAAAACAGCTTAAATTCGCTCCTACAAACTGCGCAAGGCGCACACACCGACACGCAATGAGCGTCTGGCGACGGAGCACCAGGATTAAAAAAACAACAACTACAAAACAGCATTTTAACCCTTACGAAATGCACCATAATCGCACAGATAGACCTACAGTACAAATATGGCAGAGGTGACGGCGCACCAGGGTATGGAAGAGAGAACATTTTGGTGTCAGCGCACAGCAGGCCTATAACTGTTAGCCCACCATCAGACAACAAACACAAGCCAATATAAGGGTTTTAAAAATAATAAAGAAATGAATAATTTACGTTTTAAAGGGGGTGCTTACTTTTATTTGTAGACGAAACTCCTTTTCCTCGATTTACTGAAGCCTATAAAACGCATTTGCAGCTGCACAGCTAACGTTAGCACAGTGAGCTCATAGGCTGTGATGCGGCAACTGCACATCCAATGGCGCGGGCGCCTCTGACGTGAATGCAGCAGAACAGACTTTCCTCCTGGCTCTTATTTCCATTGAAAAGGAGAGACTCGTGAAATTGAGAAATACACCCAACAAAGAGGACTTTTACAACAAAGTAATTGACATCTTTGTCCAGAGGGATAGACGCATGGACTTTCCCGTTAGCGACCACAGCTCTTTTTCTTCATAGGACGCTTCCAACGCTCGGCGCCGCTAGATGCTAAGTAGCTTGAAGCGCGGAGTGAGTGAGAGCGAGTGGATCACGTGACATGAAGCACGCTCGGTCTCTGCCTCAATGTTGATAATTCAAGACAGCACGAGAACTGACTGCACATGCGCAAATCTACGTAAACTACGTTCTATGGACCAAAGAGGCACTGCTAACCTCTGCCTCAATGGCCATGGCCTTGAATTTTCTGCATGAAACAATGATTTTTAGGAGCAAACAATGGCAAAAGGAGTATATTATATGTGTATTCCTGAAAAATTGTGTTACAAAAAATAATATTTGGAATAAAATAAATGCATTAATAATGTGGTGAATTAATAAAGCTCTTGGAATTAATAAATGTAATGTCAACATTTCCTTTGGTGAGGCACTGCCTACCCTGCCTACCCTGACTGCACGTCCCTGGTTTCAGATAACACCTGTCTTTGCCAAAATGCCAGGAAAACCAGCACTGTAGTTAGGGTAAACCCCCACAAACAGCCATATACCTAGCAAATATTGCCAATATGAATAATTGATGTAAGTGAGTGAGGGAGGTTGCAATTGGCATTGCACTTGAAATTGACATTTCAAACATTCTACAAACAAACCTGTCTCTCTGTGTGTGTGTGTGTGTGTGTGTGTGTGTGTGTGTGTGTGTGTGTGTGTGTGTGTGTGTGTGTGTGTGTGTGTGTGTGTGTGTGTGAGAGTGAGAATGAGATGGTGTGTGTGTGTGTGTGTGTCTGTGTGTGTGTGTGTGTGTGTGTGTGTGTGTGTGTGTGTGTCTGTGTGTGTGTGTGTGTGTCTGTGTGAGAAAGAGAGAGTCTGAGAGTGAGAGAGAGAGAGAGAGTAAGTGAGTGATTGAGAGTCTTTGAGAGAGAGAAAAGAGAGATTGTTCTCCAAATCACACTCCTCCAACACAGAGAGAGTCCTACTTGTTGACTTCTTCTCACAGTAGCCATAAAAAAGTTTGTCATCTTTGGCAGCGTTGCTTAGGGGGTGTGTCTGTAGGGACAGATAACCATGAACTGGACATTTTAACTACTACTTCAACGTTTCAATGTATTTCTTAAGAATATGAATAAAATTTACCATCCTTTTGAAGCGTTCATGATGATAAGGGGCTTTTTCTTTTCTTTTTCTTTTTTTTGAGGATGGTTGGGAGCCCCCTACTATGACCACTGGTAGGGGGCCCCAAGCAGCCGCCCACCTATGCCTCTATGTTAAGACCGCCACTGTGTGTTTGGACCAAATACTTTCATTTTGTAACCATGTACATCATTTGTACTGCCTCTTCAAAAAGGGCAATAAGAAAGACAACAGGGAAGGAAAGAGAATGAGATGCCATGTATATAAAGCACAGACAGACTTAATAAAACATTCTTGACATTATCATATGAAAAAAGAATGCAACCGATGTTTTAGAAGTAAAGCTATATTTCCGCCTGAGACTTTCTCCTGTCAGTCGCACATTGGCGTCTCACTGGCTCACAGTATATTTCACACCTTCAACTTGGGTTGAAAGAAGTAACAGGAAGAGATGGTCTGCTTCCAAGCAAAGAAAATGTTGCAAGTATTCCCAATGATCGCATTTACCATCCCGATGTTTCTTTAGCCGATGTAAGCACCTTTAAAGATAACTCTGAATCTTCTTTAGCAGTGAAAGACTAATAAAACAATCTTGACATTATCATACTTCTAAGATATTAAAAGAATGAACCAAGAACCAAGGTTTTAGAAGAAAGGCCGTAACCATGTCTTGAACATTGGGGGGACAGTAACAATTCAAAATTCATAAAAAAATATACATCATGTGCATATAAATGTTGTGGCGAAAATTCATTATCAAACCATCATCACTGCGTAAGAGACATTCTGAAACAAACTGACAGAAGAATATATATTGAAGGCAAATGTTACAGTGTGACACGTAAAGTGTGGTGCCAGTTACCCGTTTCTAAGTCAGTGGCCATCTGGACCAGTTCCTTGTCCGTCACCTCTGTGGTGGGGGGCCTCTGACGGATGTAGATTGGGTTGGGCAATGGTTAGTTAATCCTGTACACTGAACCTCTGTTGTGTTAAAGAGAAAGAAAGAGATCTACCTGGAACTGCAGGCCGTGCTGGTGTGGTCATCAGCACAGACATGAGCACCTGTCCGTGCTCGTTGCCGACGTTCGTTGCCCACGCCTGCAGCTCACCTGGGGCCATTGGACGCCTTCCCAGTAGGGCCGAGATCATGGGAGCGATCGGCTTGCGAGGCGGCAGCGTGGTGGAGGCAGCGGCCTTGCTGGGGCCACTGCTGGTGGTGGTGGGGGTGCTGCAGAAGCTGAGCTGGAGGCGACCACTGTTAATATCAGGATGAAGGGTGTTAATAATTACAACTCACCTTTTTTTTTTACACAATATAGATTGTTTCAAAGCAGCTTAACACTAATTAACAGGGAAATAACAGAATCAATGATGCAAACTTTATCAGATATGATAATTGACATTCTACTTTGATGCAGCTCTAAAAAGACATTAGTGTCATTATTATGCTCAAGTCAGCTGAATTACAAGATGAAATCCCAAAACAAACAAATGATAAGTGAGATTCATGCCTGGAGGCGCTGATGCCATCCTCTCAGCATCTCTTCTCCTGATATAGGCCTGCAGAGCATCCATTTTGGTCCCAGGTCTTGCTTCCTGCTTCTTAACCCACTTGGTGAAGCTGAAAAGGAGGGACACACACAATTAAATCAAGCCCCAACACAACAAATTCTTAGCTGCCTGCATCCTCTGTTAGACATGTAAACCATACCCTTTTCTGTCCCGATCCACTGCCTCATAAAGGTCCTTGAAGGACTGGCTGGCAAATTTGCCGAAGCCTACTCGGATCAGGTCTTCCTGGGCTGGTGTGCCAGTGCCCTCTCGAACCCGGCGCTCGCTGATGGCAGCCATCATGTCAGAGAACAGGGCAGCGTAGCGAAGCAACGCATCCTTGTTCCCCATGACGGCAGACTGGGTGGTGTCTCCTCCCTCACGCTCCCGTTGATGGACGGCCAGCACCATGGATGCATATCCAATGTCATTGGATAGCAACCATTTTAATGTTTTATCCCGGTACTGGCCGAACTGCAGGGCGGTCTCGCTCAGCACAAGCTGGTGACTAGATGTGTCACCTCCTTGTGCTGACACACGAGCAACGGCCTCCTCCTTCACCCTTATGGTAGGCCATGAGCGTCCCGGAGTGGGTTTTCTCCTGTAGAGAGTAGCGAGGGCGGCTGCCTCAGAAGAGGGCTTAAGGGTGAGCTCACCAGTGGGCTCTCTCCTGAAATCAGGATTGAAATCCATTTTATACAAGAAACACACACACACACACACACACACACACACACAAATGACAATCAAATCAAAACTGTTAAGTTTTCTTAATATTGTAATCATTATGATCAAAACCTGTAATAATTGCTTTAGAAAGCTCATTGCTTCTGTCTGATAACAGATAATCTTGTATATATATCAATATAATATCTTGTAACCTAGAAACTTGCATTTTCTGTAAAGCTGCTTTTGAAACGACGTGTTTAATCAAAAGCACTATACAAATAAATGTGAATCGAATTGAATACTTTAAATCAATGCAAATAATAATAAAATAATAAGAGGCACATATACATAGTTTTACTAAAGTAACTATGTATTAAAATAACACAGTAAAACATCAGTAAAGTAACCACATCACATCAGTAAAGTAACCACAAACTTACCATTGCTTTACTACAGTAATTAAAATGTATGGCATTATGCTTTCATATTTTTTTTTCAAAATATTAATTCGAGGCACATAAAATATTACAAAACCACACAGAATTGCGGAAAATTAACCATGGTTTTTAACACAGTAACTATAGATCAAGAAAATAAATCAACACGACAAAGCCATTGCTTCATATTAATATTTATGATAATATATCAACCATGAATTTGGATTAAATGTAAATACGAAAAATAAAAATGCAAACAGGTGTTCGCCCTTAGCCTTACCTCTTACTTTTTCCACGTTTAAAACACAGAACAAATTAAACAAGCAAATTATCCAATAATAGTTGATCCGTATTAAAATCCGTTTAATATGTTCAAAGCACTGCGTAGTACTGTTGAGCAATACCTCCCCCACTTCGGCTCGGTAGCGGTCCCGCCCACCGGCCAATCAGGATGCGGGCTTAGTGGACCTTTCGAGAAGGACCAATGACAAACCTCACGTCATGACCATAAAGGGATGCACTCTAAATGGAACTTCGCTGCGACCAATGGTGATCAAGTGGACGGGCCAATCAGAACGCTGGGAAAGTGGAACATAGGGAACCGAACATCGGCTCGCAGATACTGATGGGATCTTCTTCTGTGGTGCCCCCCAGAGCCACAGGCTATATCTATGAGCCACAGGGAGCACACACAGTGACCCTGAACGCCAGGGTAATGCTTCCCAAACCCCAATGGGGTTTCTGTGGGGTTGTGGGATGCTTGTACTGTTTAAATGAGACAAATGGCTGAATTTGGCATAATCTGGGGGCGTTTGAGACTTGCATATTAAGTAGCCACGTGCTTCCGGAGTCATGTGCTATTAGGCTTGTTTGAGATCTGCGCAGAACCGATCACCGGTGATAAGCGCGTAATGAATGCCGTTTAGAAATGTGTCCGAGTGCGGTCCGCCTTGCTCTGATGTCATGCTGACGTGTGTCAAAAAGCTCTCGCGAGTGCAAGGCGCACGTGTCGGATTCTGCAGTTGCTCTCCACCGACTGCGCTGATCAAAAGCATGATGGGAAACGACTTGCTGACGACACAGCTTAATGTTGATTGGTTTAAACAACCGTGATGTATTGTTCTCTTTTAAAATGTTTGATTTTAAAATTCGGATATCATGTTTTACGTGTATATGTTATGTGTGAATATTCCCAAACTCTCGGACAGTGCGACCTCTATGGGTTATGCAATGTCGTTTTATTATAAAAAAAACAAAAAACACATAACCTATGTCTGTATTAAAGAAAAAATGATTGATAAACACTTATTTGGAATGGAATTAAATAATAAGTAGGCTACTTTGGGTGTCTTGTATTTATTTTCATATAAAAGCAACAGAACTTAAATTACATCCAGTTTATCAGCAACACTGTGCACGAGCGTGAATCCCGCGATATCCATCATTGATCTCGCAGGTGTCAGATCCACTGCGAGAAGCGAGAACTCTCCGGCTTGCCTGCGCTTTTTGCACTCCTCCTCTCACTGCAGCCGCCTACTCTCGACTACATTTCAGGCGAGGCAAGGCGCATCTCAAACAAGCCTAATGTCACAGTATCATTAGAACATATTAATCTAAAGATATATACCAAATTGAAATTATATTGTTACATAAGTGTATTAAATAAATGTAAATTGTAAACTGTAATATTGAAATTAGACTTAATATTTGGCATTGTGTATTTACATGTATTCATTTTGCAGACGCTTTTATCCAAAGCGACTTACAAATGAGGAATAGGTCTTGAAAAGGCAACAAAACAAGAAGTGCTCAAAATACAATTTCAGACTTTGCTTTGAGTAGCATAAACTATAGAGGGATTAAAGGAAAGTGAAAGGATAGAATTTTATTATTATTATTTTGATGATGCGTTAGCCTAAGTGCTCAGCTTTCAGGTGTCTTTTGAATGTTGCCAGGGATTCTGCATTCCAGATGAAGGCAGCGAGATCATTCCACCAAGCAGGGAACCGTGAACGGAAATGTTCTGGAGTGATTTTGTGCCTCTCTGTGATGGTACCACCAGCCTTCGCTCATTTATTTGTTAAATAAAATATTAATTTAAATACTCTATATTTGATATTGTGTGTTTATATTAGCTTACATTTCAATTTTATATTCAATACTTCAATTTTATAAATATATTGTTGTGGCGAGGGACGGCCGAGGGACGTGAGAGAACGGCGCGAGGCCGGTGGTGCGATTGCTAATGAGCAACACCTGTATAGCACACCGGTCTCGCGTCTCTCACGGAGGAGCGGAAGCATAAAGGGGGAGCGACGACATTAATGTTCGAGAGAGGAACAGGCCTGTATTTTAGTTGTTCTGGTTTTTGTATTCGTGTTTTATTTTAGCCAGTAGTCGTCCGCGAGGGACTGCTGGTGGTATTTTAGTTTGTTTGTTTTATTTTAAATAAAGTTTATTTTGATTGTTCGCCGGTTCCCGCCTCCTTCTTCCCTGAACATTGTTACAATTGTATTAATAAGTTTGAGCCGTCGCTCATTTATTTTATTACTCTATATTATTGTTATATTTAAATAGTATATGTTTTTATTTCATTAGAATACTCAATACGATGCCTGTCTCTTGGTATACAGGTAGGTATTATATTATATGCTGCAGCTGCACCTGCTTGATTTTTTCTGCCGCCAAGCTGTTGTCTTATAGGCAACGTTTGGTCATGTGTGTTGCAGGTGTTGGTACAGCAGCGGGTGCATGTGTGTGTTCTGGTAGGGGTGCAGTATAGGTGAATGCAGCAAGTGCTGGAGGAGGTGGAGGAGGAGGAGGATGGCGGCCTCGAACTTCTTGCCAGTCCAGATGCATCGAATACAAAGGCTGAGTGCACATGCTGGACTGGTTGTTTAAGTTATGACAGCATGCGTGCAAGTGTTCAGAGGCCACCAAGGGAGCAGAAAACGGCTGGACGTTTTGCTGCAAGACCTCCTTCTCCTGCCTCTTCTTTTTGGCATTATGCCTACGTACAGAAAAGACGACATGGCGATAGTCTGACCAGCAGGGTAAATGCGGCAGAGAGACAGGCAGATAAAAAGCCTTGTATGCCACAGGTACTTCACACTCCATGTATGTATCTATGTATCCATGCATGTCTGTACTGAGCGCTTATACTATCTGTCTGCTGTGATTGATGTGGTTTAAAAAAATAGGAATGAAGCCTTGTGCCCACTGTTCTGCATCTCTGCACAGAACAGTTATGCCATGTGTCTGCTCTGATGCACTTTTCTAACTGTGAAATGTTGCTGTTTGAGCATAAACAACATATGCAAAGTTACAATGCTCAAAGTTCAAAGCAAAGGGAGATATTTGCTTTTAAAGAAAAGGACGTAGGGACTACACGACATTCCTCCGGTGTTAGTGACATCAGCAACCCTAAAATGTACAAAAACCCCGCCCCCGGGACACGCAGTCCATGTTGAGAAGAGGAACAGTTGTTGTATACGAAGAACATTTGTGAGTCAGCTCAAACTTTAGCATCCTTCTTTTCACATGCAATAAAAAATCACTATGTGTGCATCTCACAACAGTTCCTATACGAGCGATTTATAGATTATCATGACAGAATTATGCTAATTGAAGATAGTTAACTCCACATCAGCAACATAAATTCATCAACTAACCATTCAGAGACGTCCTGTTGCATTCTACATGTTGTCACTTATTCTTGAGTCTCTCCATCTTTGTCTGACTCTGTTTTAACATTAAAAGCAGAACAGTTTCTGTCATTTTAGTGTGTCTGCGTGAGGTAATCGCATCGCAGCTGCTAACACACAAGAGCTCTTGAAACCCCGCCCTCTGAGGCAGCTCATTTGCATTCAAAGGGCCAGGCACAAAACGGTGTGTTTTTGCTAACACTCAAAAAATGACAACTTTAACATGCTATTTAAAAATATCTGTGGGGTATTTTGTGCTAAAACTTCACACAGACACACACACACACACACACACTCTGGGGACATCAGAGATTTACATCTTGTCAAAAGGGCATTTTACCACCCCTTTAGACATTGGACACCTCGAAGGGCATTAACCCGCTTATACCATGCATGGTCACTTGCCAAATAACACATTTTTAAAACATTAGTTTATATTTTAAGTAGTTTTACAATCAAAATCTAAAGTTTTTACAAACAATAACTTGGATTCCCTGTTTACGCCTGACGGTTTATTTAGCAACCGGAGATATTTATAGTCCGCTCAGCTCGTAGAACCCTTCGGTTTTTTTTAAATTGTAAACATGGTTACTCACAGCTGATGTAGCCAGCGGATTTATTTATTAATTTCGAACGGTAAACAGTCAGATTCACCAGAACTCCTTTACTAGGACCTTAACGGACACCCTGCAGCCAGAATCGAGTATTCACCCAGACCAATGTATAATAGAATGCTAATGCATAATTTAAATACATAAAAAAGCTCCACAAATAAAATAAATGGGCAAGACAATTAGCATGACCTTCATGAAGACAAATAAATGTTCTATAAATTTCATTAAGGACCGTTAACATGGCCTTTGTGAAGGCAGATTAACATTCTAAAATAAAGAACAGTCTTTTATGACTGTTTAATGACCCTCATGGGAGAAAATAAGTGTTCTAAAATAAAGAGCAAGCATTTAAGGCCATTAACATGGCCTTAACTGTGGGATCCCTATATACCCTTTGTTTAATTAAAATCTGTACAAGTACAACAAATATGTATAAATGTAATAATACATACGTACATATATTAATTATATTTATAGGTCAAACATGGCCTATTAACAGAGAAGCATTCTGAAATAAAGAAGGACTGTTTCGTGGTTTTTATGAGGGCAAATAAACATGCAAAAGTAAAAAACTATAATTTAGGGAAATTTACATGACTCATGAAGGCAGATAAACCCTAAATAAGGTTTTGATATATTAACATGGCATTTATTGAGGGCAAATAAATGTTCTCAAATAAAAGAACAGTCGTTAAATGTTCTAAAATAAATAATTATTATTAAGGACAATTTATATGACCGTTATGAAGGCAGATAAACCTTTTGAAATAAAGAACAATCATTTTGGAATAATTACATGCTCTTTATTAAATGCAATTAAATATTCCTTAATAGGAAGAAACAGGACATTAACAATATTTACACAAATAACTATTTACAGTGAAGCATTTCTCCTCTCCTGCAGCCACTCTTCTGCAGTCTTTCCCTCTGCTGTGGCACAGAAGAAGAAGCTGCCCACCCTGGTGTGCCCAAACTCTTTTTTTCTGGGCTGCCCACATCGACTGCATGTGTAATCTTTTCTTTCACGTTGCTGTGGAGGGGGCAGCCCTTGCTTCTGGGCTAAAAACTCTTCTGCCTTTCTCTTTCTCCACAAAGTTGTTCTGCTCAAAGATGGAGCAGAGAGTGACGCTGGCGGTGGAGCAGAGAGTGATGCCGTCGGTGGAGCAGAGAGTGACGCCGGCGGTGGAGCAGAGAGTGATGCCGTCGGTGGAGCAGAGAGTGAGGCCGTCGGTGGAGCAGAGAGTGACGCCGGCGGTGGAGCAGAGAGTGACGCCGGCGGTGGAGCAGAGACTGACGCCGGCGGTGGAGCAGAGAGTGACGCCGGCGGTGGAGCAGAGAGTGACGCCGGCGGTGGAGCAGAGAGTGACGCCGGCGGTGGAGCAGAGACTGACGCCGGCGGTGGAGCAGAGAGTGATGCTGTCTACAGATAGGACAGACAGTGAGGGTGCTGATGCGGGGGGAGGATGTCGCTGCCCACGTCGTACTGCCTGACCTGGCAGGTCAGGGTTAACAACAAAGGGGAAAGGTGGAAGTGCTGATTGAGGTGCAGCGGGCACTGACGTCTTCTGTTTGGCTACAGGAAGAAGGGTGTTAGACACCATGCGGATCTGAGGCAAGGGCACACTCAGAGCCAGCACGTCTGCTTCCAGCTTCTTCCTGTAGTTGTTGTACCTGTTTAAAATGGGACAATTAATAGGATGAACAGAATATGTGAATTGTAAAATTCCTTTTATAGCTGTCTTTAAAAAGAAACTACTTACCAGACAGAAAGCGTCCGCTGATTGACCTCGAACAGCTGAATCCTTGCCCGTCCCCTCAGTGCTGGGCAGTTCCCCACCAGCCTCCGTATGGCCTGGTAGTCGTGTAGAACGGCAGCCCAGCGGTTCAATGAAACGCCCCACTTCACCTTCCCCGCTGGATGAATGGAGCAAAGCTCCAGACATACTGCCTCTACAATTCGACTAATATTGGGCCATTGCGCAGGGCCCGACCCCTGCCCCAGCACACACCTGTAAAATAAAATAGGGAATTATAAAGCATATAGTCATTTACATTATTAAAGCTCTGTGTGCAAATATTTAACTTACCGCTTCAGGCTCTCCTTTCCATGACAGGTGGAGGTTTTGGAGTGGGTGGCCTTAAACCTGCCTTGTAAGAGTCTCCCCTTGTGTCTCGGAGGATAGGAAACACCTTTTTTGTCACTGTCCGGCAGTCTGTTCCACAGCCGAACAATGTCAGTGGCTTCCCTATCTGAGACACAAGGCTTTTCTCCCAGCTCGACGAGGTACCTGGCCAGGTCCACATCTCTGTCAAAACCTGGTGTCCCGTCTGGTCCTCTGCACACCTAACAAGAAGAAAGAAGAAATTAGTGGATGGATAAAAAAAAAGTCCTCCATATGATGGCATGGCAAGGGATGCCTTCATGCATACATACATCTTCTTGGGGCTCAGGAGGCAGGTCCTGGGAGGACTGAGAGGGTGACGCTGAATCCTGAGACAAGCGTACAGCTTCCTGGGTGGACACTAAGGAAAGAGGGGAGATGGTGTGGTCCTGCTCCTCTGCCTCATCCCGAAATCCCTCATCTTCTGCCTCTCCCAGGTCATCTGGGATTCTGTCTGGGGCATCTGGGTCCCGCCCAAAGTCCTCCCTGAACTCCCAGGACTGCTGCGAGCACAGGTACTCCACCCCGATGAGCTCGCCTGACAAAACAAAATTAAATTGAAAACAAGGTTTTAAAATAGACACCTGTGCATTACAAAGAAAACAACAAAGCATGGCATTATAGACACATACCCGTGTACTGTCCTGGCTTTGAATGGTCTTGTACAAGACTACAGCCAAGAAGACGCTGACTGAGCTCATTGAGGCTGTGCTGGAGCGAGGCACTGTAGCAGCGCAGGGACGACGGGCCCTCATCCATTACGGTAGCAGCAGCAGCCGCAGCTCGGTCCTCGTTCCACCGCTCCAAACCCTCAAGCAGATAAGCCTGGAAATTTTCCAGGTTAGCGCTCGTTCCTGATAAAAAAAGGAAACATTAACACTAATTTATAATTACAAAAGAGATAAAAACAGACTATCACAAAAAAAAACATTGAGGTGGATGTGTGTAATCTCACCGGGTATGAAGCGGTTGAGGTGGTTGTGGAAGGACTCCAGGGAAGTGAAACCCCTAGTGCAGCGGTAAACAGGAAGTGTGAGCCCTCCCCTTGTCATACTTCCTGTCTGAGTGTACAGCTGCACACCAGGGGGGTCCTGGATGCAGGGAAGATGGCATCTTTACGTGTCCCATGTGACGTCCATCCTCTCCTGGTCCACCAAGGGGATGCCCATGGTTTCCCTGGCGTCCTTGAAGGCCTCCAGCAATGTACAGATTAGCTGCTCTGTCTCCTCCACGCCACGTGTGCAGCGTCGACAGTGCAGCGCCAACTGTCTGGAGGTGAGCCTGCTGGTTAGCTGGTCATCAGTGAGGCCTCTGATGCCATGCTGTTGCTCTAGCTCCCTCATTTTGGCCTCCCTCAGCAGAGCCACATCTCCCTCGTCCCAGACGAAAATGCAGGCAGAGAGCTTCGCCATGAACAGACCGTAGAGCGGGTGGCTGTCAGTGTGCAGACCGGCGGCGAAGCGCTGCAAGAAGTGCCACACATCGAGATGTACCACCACATCACTCCAGCCGCTGAACATGGCACCTGCTCTGGATGTGCCCACAGAAGAGCAGCTGTCTCTGTCCACATAAAGGAGCTTGGGGGGAGCGACACCAGCCGCCTCGTACCTCTTCACCAGGCCTGCGGTCATGGGCAGCCTCATGTGAGTTGAGCACAGACATGAGGACCCCTCCGTGCTCACTGCCCACATTGGTGACCCAGGCTGCGGTCCCAGCTGCAGCTCCTGGTGAGCATGCTTTTTCTTTTTTTACACACAAAAGAAAACAAAACACTCACACTGTGGCTCCACCTCCATGGCTGAAGCCAGCAGATCTTCATCTGTTGGCTCTGAGGGCAGAAATATTACAATGTTATTCATAATTCCATTAGAACGTGCATAGAATTACACCACTTATAGATCTAAAAACCCACTGTGTGCTGTGGCTGGCTGGGAATGGGAGCTTTGGGTGGGAGGAGGAGAAGTCAGGCTTGAAGGGTGCGGGACAGCAGGCTGGGATGCAGAAGATGCAGAGGATGACTTTTTTTCCCTTTCCTGGTCCCTCAGCAAGATGTACTTTTTCAGGGCGTCCATCTTGCTGCCTGTATTGGTGCCCTTGTGCCGGATGAACTCCACATAGCTACATAAGAAACACAATAGTTTACATGATAAGAGTAAAATAAATACAAAACAGCAATACAATAAAAAGCAAGCAGAAGCACATATTACCTTTTCCTCTCCCTGTCCTTAGCCTCATAGAGCTCCTTGTAGGTGCTCTTCTTGTGGACCCCAAAGCCCACCAGACAGTCACCCTCACAACCAGGTAACGTGCCCTCTCTCTGCCTGCGCACTTTTATGGCTTCTGCAACCACCTCAAATGTGCAGGCATATTGGAGAAAGGCATCCTTGTTAGCCATAAGGGCACTTCTGTCCAATCTGCCAGCCTCGCGCTCCCGCTGATGCCCAGACATGAGCATGAGGGAGTAGCCAAGGTCATTCTCCAGCATCCATTTGAAGGGTTTCCCCCTGTATTGACCAAACTGGATGGCACTTTGACTTGCCACCAGCAGGTCATCAAAGGGATCCCCTCCACCTTGGATGACTCTGACCTTGGCCTCTCCCAGCACAGCCTCGGGGTACTTTGGCACAAAGGGCACCCCTTTAACCACTTGAGAAAGGTGGACTTTCTCTACGGTGGCTGCCTGCTTAGTTAATTGCACCTGCAGTAAGAATCATTTTCTCATTACTCACCGGTAAGTGAGGATAGCTGGGAACATCCTGCGGTGAGCCGGATTTAGCTGGTCCAGGAAGTCATAGGACCACGCGGCGAGCTTCTTGTGGCAGCGCTGACACTCCAGGTATTCTGTTGCCAGAAAATACCAGCCGTGTAAATTCAGCACCCGCCTCACTGTCTTGTAGAGCCCACATGATGTCAGTCGCCGACAAGACCGTCTGCAGTCTGGCGAGCTGCATATCAGCTTGTAGGACCACATCCTGTAGGGCATCCACAAACACAGCGGCCAGGTGAAGAACACGCCCAGCGATGCTGGAGGCTGATGATACTGCAGACGAGGCTGGGGAGGGTACCACCACATCTGCAGGTTATCTGTTAGCGCTGCCCTTCCACCCTGGCGTCGGAAGAGGGAGCGGCCGATCCACTCGTGTTGTTCTTTTGGAAGGGAGTGCTTCCAGGCCTCAGGGAGAACAACCTATAGACACACAAAAATATGTTATGTATGAATAAAAACAAAATGAGTAAATTAATAATAATAATAATAATAATAATAATATATATATATATATATATATATATATATATATATATATATATATGTGCAAACTTCTGGTGTGAAAACTGTACCTCAGAAGCCGTTGACACCAGCCTTTGAGCGGCTCTTTGCTCCAAGCGAGGTGAGCGGATCGGCGTTGAAGGTGGTGGTGCTGGTGTAAGTACTGTGAAGAACACATCATTTTAATTTTGTAATTAGTACTAATGATTTAATAATTTGAAGACATTTATGGTTACATAACAATACCATACGATGTTAGTAAATGTATTAGTGATCACATAAGATCAGGTGAGCATGCTTTTTCTTTTTTTACACACAAAAGAAAACAAAACACTCACACTGTGGCTCCACCTCCATGGCTGAAGCCAGCAGATCTTCATCTGTTGGCTCTGAGGGCAGAAATATTACAATGTTATTCATAATTCCATTAGAACGTGCATAGAATTACACCACTTATAGATCTAAAAACCCACTGTGTGCTGTGGCTGGCTGGGAATGGGAGCTTTGGGTGGGAGGAGGAGAAGTCAGGCTTGAAGGGTGCGGGACAGCAGGCTGGGATGCAGAAGATGCAGAGGATGACTTTTTTTCCCTTTCCTGGTCCCTCAGCAAGATGTACTTTTTCAGGGCGTCCATCTTGCTGCCTGTATTGGTGCCCTTGTGCCGGATGAACTCCACATAGCTACATAAGAAACACAATAGTTTACATGATAAGAGTAAAATAAATACAAAACAGCAATACAATAAAAAGCAAGCAGAAGCACATATTACCTTTTCCTCTCCCTGTCCTTAGCCTCATAGAGCTCCTTGTAGGTGCTCTTCTTGTGGACCCCAAAGCCCACCAGACAGTCACCCTCACAACCAGGTAACGTGCCCTCTCTCTGCCTGCGCACTTTTATGGCTTCTGCAACCACCTCAAATGTGCAGGCATATTGGAGAAAGGCATCCTTGTTAGCCATAAGGGCACTTCTGTCCAATCTGCCAGCCTCGCGCTCCCGCTGATGCCCAGACATGAGCATGAGGGAGTAGCCAAGGTCATTCTCCAGCATCCATTTGAAGGGTTTCCCCCTGTATTGACCAAACTGGATGGCACTTTGACTTGCCACCAGCAGGTCATCAAAGGGATCCCCTCCACCTTGGATGACTCTGACCTTGGCCTCTCCCAGCACAGCCTCGGGGTACTTTGGCACAAAGGGCACCCCTTTAACCACTTGAGAAAGGTGGACTTTCTCTACGGTGGCTGCCTGCTTAGAAGGCCTAAGCACCAGCTCTCCAGCCTCCACACACAGGTTGGGTGTGCTTTCCATTCTGCAACAGTAAAGCAATGCAAATAATGAAAACCCCCACTGAAAACCCCCATACACAATAAATATTCATGGAAATTTTTAAATCAGTGGCATTAGTACTATTTTTTTTTCTTTTTAGTTATATATTTTTATTATTTTGAACGAATTTCGTTTTCTTTTTTCATAGTTGTTGATTATTCGGATCATTAAACTGACATAAACTGAGTAAAGGGTCAAACGAAGGCTCATCAGAATAAGTCTGCATGCATTATATTTTTGGAAAAAAAAAACATTTTATACAGAATTATATGTTTTACGTCAGCTGCTTATGAACTGTTCGATATATAAGCCCATTTTTTTCTCCCGCCTCTTCTGCATGCATTGCACATAGTTAAAAGAAAGAAAACGAGCACTTTACTGGGTGTCGATGAAAATCATGAATGAAGCTGTAACGTTACATTTTATACAGAATTATATGTTTTAGGCGGTTCAAACGTCAGGGCAACTTTATGGACTGCTCGATTTATTAGCCCATTTATTCTTGCACATAGTTAAAAGAAAGAAAACCAGCACATTTACCGGGTTTCGATGAAAATCATGAATGAAACTTTTTATACAGAATTATAAGGTTTAGGCGGGTCAAACGTCATTGCAACTTTACGACTCGGCATCACCCCAATTTTTTTCACCCGCCTCTTCTGCATGCAGTACACTTTGATAAAAGGCTTATTATATGCCTCTTTTAAAAAATACAATACAGATAAAACATGAGAAAGGGAAGAAATATGCTGACTTACGTGCTCAACGAAAAAATACAGGGTAGAAAAACGCTAAAAAAAAAGAAAGAAAGCAAAAAGGCTAGAAATGATCCGTGTACAGAAAATTGCAGCGTTTTTAAAAAAAAAAAACGTTTGTGTTAAATTTTGTTTTAAATGGAGTAACACAGCAAAAGAGGGTTATTTCGGGGCAATTCGTGATTCAGACAGAGTGACGTCCGAGTCGACGTTGGCGCCGGCGACGAGGCCTCGGCCAATGGGAGGAACCATAGGGGAGGAACGAGCGCCTCTGAAGTGAGTGAGTGAGGTTGCAATGGTTGCAATTGGCATTGCACTTGAGATTGACATTTCAAACATTCAACAAACAAACCTGTGTGTGTGTGTGTGTGTGTGTGTGTGTGTGTGTGTGTGTGTGTGTGTGTGTGTGTGTGTGTGTGTGTGTGTTAGAGGGGGTAACGCCCGTTTCACACATACTCCGTTTGCAGTGCGTATGCGGTGCGTATTTTTTTACGTACCCTGTTAACAGGTTGGGGAGAGGTGTCATTTGGCTCTAAGCAAATCCACGTATATCGAGTGTGTGTGTGTGTGTGTGTGTGTGTGTGTGTGTGTGTGTGTGTGTGTGTGTTAGAGGGGGTAACGCCCGTTTCACACATACTCCGTTTGCAGTGCGTATGCGGTGCGTATTTTTTTACGTACCCTGTTAACAGGTTGGGGAGAGGTGTCATTTGGCTCTAAGCAAATCCACGTATATCGAGTGTGTGTGTGTGTGTGTGTGTGTATGTGTAAGTGAGTGAGGTTGCAAATGGCATAGCTCTTGAGATTGACAACTCAAACATTCTACAAACAAACAGGCTTATTGTTAATGCATAAAACATACACTTAAACTTTATATTTTGATTTCACGTGGTGATATTATAATCTTAAGGGTATTAAGATACTAACTGTATGGTCTTTTCATAATTAAATTTATTTAATCTTTGGTCAGACTATCTGGTTATCTTCAAGTGTAAATGGTTGAAAACGTCTGACGTTGACGTTCACGTTCACAAATTATTCAAACGTTTTGATAATCCGAGCTGCTGATTTGCCCGAAAACGCTCGATAAAGGCTCGATTATCCTAGCTGCTGATTGGCCCAAAGTTGAAAACGCTCGACAACAGCAATGTTCTCTGGATGCCGGCCAATCAGCAGCTCGTATTGTCGATCGTTTGTCGAGCGTTTTCGGTTTTGGGCCAATCAGCAGCTCGTATTGTCGAGCGTTTTCGGTTTTGAGCCAATCAGCAGCTCGTATTGTCGATCGTTTGTCGAGCGTTTTCGGTTTTGGGCCAATCAGCAGCTCGTATTGTCGAGCGTTTTCGGTTTTGAGCCAATCAGCAGCTCGTATTGTCGAGCGTTTGTCGAGCGTTTCAGGTTTTGGGCCAATCAGCAGCTCGTATTGTCGAGCGTTTTGGGCCAATCAACGGGTAGTATAATCAAGCGTTTGTCACTCATAGCAACCAACAAACCTGACACCCAGAGAGAGAGTCTGACTGACTGAGTGAGTGAGTAAAACAAAAATAATAGGGCTGTCAGTTAAACGCGTTATTAACGGCGTTAACGCAAACCCATTTTAACGGCGTTAATTTTTTTATCGCGCGATTAACGGTCTTTTTGGCCTAGCAAACTTTGTAGTTTTTTTTCACATGCTTTTGCAATAGGACGCGGCATGGACGTTTTGAAAGCGCAAGCGGATCTAGCTAGACCGGAAACAAAACAACAGGCACGCCGCACACACTTGTTTGGGCTTGCGAGCCGGATGCGCGAGCGCGAATCTCTCTGCTCGCGCGTGGAATATAATGTGCCGAGCACGAATCTCTCTGCTCGTGTCGCGCGCTCTCAGATACACGCTGCTCTTGTTAGAATTTTCTCTGGGCTCGCTCAGACAATATGTGCCTGCACTTAAAACGTGTTCAGTGCAATCGCGAATCTCTCCTCTTCCCCAGCTAACAATTTTAGGTTATAAGAACGTTTTCATAACGTTCCCATTAAGTTATAAAAACGTTATTTCTGAATGTTATAGGAACGTTCAAAACGTCCAGTTTTGAGTGGATGACGAGCGCGAGACACCGAAATGGATGCCAATAAGATTCTGAATGGAACGTTTACTTTTAAAAAGTTGCCAAATGGTTCCATTGACGAGACCAAAGTGATCTGTGTGTTTTGTCGTTGTGAACTGAGCTATCATCATCGCAGCACGTCCAGTCTGAAATACCACTTGATGATGGCCAAACACACACACACACACACACACACACACACTCAGCTGATGCGAATTCTCCGCCCCCTCGTCAATATCAGGACCTCGTCAGTATTTCTTTCACCCTTTTATTGATGGACAGTGTTACATTGTGTGAGAGATTATTTGCTCCAAGAATGTTTTAGTGTGAAATTGAACACAATATATGCCAATGTTGTTTTCAATAAAAAACATTTGCACAAAGCAAGCCGATCCACTTTTCCATGTTGATAAGAGCATTAAAATGAGAAAAAATAATGGGACAAAAAGAAATCAAGAGACATTAGAATAGATAAAAATGTGCGATTAAATGCGATTAATCGCGAGTTAACTATGACATTAATGCGATTAATCGCGATTAAATATTTTAATCGTTTGACAGCACTAAAAAATAAATAAAATATTACGAATGTACTGACATAACATTGTCTTCCCAGAGTACTTTTACAATGTACTGACATGGAATTTGTCGATGTATTATGCTGTCAATCGCTGGTTTTGATATTTAAAATATACGTTAACATTAGTTAATAACGTGAACGTCAGGCGTCCTGTTTACACATTTAGACCATATTTCCACTTTGAATTTCGACTCCAAACTGTAGTAACTACATCTAAGGAAGATAACCAGGTAGTCTGATCAAAGATTGAATACATTTTGAGAGATCGCTAGCATGTAATGTAATGTAATCCATTGCATTGGAAATGAACGGGACAACATGTGACGATCTCTGAAAACAAAATTAAATTATGAAAAGACCATACAGTTAGTCCACCATTATACCACCACGTGAAATCAAAATATAAAATGTAAGTGTATGTTTTGTTTATTAACAATAAGCCTGTTTGTTTAATGGCTGCCAATGCACAGGGGGCTGACCCTGGGGTCATTATTTACCTGTTGTGTCACCAGGGTCGGCGCCAGGACGTACGGAACGAGGGGGCCTCGATGTGTCACTGGGGGGGCCTACCATACACCCACTTTTAATTAATTTTTTTTAAACTGACGGGACGATATACAGAGCAACGCTGCCTACAGCATTCTCATAAATAATAAGGACCAGCACTGGCTATATAATCAATCATACTAGTAACAAAGACAAAAAAGCAAAAACACAAACTACCTTTAGAAAAGCTGCAGTTGACGAGTGGAAGTGTGAAACTTTCTCAGAACGAGGTCTTTCCATTCGTTGCGTATTTTCTTTGTAAGGCCCCGCTCAAATGCAAGTTGCACGAGCTGACCCTTACGGGTGTGGTTCATTGCTCGTCTGTTGTCCGTGAAAACGTTCTTGAGCACAGAAAATGAGTTCTCACACATAGCGGTAGAGGCCCCGAATGTGACAGCGAGTTTAAGTGCGGACAACACACTAGGCATAGCTTCAAGTACTTTGTGGTGTTCAGAGAGAAGTCTCCTAGTAGTCATCATCTGCTGGCTTTCCTCCGTTTTGATTCTGGGGATATATTGCTTTGCAACAATGCACTCCGTTTCCACAATGGTAGAATTAGTTAAATCCATGATGGGCTTTATGGACTTTACATCCAAAAAGGTCTCATTTTCTGGGTCAAGAGCGGCAAGTGCTGCGGCAAATTTTGAACTAACAGATTATGAAAACAAGAAGTTTGTTGACTGAAAAAAATACTTAACATGACGTAGGACGTAATCAACCAATTACATACAATCTGCTAGTGACGTAATTTATTAAAGCGCCTGTCGCGAGTGCAAATGCAAAGTTGCAAATCAGATTTAATCATGGTAAAACTAAATTAATTTACAAAATAGTTTAAAAAAATATATATATATATAGTTAAGTTAATTATAATATGTCAGGAATAAGAGGGCACAGTGGAAGCGTCCCTGTTGCTGAGTCTCAACGGCTGAAATCGCGTTCTGAGGCAGGGTGGTGCGCTGACTAGAGGTGAGGGGGCACAGTGACCTAGGTGGCCGGGCCAGGCCCCCTGGGGCCCCCTCGTGGCGCCGACCCTGTGTGTCACGTTATGTTAATTTGTTAATGTTTCAATAGTGAATGTGTAGTACTAGTATATCATTAATCTTATGTGTGATAGTCCTGTTAATATGGCAATTAACATATAGTTTAACATGTAATGCTCGTTTAATGCTGCGCTGTGCCATTTCTTTTCAAATTTTAAAGTGACGGCCTCGCAGCACGTTTCTCCTGCGGGCCCCTGATGAGGCGGCGGCCTTCATCGCCGCTAAGGGGCGACGCTGGACCGCCGCTGCTGCGAGGGCCAAGAAGCCAGAGGAGGTGGAGAAGGAGGCCCAAGCCCACGTCGTCTCCAAGGGAAGTGACCCTGGTAACCACATGCTGGTGCTGGGCTGCCACAGCATTCAGTTTGGCAAGTACCAGGGTCAAACGTTCCGTTGGCTCCTGGAGAACGACGTGGGCTACACTACGCAGTTGGTTGCCAGCCACCAGCGGGAGCGGGAGAAAAGTGCCTCCGACAGCCCCCTTATGGCCAACAAGGACGCACTCGCCCGGTACTCGTGCGCCCACCCTGCTTTTGCTGAGCAGCTGAGATACCACCGGGTGCACGAGGAGGCCCGGGCTCGCGCCACTCAGCCCGGGTGTGAGGGTGAGGCGCTTGTTGGCTTTGGGGACTACAAGGAGGCCACCCTGAAGGACCTGTACGACTCCAAGGAGAAGAAGCACCAGACGTAAGTCCTGTTGTGGTGAAGGGCAGTGGACTGTTGACAGGGTGCTGTGCCTTGTTGATATGCGTGTTAATCTTTGATCACTGTCTTGCAGCTTTGTCAAGTGGCTACGACGGAAGACACCGCAGCCTGGGACCTCGATGGACGCCGCCAGGAAGTACATCCTGGACCGAGACATGGAGCGGTCGGCAGAGGCGACTGCTAACCCCCCACCTCCCACCAGAAGCAGCAGCAGCACCCCCACCACCACCAGCAGTGGCCCCAGCAAGGCCGCTGCCTCCACCACGCTGCCGCCACGCAAGCCGATCGCTCCCATGTTCTCGGCCCTACTGGGAAGGCGTCCAATGGCCCCAGGTGAGCTGCAGGCTAAGGTCAGGAAGCTGATGACCACACCAGCACGCCCTGCAGTTCCAGGTAGATCTCTTTCTTTCTCTTTAACACAACAGAGGTTCAGTGTACAGGATTGACTAACCATTGCCCTCCCACCCGCCGCCGCCCCACAGAGGTGAAGGACGAGGAACTGGTCCAGATGGCCACTGACTTAGAAACGGGTAACTGGCACCACATTGGACGTGTCACACTGTAACATTTGCCCTCAATATATATATTCTTCTGGCGGTATTTTTTTATTAACTGTAATGGTTTCATTTACTGGTCTCTACAGCTGATGCTTGAAGACCAAAGGTAGGTTTGGCAGGTAATGTAGCCGCCTTTGTCGGTGGTAGATGTGTAGAACGTAGTGGCAATGTAGATTTGCTTAACCACCTTCACATGTCTACTTCCCTTGGCCCTGCTGCATCTAGTCAAGTCAAGTCAAGTCATCCTCATTTATATAGCGCTTTTAACAATGTAGATTGTTTCAAAGCAGCTTTACAGAGATAAAAATATAATTTAAGGTAACAGAGATTGGTTTAGTTTTATAGTGGTTCTTGAAAAATGTTTTTTCCAGCTAAAGTTAGTTTTGATTGATTCACTTCCGTCTAAATGATCATTTGTTATTAAATTGGGGGCCGCTAAGACGACACCGTTCTCTCTAAACAGACTTTAAACGTGAACCTGTGATAGACGCTGATGGCGTTCACATGCGCATTAAGAATTGATTCTATAGTTATGTGCGTTTGAATATATGTGCAACTGCCTAAACAAACTACTTGTCTTGTCTATAAATTTTGATGCAGAATTTAATTTTATCTTATCACTTCGGCTAGGTGCGCGAACCAAAAAATTCCACAACGCTTTATCTGTAGAGTGGTATAGGGATCCTCCATCAAATATTTAACTTTTCTGTATATCTGATCACATAAAAAGACATTATCTTTGTGTTCTTTTTCAAGTAACATTAAATATACAATTCTTTTATCCATTCCTCAAACATTGCCAGTGCAACCATCGTCATGCCAAGAAAAGGAAAGCGGAGTAAATCTCAGAAACAGCGCAGAAACCTAGAAGCTTCGTGTGGCACCAGTAGCGGCACCAGTAGCGGTACCAACTCTGTATCAGGTATGATTGATGCAAACCCGTATGTTCTGTCTGTTACAGCATCCCACTGTCAAGGCGATTCTAGGTACAAGATTTACTCCAGAGGCCGTCAGTGTACTTGCAATGCCTTAATGTTCCTAGCTTTCCATAATGAACGTAATGAGCTAAACGGTTTCGATTTAGACCGCATTTTACAGAAAGGTGATGCAGTTTACACTAGTGTCAAAAAAACACTGCAGAGCAAAGGACAATTTGTGGCTAATTTTTTCAACTTTGATGAGCTGCCAAGCACAGTTAAGACCAACTCAGCCTGCTACAACATCCTGAAACATCCTCAGAGAGTTGGATTTCTAAAAGATTCCCCTGCACTAGGCGAGTATGAAAACCTTGAGAATACTCTGCAATGCCTCAGAGCTGATGTGAGTGACGCGTTGCTGCTGTGTGGATGCACGTGTATCGCCGTATTCAGAGATCGCTCAGGAAGGTTTGGTTATTTTGATCCTCACTGCAGAACAGCATATGGAATGCCTGATGAAAATGAAAGCACTGGTACGCCGTGATGTTGACCTTCTTCCGTTTAGAAGACATGATCGAGAGGCTTATGCTATTGTTTCAATGGTGTTTCGATTTGAGAGACCAGCAACAATTTAATCTGCTGCCTGTATCGTTCTTTAACCGAAAGCCGTGTACATCCTGAAGTCTCCCCGAACTGCTATGAGCTTGAACGTGATGTACAACCATCCACCTCTTTTGAGAACAAAGCTCTGTCAAACAATGAACAATGCAGGTCTGCTGATGTCTCACAACAGTGTGTCCAAGATCCAGTTCAACAACCATCTGAGACTACTGTTAATGGAGCCACATCAACTAATGATCAAGCCCACTTGACTTGTCAAGATAACATGGACGTTCTAACTACCGTCACTCAGAATCAAGACAGTAATAAAAATGTGTCATTTAGTGAACTTTCTCATGGCATGCTGTCACAGGATCAATTGCCATTGTCAGCTCCAAATCAAAAATATTCACAATCGACAATCAAGCAGTCAGAAAAACTGAACAAGGCTCGGAAGCGAAAGGCTTACTCTAAAAAATGGCATAAAGAAATGGTTCAGAGGCAAGGTGTTTATTACAAAAAACAGGCTGTACGTAAAGTCTGTGGTTATAAAAGAAGTAGTGAATCCAGGGAAAGACGTAAACAAGCCATGAAGAACAAGTATTGGAATAGTATTTTTTACAGGGAAGAACACAAAAAAACAATGAAAAACAAATATAGAAATATTAATGAATACAGACAGAGAAGAAAGGCTTATGCAGTTAGCAAGTACAGAAATAATGAACAATACAGAGGGGGAAAAAAGAGTAAAATAACCTTAATCTACAGGAATGATGAACAATTCAGGGAGAAACAAAAGAATTATATAATTCAAAATTACAGGAATGATGAGCAATTCAAGGAGAAACAAAAGAATTATATAATTCAAAATTACAGGAATGATAAACATTTCAGGGAGAAACAAA
This sequence comes from Siphateles boraxobius, assembly GCF_051911475.1. Taxonomy (NCBI): domain Eukaryota; kingdom Metazoa; phylum Chordata; class Actinopteri; order Cypriniformes; family Leuciscidae; genus Siphateles; species Siphateles boraxobius. The sequence goes on along the minus strand of NW_027508833.1, from coordinate 19,730,225 downwards.
AGGACTACATATTGAGAAATTACAGGAACAATGTTAAATATAAGGAACAGCATAGGCAATACCTTGTTGATCGATATTCAGAGGATCCAATTTTTAGGCAAAGGCAAATAGACCATTATACAAACCGATGCAAAAATGATCCTAACTTCTATGAAAAAAGGAAGAACATTTTTAAACAACGTTATCACTGTGATGCACATTTTAGGGCTCGTCAGAAAGAATATAATTTATTCAAATCTAAAAACAAAATATCTGCACTCAAGATACTTCACAAAGTACACTGTGCACAAGACATACAGCACAAATACAAAAACATGAATCTGATGCGCCAGCAAAGAGACACGTTGCAAAATACCCAACCTGACGCAGTACAAGATCCGACTGTGTTAATAGCCTTAAATATTTTCAGAGATGTTATAAAACAAGGCCCAACTTATGTCTGCACATGCTGTGCCAGAGCGCTCTTCTCAAATCAAGTCAAATCATGTGATCGTGAGCGCTATCAGAAGAATCCGACAGTTGCTTCAGTTTGCTTGACTGGAAACTATGTTCACGTCTGCTCCAACTGCCCTGATCAATGTGTCCTGGATCACAGGAAAACAGAGTGGATCTGTCACTGCTGTCATAATACACTATTGACAGGTCTGATGCCAGACATTGCGGTGGCCAATCAACTTCAGTTCGCTCCCATTCCTCCAGAACTCTGCGATTTGAATGTTCTTGAAAGACACGTTATTGCAAAGTACATTCCTTTTGCTAAGATTGTTACACTACCGAAAGGCCAGCAAAGAGCTATAAAAGGCGCCGTGATTTCTGTTGCATCTGAAGTAGAAACAACAGTGAATTGTTTACCCGGACCAAGAAGTGAATCGCAACTGCTTACAGTGAAACTGAAGAGACGTCTGTGTTACCAAGGTCACTATCAGTTTCAGACTTTGAACATGCAAAAGGTTTTGTCTGCTTTAAGAAAGCTAAAAGATGTCCATTCAGAATATAAAGATATCTTCATTAATGCAGAACTCTCTGAAGAAGAAATGTTTAATGAGCATGAACAGTGTGCAAATGACATCAGTGCTTCTGATGAGGAAATGGATATTGCAAGCAGACAAATTGAGAACACTGAAGAACAGAGCAATGACAATGAACACAATGATGCAAACGATGACACTAATGCAGAAGAGCAATTGAGAGGCCTTGCCTTGGACACATGTCTTCAGCCCCCAGATCTCGGCCATCAGCTGTTGTCTTATGATGATGGAATATTTTGCATTGCCCCAGCAGAGAGAAACACTCCTGTAAACACTTTCAAAATTCCTAAACTTGAGTCTATGGCATTTCCAGTGCAGTTTCCTGATGGCAAGAACACCTTTGATGAGCCTGGTAGAGCAAAACATGTTTCCCCCAGCAGATGCTTTAACTCTAGACTATTCTCTATTGACAATCGTTGTGCGAAGGATACCAACTATATCTTCTTTGCGCAGTTTGTTACTGAAATGAACATGGCCACATCTAGTATGTCTATCCAGCTGAGGAGAGCAAAACCCATGACCCGTGATGGACGCAGAATAAACTGTTCACTGCTGCAGGACAAGCATGAGTTAGAAAAGCTTGTAATAAACAAGGAAGCTACACGATTCATGCAACCATTGAGAGGGACTCCAGCATACTGGGAGAAATCTCTCCGTGATTTGTTTGCTATGCTAAGACAGCTAGGCACTCCCACATTTTTCTGTACGTTTAGTGCTGCTGAGATGAGATGGCCTGATGTGATTACTGCTATTAAAGCACAACAAGGGGAAACTGTGAACTTTGAGGAATTAGACTGGTCTGAAAAATGTGAAATCCTCAGAAGCAACCCTGTCACAGCCATGCGGATGTTTGAAAAACGAGTGGAAGCCTTGATGAGAGATTTGATCAATTCACCTGCTCGACCTATCGGTGAGGTAATTGACTTTTTCTACAGAGTGGAATTCCAGCTACGTGGCTCTCCACACATTCACTGTTTATTTTGGGTGAAAGATGCTCCAGAGTTTGAAAAAGATCAAGATCAGGATGTGTGTGATTTCATTGATAAATACATATCATGCAAATTACCAGACCCAAACAAAGACCCAGAACTACATAAAATTGTAAGTGAAGTGCAGATGCACAGTCGTAACCACTCAAAATCCTGTAGAAAGAACAAGAAGCACTGCCGGTTTGGATTTCCTAAACCACCCATTAACAGAACCATGATATCCCGTCCCAGGCCTCCCCCTGCAGATCAGTCTGATGAAGGGAATGAATCTTTGCGCCAGGAAAGAGATTACGCCAGTTTTGCAAAAGAACAGCTACAGAATGTGTGGGATCTACTGAATGACTCAACTCAGAGTTTTGATAGCATTACACAGCTACTTGATAAAGTAAACATGACTTATGAAGAGTACAAGAAACATATTGATACTATTTCTACATCAAGTTCAGTATATGAAGAGCTCTTTTCCAAAACGCGATAAACGCCATTTTTAAAAAAAATGAGTTTGTCATGTCATTTTGCTGTGTACTGAACCTATTCACTGCTCCATCAACGTTTCATGCCAAATCGCTATATTTCCTTGTTTAAAATGTACTGCAAGATGCAGTTTCTGTCCAAAACGCGATAAGTGCCAAACCTATTTTTAGCGAAAACGCGATAAATCCTCTGGACGAAACAGAATTCGGTGAACGTTCTACGCAATCCAACACGGCGGCGCTCTGAACAGAGGTTTGTTTATGTTCATTCATTCCTCAAAATGAGTGAGTTTTCTAGTCCACTAGTAGTTCATTTAAGCCATTAGTTTAATCACATATTTATATTGATTGAATTACTTAAATATGGGAGAGAAACCATAATGAGCGTTTTTTAATTGCCTATTCCGCATCTCAACGCACGCATAAAGCTTGCCACAAAGAACCGACAAAAGTAATGATTATGCATGAAACATTTGAATTGTTTATTTTTGAATTTAACTAGTGTTTTCTGTCAGTGTCAGCTACAAAGATAAAGTTGACTATGCTGACTCGCCATCTTCGCAGTAGTGAACGCGCCTATAGAGAGAAATGCACATTTCGAATTAGCCTACATACGCAGAGAGTAGCCAATTTCTTTTCGTTTTTTATTGTTTTGTTTAAATGTAGACATTTCAAGCTCTTTATAGATATACTTCTCAGGACTGTGAGGCAAGTATCGCAGTGTTTCGGTTCATTTATGAGACGCGCTCCAGATCACGCGCGGGCGCCTCCGTGTCCTGATTATAGCCTATGTCTGCTATATTTGCTTCTTATTTATTTATTATTAATCCAGTCAATTTGTTGATGAAACATTGATTAAAATGGAGATACAATTTATACAAAACGAAATTCACTTCAAAGAAAGGCTTTCTACTAGAGTTGAGCCGGATACTCGGCTGAAACGAGTATCCGGTACGGATAAAGCACTTTTGCCGAGTACGAGTATAATACGAGTAATACGAGTCAATATCTGTGCTCGGATTGAATAAAAATCCTCATTGGGTAGCTGACTGTGTCTGCGTTCTGTGATAGACTAGTCACAACGCCCCTCCCCTACACGCATACAGATTTGATTTATTGTGCTGCTGTGTCCCGCTCTGCTCACTCACACACAGAACACTCTCTCCCTCTGTCTCTCCCTCAGTCACTCAGGTTCGCGGGTCTTTTTTCCGTTAACGTTTAGGGTTTCTTCAGCTTCAGGTTTGTTTTTTACTTCGGTTTGTAGTACACTTACTTATTAACCAGTAGAGTTCTGGTAAACGTGGGGTTTGTTCAGACGTGGTGCTTGGTAGAATGCGACTCTCGTTGCGTCTCTGCCAGTCGGAGTTTTTTTTTTTTTTTTAAACCGTTTGTTTTACTTCATGCACTGAGTGTCTGACACTTTTTGCTGGATTTCATTAAAAAAAATAAAGGAAGTAGTGGTATAAAACTATATTACAAATGAATTAGCTAGCAACACACACACACACTCTCTCTCTCTCTCTCTGCCGGTCATCTGAGTTTTTTTTTAAACCGTCTGCTGGCTCTAACCAGTTTTTTTTTACTTCACGCACTGAGTGACACTTTCTTGCTGTATTTTATAAATAAAATAAAGGTAGTTGTGTTATAAATAATATTACAAATTAAGCTGCTTCACTCACAAAAACACAAACACCCCTCATGATCAGTGATACCGAATAATGAGTAAATAGTTTTCTAATCAGCAATAAATAACAATTTCTGAACAACCCATATCAATTGCATGCTTAAAATACCATACCGGTTAAAGCCCCGCCCATTTCAAGACAACCTGACCCACTTCCGGGTTAAATCCCGCCCACTTACGGGTTAGGCCCCGCCCAGTCCGAGTACAGATACAGATACAGATAATTCATATGGTTAACAGATACAGATACAGATACAGATAATGCTGTACTCGCTCATCCCTACTTTCTACTAAACAAAACTTAATAAGTGGTCAAAATCATGTCTGACCTATTCCAAATGTTTTCCGATATATTGGGCATCTTATGATCCTATCGTACTCATCTCATGCGGTTCCCTTTTCATATAATCAACATAGATGAAATAAAAAAAAACATTAGCCTATATTATTAAACATAAATATGAAACGTATGTTTAAGTTTTTTTTTAACTTGGCCTATATTTAAGCGTCACGCCGCTCCGCTTTGCTCACATGCTGTGTAGCCTATACATGCATGTGTGTGTGTGTGTGTGTGTGTGTGTGGAGGAGGGGTGCCCATCACTAATTTTGAATATCGTTATCTTTATTGAATATTTTTAATAATTCGTTTTTTTTAATGCATATGTAGTGGACAAATTGGTCCTACTTGTTACAGGTTTGACACTTTACTAAAAATGACTCTGAATGTATTACTAAATAACTTCATTAGCTATTGATATCATTACTATTTTCAGGTTCTGCACCAAATGACTATTAGCCTAAATGTGTTACTAAATTTAATTTATAGTAATTTATAGTATGAGCCCTTGATTATATGTTGCATGCTCTCGTTTTTTTTTTTTTTTTTTTAAAGACAAACCATACAGTTTTGGAAAAAATGGATGGATTTATAGCGTTTTGGAAAAAAAATCGATGGATTTATAGCGTTTTGGAAAATAAATAAATTAACTTTTAATTTATCATAAACAATATTGTTGTTTGATTTAATAATCATTGTTCAACATGTTTAGACTGAGCCAATAAAACATTTTAACAGGATAAATTGAATATTCACAAAATGTGTGGGTCTAGGTAAAAAATTTCATTTTCCTGAAAACTATTGAAATGGATTTATAGCGTTTTGGAAAAGAGCTCTTCATATATGGAAAGACGACCACAAACGGCTATAATCCAATGCTGTTAAGAGCCTGGGATGCAAACATGGACATACAGTTCATTTTGAACCCCTACAGCTGTATCATGTATATTGTCTCGTACATTTCAAAAGCTGAACATGAGATGAGCGATTACCTTAAAAAAGTGATAAAAGACTCAAGCCATGATAACCTATCTGACCGTGAGAGCACAAAGCAGGTCATGAATGCCTACTCAAAGAACAGAGAAGTCCGTGCTCAGGAGGCAGTCGCTCGCACATGCAGTCTGAAATTAAAATCATCATCACGTGCTGTCATATTCATTCCTACTGATGACAATGCTGTAAAGATGAGTTTACCAATGAGCTGCTTGCAGACCATGGATGATGACATAGAGAATGTGTGGATGACAGGATTGCCAGACAAGTACAAGGCCAGACCAAACAGACCTGAATTTGAGAACATGTGCATGGCTGAATTTGCAAGTGAATACCGCATTGTTTATGCAGGTAAGAAAAAAGGTAAAAATATTTTGACACTTCAAAAGAATTTGGGACACATACAGAAAAGAACAAGGGGAAAACCTGCTGTCATCACATTTGCACGTTTCTCAGAGCAGAAAAACCCAGAAAAATTCTATGGAACTTTTCTAAAGCTTTACTTGCCATATCGCTCAGATGAGCAGCTGAAGTCCACACGATTTCCGACATATGAATCATTTTTTGCATTTGCTTCTGTAAAACTATCATTTTTTGCCTAGCAACCACCCAGAACACCCTAGCAACCACCCAAAATCCCTTAAATCACCCTAGTAACACCATAGCAACCACCCAAAATACCCTAGAACACCCTAGCAACACCCTAGCAGCCACCAGAACACCCTAGCAACTGCCTAGCAACCACCCAGAACACCCTAGCACCCACCCAGAACACCCTAGCAACCACCAAAAAGACCTTAAAACATCCTAGAAACACCATAGCAACCACCCAAAATACCCTAGAACACCCTAGCAACACCCTAGCAACCACCAGAACACCCTAGCAACTGCCTAGCAACAACCCAGAACACCCTAGCAACCACCCAAAATACCTTAAAACACCCTAGCAACACCATAGCAACCACCCAGCACACTCTAGCAACTGCCTAGCAACCACCCATAACACCCTAGTAACCACCCAAAATACCTTAAAATACCTTAGCAACACCATAGCAACCACCTAAAATAGCCTAGAACACCCTAGCAACACCACAGCAACCACCCAGCACACCCTTGCAACTGCCTAGCAACCAACCATAACACCCTAGCAACCACCCAAAATACCTTAAAACACCCTAGCAACACCATAGCAGCCACCTAAAATACCCTAGAACACCCTAGCAACTGCCTAGCAACCACCCAGAACACCCTAGCAACCAAACAAAATACCTTAAAACAACCTAGCAACACCATACCAACCACCCAAAATAGCTTAGAACACCCTAGCAAAACCATAGCAACTACCCAGAACACCCTAGCAATTGCCTAGCAACCACCCAGAACACCATAGCAACCACACAAAATACATTAAAACAACCTAGCAACACCATAGCAACCACCCAAATTAGCCTAGAAACCCCTAGCAACACCATAGCAACCACCCAGAACATCCTAGCAACTGCCTAGCAACCACCAAGAAAACCCTAGCAAACAACCAAAATACTTTAGCAACCACCTAGCAACCACCCAGAACACCCTAGCAACCACTTAAAATACCTTAGCAACTACCTAGCAACCACCCAGAACACCCTAGCAACCCACTAGAAACACCCTATCAACTTTAAATTACTTCAAACTTTACTTTAAACAACTTTAAACTTTAAACTAATTTAAACTTTAAACTACTTTAAACTTCAAACTACTTTAAACTTCTTCAAACTTATTGGTTCAAACTTTCACAAGCCAACTTAAAGTTTGTCTCGACAAACTTTTTCTTTCTTTCTAACTAATCTTTCTTTCTTTCTAACTAATCTTTCTTTCTTTCTTTCTAACTAATCTATCTTTTTTCTTTCTAACTAATCTATCTTTCTTTCTAACTAATCTCTGTCTTTCTTTCTAACTAATCTTTCTTTCTTTCTTTCTTTCTTTCTTTCTTTCTGACTAATCCATCTTTCTTTCTTTCTGACTAATCCATCTTTCTTTCTTTCTTTCTAACTAATCTATCTATTTTCTTTCTAACTAATCTATCTTTCTTTCTTTCTAACTCATCTATGTTTTTTTCTTTCTAACTAATCTTTCTTTCTTTCTTTCTTTCTAACTAATCTATCTTTCTTTCTAACTAATCTGTCTTTCTTTCGAACTAATCTGTCCATCTTTCTTTCTAACTAATCTATCTTTCTTTCTAACTAATCTATCTTTCTTTCTTTCTAACTAATCTATCTTTCTTTTTTCTAACTAATCTTTCTTTCTTTCTAACAATCTATCTATCTTTTTCTAACTAATATTTATTTCTAACTAATCGATCTTTCTTTCTAACTAATCTATCTTTCTTTCTTTCTAACTAATCTTTCTTTCTTTCTAACTAATCTTGCTTTCTTTCTTTCTAACTAATCTATCTTTTTTCTTTCTTACTGATTTATCTATCTTTCTAACTAATCTATCTTTCTTTCTTTCTTTCTAACTAATCTTTCTTTCTTTCTAACTAATCTTTCTTTCTTTCTTTCTAACTAATCTATCTTTTTTCTTTCTAACTAATCTATCTTTCTTTCTTTCTAACTAATCTCTTTCTTTCTTTCTTTCTTTCTTTCTTTCTTTCTTTCTTACTGATCTATCTTTCTTTCTAACTAATCAATCCTTTCTTTCTGACTAATCCTTCTTTCTTTCTTTCTTTCTTTCTTTCTGACTAATCCATCTTTCTTATTTCTGACTAATCCTTCTTTCTTTCTTTCTTTCTAACTAATCTATCTATCTATTTTCTTTCTAACTAATCTATCTTTCTTTCTAACTCATCTATGTTTTTTTCTTTCTAACTAATCTTTCTTTCTTTCTTTCTTTCTTTCTTTCTAACTAATCTGTCTTTCTTTCGAACTAATCTAACCATCTTTCTTTCTAACTAATCTATCATTTTTTCTTTCTAACTAATCTATCTTTCTTTCTAAATAATCTATCTTTCTTTCTTTCTAACTAATCTATCTTTCTTTATTTCTAACTAATCTATCTTTCTTTCTAACTAATCTATCTTTCTTTCTTTCTCACTAATCTATCTTTCTTTCATTCTAACAAATCTATCTATCTTTCTTTCTAACTAATCTATCTTTCTTTTTTCTAACTAATCTTTCTTTCTTTCTAACAATCTATCTATCTTTCTTTCTAACTAATATTTCTTTCTAACTAATCTATCTTTCTTTCTAACTAATCTTTCTTTCTTTCTAACTAATCTATCTTTTTTCTGTCTGACTAACTTATATATCTTTCTTTCTCACTAATCTATATTTCTTTCATTCTAACAAATCTATCTATCGTTCTTTCTAACTAATCTATCTATCTATCTTTCTTTCTTTCTTTCTAACTAATCTTTCTTTCTTTCTAACCAATCTATCTATCTTTCTTTCTAACTAATATTTATTTCTAACTAATCTATCTTTCTTTCTAACTAATCTATCTATCTTTCTTTCTAACTAATCTTTCTTTCTTTCTAACGAATCTATCTTTCTTTCTAACTAATCTATCTATCTTTTTTCTTTCTAACTAATCTATCTTTCTTTTTTTCTAACTAATCTATCTATCTTTCTTTCTAACTAATCTATCTTTCTTTCTTTCTAACTAATCTATCTTTCTTTCTTTCTAACTAATCTTTCTTTCTTTCTTTCTAACTAATCTATCCATCTTTCTTTCTAACTAATCTATCTTTCTTTATTTCTAACTAATCTATCTATCTTTCTTTCTAACTAATCTATCTTTCTTTCTTTCTAACTAATATTTCTTTCTTTCTTTCTAACTAATCTATCTTTCTTTCTAACTAATATATCTTTCTTTCTAACTAACCTATCCATCTTTCTTTCTAACTAATCTATCATTCTTTCTTTCTAACTAATCTATCTATCTTTCTTTCTAACTAATCTCTTTCTTTCTAACTAATATATCTATCTTTCCTTCTAACTAATCTTTCTTTCTTTCTTTCTCACTAATCTATCTTTCTTTCATTCTAACAAATCTATCTATATTTCTTTCTAACTAATCTATCTTTTTTCTTTCTTTCTAACTAATCTGTCTTTCTTTCTTTCTTTCTTTCTTTCTAACTAATCTATCTTTCTTTCTAACTAATCTGTCTTTATTTCAAACTAATCTATCCATCTTTCTTTCTAACTAATCTATCTTTCTTTCTTTCTAACTAATCTATCTTTCTTTCTTTCTAACTAATCTATCTTTCTTTCTTTCTAACTAATCTATCTTTCTTTCTTTCTAACTAATCTATCTTTCTTTCTAACTAATCTATCTTTCTTTCTTTCTCACTAATCTATCTTTCTTTCATTCTAACAAATCTATCTATCTTTCTTTCTAACTAATCTATCTTTCTTTTTTCTAACTAATCTTTCTTTCTAACTAATATTTCTTTCTAACTAATCTATCTTTCTTTCTAACTAATCTATCTTTCTTTCTTTCTAACTAATCTTTCTTTCTAACTAGTCTATCTTTTTTCTTTCTGACTAACTTATCTATCTTTCTTTCCAACTAATCTATCTTTCTAACTAATCTATCTTTCTTTCTAACTAATCTATCTTTCTTTCTTTCTAACTAATCTTTCTTTCTAACTAGTCTATCTTTCTTTCTTTCTAACTCATCTATCTATATTTCTTTCTAACTAATCTATCTTTCTTTCTTTCTTTCTAACTAATCTATCCATCTTTCTTTCTAACTAATCTATCTTTCTTTCTTTCTTTCTTTCTAACTAATCTATCTATCTTTCTTTCTTTCTTTCTTTCTTTCTAATCTATCTTTCTTTCTTTCTAACTAATATTTCTTTCTTTCTTTCTAACTAATCTATCTTTCTTTCTAACTAATCTATCTTTCTTTCTAACTAATCTATCCATCTTTCTTTCTAACTAATCTATTGTTCTTTCTTTCTAACTAATCTATCTATCTTTCTTTCTAACTAATCTATCTATCTTTCTTTCTAACTAATCTATCTATCTTTCTTTCTAACTAATCTTTCTCTCTTTCTTTCTCACTAATCTATCTTTCTTTCATTCTAACAAATCTATCTATATTTCTTTCTAACTAATCTATCTTTTTTTCTTTCTAACTAATCTTTCTTTCTTTCTAACCAATCTATCTATTTTTCTTTCTAACTAATATTTATTTCTAACTAATCTATCTCTCTTTCTAACTAATCTATCTTTCTTTCTTTCTAACTAATCTATCTTTTTCTTTCTGACTAATCTATCTTTTTTCTCTTACTGATTTATCCATCTTTCTAACTAATCTATCTTTCTTTCTTTCTAACTAATCTTTCTTTCCTTCTAACTAATCTTTCTTTCTAACTAATCTATCTTTTTTCTTTCTAACTAATCTATCTTTCTTTCTAACTAATCTCTTTCTTTCTTTCTAACTAATCTATCTTTCTAACTAATCTTTCTTTCTTTCTTTCTTTCTTTCTTACTGATCTATCTTTCTTTCTAACTAATCAGTCCTTTCTTTCTAACAAATCCTTCTTTCTTTCTTTCTTTCTTTCTTTCTTTCTTTCTAACTAATCCATCTTTCTTTCTTACTGATTTCTTTCTAACTGATCCATCTTTCTTTCTTTCTAACTAATCTTTCTTTCATTCTTTCTAACCAATCTTTCTTTCTAACTAATCTTTCTTTCATTCTTTCTAACTAATCTTTCTTTCATTCTTTCTAACTAATCTTTCTTTCATTCTTTCTAACTAATCTTTCTTTCTTTCTAACGAATCTTTCTTTCTTTCTTTTTAACTAATCTTTCTTTCTAACTAATCTATCTATTTTTCTTTCTTTCTTTCTAACTAATCTTTCTTTCTTTCTAACAAATCTCTCTTTCTTTCTTTCTTTCTTTCTTTCTTTCTTTCTACATAATTTGTCTTTCTTTCTTTCTTTCTTTCTAACTTTCTAACTGATCTCTCCTACTAATCTGTCCTTTCTTTCTTTCTTTCTTTCTTTCTTTCTTTCTTTCTTTCTTTCTAATTAATCTTTTTTCTACCTTATCTTTCTTTTTTCTTTCTTTCTTTCTTACTAATCTATCTTTCTTTCTAACTAATCTATCTTTCTTTCTAACTAACCTATCCATCTTTCTTTCTAACTAATCTATCATTCTTTCTTTCTAACTAATATATCTATCTTTCTTTCTAACTAATCTCTTTCTTTCTAACTAATCTATCCATCTTTCTTTCTAACTAATCTATCGTTCTTTCTTTCTAACTAATCTATCTATCTTTCTTTCTAACTAATCTATCTATCTTTCTTTCTAACTAATCTATCTATCTTTCTTTCTAACTAATCTTTCTTTCTTTCTAACTAATCTATCTATATTTCTTTCTAACTAATCTATCTTTTTTTCTTTCTAACTAATCTTTCTTTCTTTCTAACCAATCTATCTTTCTTTCTAACTAATATTTATTTCTAACTAATCTATCTCTCTTTCTAACTAATCTATCTTTCTTTCTAACTAATCTTTCTTTCTTTCTAACTAATCTATCTTTTTTCTTTCTGACTAATCTATCTTTTTTCTCTTACTGATTTATCTATCTTTCTAACTAATCTATCTTTTTTCTTTCTAACTAATCTTTCTTTCTTTCTAACTAATCTTTCTTTCTTTCTAACTAATCTTTTTTCTTTCTAACTAATCTATCTTTCTTTCTAACTAATTTCTTTCTTTCTTTCTAACTAAACTATCTTTCTAACTAATCTTTCTTTCTTTCTTTCTTTCTTTCTTACTGATCTATCTTTCTTTCTAACTAATCAGTCCTTTCTTTCTAACTAATCCTTCTTTCTTTCTTTCTTTCTTTCTTTCTAACTGATCCATCTTTCTTTCTTTCTAACTAATCTTTCTTTCATTCTTTCTAACTAATCTTTCTTTCATTCTTTCTAACTAATCTTTCTTTCTTTCTAACGAATCTTTCTTTCTTTCTTTTTAACTAATCTTTCTTTCTAACTAATCCATCTATTTTTCTTTCTTTCTTTCTAACTAATCTTTCTTTCTTTCTAACAAATCTCTCTTTCTTTCTTTATTTCTTTCTTTATTTCTTTCTTTCTTTCTACATAATTTGTCTTTCTTTCTTTCTTTCTTTCTTTCTTTCTTTCTTTCTTTCTAACTTTCTAACTGATCTCTCCTACTAATCTGTCCTTTCTTTCTTTCTTTCTTTCTTTCTAATTAATCTTTTTTCTACCTTATCTTTCTTTTTTCTTTCTTTCTTTCTTACTAATCTTTATTTCTTTCTTTCTTTCTAATATTTATATCTAACAATTCTTTTAAACCTTTCTTTCTTTCTAACCTATCTATTTCCTTTCTAAATGTTCTTTCTTTCTAAATAATCTTTCTTTCTACCTAATCTTTCTTTCTTTTTATTTCTTTCTAACTAATCTTTCTTTCTTTCTAACATTTCTAAAATACCCTAGCAACACCATAGTAACCCCCCAAAATACCCTAGAACAGCCTAGCAACCACCATAACACCCTACCAACTGCCTAGCAACCACCCAGAACACCCTAGCAACCACCCAAAATACCTCAAATCACCCTAGCAACACCATAGCAATCACCCAAAATACCCTAGAACACCATAGCAACACCATAGCAACCACCCAGAACACCCTAGCAACCATCCAAAATACCTTAAATCACCCTAGCAACACCATAGCAACCACCCAAAATACCCTAGAACACCCTAGCAACAACCAGAACACCCTAGCAACTGCCTAGCAACCACCTAGAGCACCCTAGCAACCACCCAAAATACCTTAAATCACCATAGCAATACCATAGCAACCACCCAAAATACCCTAGAACACCCTAGCAACACCATAGCAACCACCCAGAACACCCTAGCAACACCATAGCAACCACCCAAAATACCCTAGAACACCCTAGCAACTACCCAGAACACCTTAACAACCACCCAAAATACCTTAAAACACCCTAGCAACACCATGGCAACCACCCAAAATACCATAGAACACCCCTAGCAACTGCCTAGCAACCCCCAGAACACCCTAGCAACTGCCTAGCAACCACCCAGAACACACTAGAAACCACCCAAAATACCTTAAATCGCCCTAGCAACACCATAGCAACCACCCAAAATACCCTAGAACACCCTAGCAACACCCTAGCAACCACCAGAAGACCCTAGTAACTGCCTTGTAACCACCCAGAACACCCTAGCAACCACCCAAATTACCTTAAATCACCCTAGCAACCACCCAAAATACCTTAGAACACCCTAGTAAAACCATAGCAACCACCTAAAATACCTTAGAACACCCTAGCAACACCATAGCAACCACCCAGAACACCCTAGCAACCACCCAGAACACCCTGGCAACCACCCAAAATACCTTAAATCACCCTAGCAACACCATAGCAACTACCCAAAATACATTACAACACCCTAGCAACACCATAGCAACCACCCAGAACACCCTAATAACTGCCTGGCAACCACCCAGAACACCCTAGCAACCACCCAGAACACCCTAGCAACTAATATAAACTTCAAACTACTTTAAAATACAAACTAATTTAAACTTTAAACTAATTTAAACTATAAACTAATTTAAACTTCAAGTTCAAACTACTTTAAACTAATTTCAACTTCAAACTACTATAAACTAATTTAAACTTCAAACTACTTTAAACTAATTTAAACTTCAAACTACTTTAAACTAATTTCAACTTCAAACTACTTTAAAATAATTTAAACTTCTTCAAACTTATTGGTCCAAACTTTCACAAGCCAACTTAAAGTTTGTCTCGACGAACTTTTTCTAGTTTACAGTTAATGCTACTGCTGTCAGGGTATGAATCACAGGATCCAAATGCAAGTAAAAGTTATTTATTAATAGACAGAGTGAACAGTGAAAACAGGAAGGCTGGTGAAGTTCTTGGTCCGAAACAGATCCTTGGCAGCACAGGTTACAGCAGTGGGTGAAGCGTGGTACAGGAAACCAATAAGATCGACACGAGGCAGATAATCCACTGAAGCAGAGTAAATGACACGAACCAGATAATCCACTGAAGCAAAGTCCGAACAGGCTGGCAGAGAGATGCAGGAATCCGTGAGAACAGGAAACATGAGACTACAGACAAAAACATGAGACTGCAGACAAAAACATGAGACTGCAGACAAAAACATGAGACTGCAGACAAAAACATGAGACTGCAGACAAAAACATGAGACTGCAGACAAAAACATGAGACTGCAGACAAAAACATGAGACTGCAGACAAAAACATGAGACTGCAGACAAAAACATGAGACTGCAGACAAAAACATGAGACTGCAGACAAAAACATGAGACCCGAACAGGACCAGGGAAAACAACAATCTGCCACTGAACATGACAAACACAGCACTACATATAGGACTCACAAACGAGGTACACCTGCGACGGATCTGATTGCTTGTCAGCACAGCTGACGCTCATGGGCAATCAGATCAGAGCAGTGACTGCACAGAATGAGAGAGTGAACCTGCGAACCGTGACAACTGTAGTACAAAGATTAAAGACACCTTATAAAGTAGACCCAAAACATCTCTATTTACAAATCACATTTATTTTTGTAGAAATGTGTGTAAACTGTAAATTCAAAGTTGCTTGTTCTTTTTTTACATATACTACAGTAGATGTCTTCCCCTAACACCACAGATTCTCATATCTTCCTATTGCTCTTCAACGACAAGCAATACAATGTGTTTTGTCAGTTTATGTAACTGCTATAAACTATAAACAGGTGTTGCTGTTAAAGGATTTAGATGTTCCTGCAAGTTCGGAAATGCAGTGATTGTGCCAGGCAAACTCCATATAGCCCACTGTATGCTTCCAAACTTGAATGGCAGTTTAGCAGACATTAGCCTACATTACAAACATTTCATGGCATATATGACATTTAGGCATATATGGAATATGCATGCATGTCTGACAGATTTTTATCACTGAATGGATCATTTTGCTTGTGAAGGCTCACAAGATGAAAGAATGTTTAGAGGTTGTGAAGAGTTTGACTTAACTGAGAATCAACTCATCAACCCTCAAGTCATGTACATTTAGATTGAATTTACTCTTTTATGTGCCAAAACACATGCAAATTGCTTAAATCAATAAGAACTCCAAATCTGATGTGAACAAGAAACTAATTGATCAGAGACCTGAACTTATTGTTTTGAGAAAAAAAGAGTCTAATTCGAGAATTGAGCCAAAACGATTGAGAAAAACGGTAATGGTACATTTACAAACACAAGATATTTATTTATTTATTTATTTCACAAAAACGGAGTAATTGAAAAGAACTAATCATTGAAATCATCAAGTAAAGATTATGTGCATTTACTGTCTTTTTGAAGTGCATGGATTTGTATTATTATTGTTATTATTATAAGTAGCCTATTCATTTTTATTTGTATGAAGATATTTACTTAGCTAAAAATTAATTTATGAGTGGAAGCAAATTATTGCCACTGTGGGATTTAATGTTAGGAAAAACAAACAATACAAAATCACATAAAAAATGTATTATTTGCACTGCTATGGTTTGATGATTATGAGAGATGCACTCACATATTTTAATAAGTGACTTCAATAACAAATGTGCAGTCAAGGACAGGATAGGAAAACCCCTGTAATTTCCTTCTTTTACTGTCTATGGTAATTTCCATGGTCAAGGGCAGCTGCTTAAGATCTCGCGATACTATTTGTGGCGCGGGATTTGGCTGAAGCAGATGAATGCGCAGTAGTCGTTCTGCATCGCTGTGGAAATGGCGCCTGCGTTCAAGCAGCAGTAGTCGGCAGTTATAACGTTTTGCACTGAAGTCAATGGAATTTAAGTTTTCTCTTTGCTAATGCTTTAAAGTTCAACACAACTAGACTACGAGAGTTTATCCGTACGAACTGAGTCCGGATTATGACCGGAAAAGAGTTGCCACGAAAGTCGTGTTTGAAGTAACGTTATATCCAGTCTTCTTGAGGGCCGTCATCAGCGCGCAGGTAACGTTACAATCTGTTGTCTGTGATCATTTTCAGCGATCTGTGTCATATTAGGATATTCTGTTGCATTGTACGTGTTTATGCGACTCAAGACGGTTTAACACTCATTTAAGTGGCTTCTTTACTGTTAAAAGCGGTTGGGAGTTAGTCTCGTGTTGTGGCCGTTAACGTTAGCTAGCTGCTACCGTTAGCCTGTGCGGCTAACCTGAAGGGCTCATGGTTAACGTTACGTTAACAGTCTGCGTGGGCTCAATTTACGCAAACGACACGGCTTTTTACGAGACGCATACTTTATTGCACATCGCAGTAAACCTTTTCAATCAATTAATTTGTCGTTGTAATTTGAGTCTCTTGTTTGTATTTATACGTGTTGTGTGTTGCTATTAACGGTAGCATTTCGTTGCTAGCGTGCTGTGGTTGACAGACCAGAAACTTTCCAGCAAAGGCTATTTTTCAGACGATGCTAAATGAATGTTTTATGTAAACTCTGCAAGGGACAGCTCCGAATGGGTGCTTTTATTTTGCCTGGAGAAGACAGCAGTATGTGTCAGCTATAATTTGAATGTATTTTGATGAGTTGGCTGCTAAGATTTTAAAGTGGCAGTGCACGTAATGACAAAGCATAACGTCCGGTTTATTGTAATATACAGAAATGGCTGCAAATACCTGTTTTAGTGTAACGTTACTTAGTCTAGTATTGACTTTTGTTAGGAATAAGTATTGAATTAAGCTGGATTTTAGGTCGCGGTTTCGCCATGTGAGTCTCACGCATGGGTGGGACATGTATTGTGCGCGGGCACATGGATGAGTCCTATAGGCTGCATCTGTTTTCATCAGATGACCATCCTTTTCCAGGGGGCACTGTTGCTTGAGTCAATGGTTTTTAACTTTTACAGACCCAGAGTAAGCCACAACCGTCATTTCATTTAATATCTTCAGTCATATCATCATCAAATGTTATTTAAAATTATTTTTTCTTTTTTTAAGCATGTCATTTCCATAGATCCCTATACTATTTCACTAGAGTAAAATAGCTCTCCTTGTGAAAAATCGTTTCCTAGTTTAGTAGGCATACAGACTTTCAAGGTTTTTTCAAAGTAGTGTTATGACTATGCCAGACATTCTTGAAGATGTAAACATCTTGGCGTCTAAACTAGGGTGATCAAGCACATGTCCTAATAATAACGTTTTTTTATCATTATTTTATTTTTTGTGGTTTTGAATTTTTTTTCTTTTATACATTTCATAGTAATTCATTAATACCCGATAAATTGAGTATCCTCTAGCGGCTATGCTATACTTAGAAAACCAGCGAGGCTAAATAACGACAAAAACATATTGTTTATGCCAAAATAAGTCTTTAAAACCAAACTTTAAAATGTATGTGTAATATTACCATAAACGTTGAAAAAAAATTATGTTTATTTTCCAAATGTATCATAAACACACACAATTTTTATTAATGTAATGTATTTATTTTCTTTTACCTTGATTTATAGTTTTGTTAATTGTTTTTGAGAATGATATCCTGTCCATGTTGGTTGCTTTCTACCAAACAGTGCTATTTTAGTATTATTTATATACTAATAATATTTATGAATGTTTTGAATTGTCCTTTTAATTAATTCTTCAACTTATTTCAGTTAGTTGCCAAGGCAACATTTATTATTTTCGTAAAAGTCTTTTTTTTTTACTAATAAATATTTTATTCCATTTCAGCCACATTTCAATGCCCAACGCAGTTTCTAATAGTTTTTAAAAGTTTCATTTTAAGCCCTATTCGGATGGGACTAGTTTACTAAATGATGTTTGAGTTACAATTTTTATTAGAGATGCACCGATTACAATTTTCTAGGCCGATTTCCGATTTTTCATGAGTTTGGCCTGCCGATACCGATTTTAGCCGATTCCGAATTCATTTTTTCTAACCACTTTACAGCAAACACAAATGTTTATTTTCTATCTTTTCTTTAATAGAACATTTCACATAGAACATGGAAAATTTTTTGAACAAATAAAATAAAATAGAACTATATAAATTATTACTCCTGGTGTGGGAAATTCACACATCTAGTGCAGTGTTATGGAATGGAAGAACCATTTTCACTTCCAATATTCAACAAAAAAAAAGTGATATATTTACTTATTTAGGAAACTAAACTTCTGTATGAAAACAGGTAATGGCAATAAAATAATATATAAATAGCAAATAAAAATAAAATAAATATAGCCTTGCAGTATAAAGATGTTTCTCCACACACACAGGCCTATTGCAATCACTTGTACATCAATGGCAAGTTTTATTTCGCAAACAGTTGTTCTCTCGTCTGCCACATGTCCAGCCAGGCAAAACGATCACTTTATTTGAGCGTGAGCAGCAGCAAAAATAGACTCTGCGCCGAAACCCCGCTTCACTGCTGCTCATGCGACGCTCCGCCTCAACGCTCACGTGCTGCTCCTGCTCTCGGTGTGGATGCACTCATTGATTAAAGGCTGATTTATACTTCTGCGTCGGACCTACGCCGGAGCCTCTGCGCTGTAGACTACGCATTGGTTTTAATTTATACTTCTGCCTCGTTGTCCACGTTGACGTACGCCGAGGGAGCATGTGAAACCCGAGGGAGCGGTTTGAGCAGACCAATCACAGCGCTTGCGTCTGCGTAGAATTGACGCGTTGTTACATTTTTGGAGAGGTGCAAGTCAAGGCCTCATTATGCTTCTGCGTCAACTCCACGGCGTAGCTACGGCATCGTGGCCTACAACGTAGCTATGGCGTTAGTTCGACGCAGAAGTATAAATTGGGCTTAACATGCACGCCGGAGAAAAATAAAACTGCGCTGCTCACGTTTGCGGTGTGAAACGGCCGTATTCACAAGGTTTCCTACATGTGCATTCCGTGCGCATGTGTGATGCTGATGTTGCACCATGTTAATCATGTGGCGCCTGAGTGCATTTGACCGGAAAAAAATCGGAATATGTCGGACTGACCGGCCTGTCGCCGATCACGTGAAAATCGGCCGATTCCGGTCACCAGCCGATCAATCGGTGCATCTCTAATTTTTATCACTCAACTTCTGATTTCATGTACCGAAGATCTTACAGACTTATGATTAGGGATGGGAATTGATACCATTTTATCAATATCAATGCCACTGACGATTCTGCTTATCGATCCGATTCTTTAACGAATCTCTTATCGATTCCCGATAGCACTGTGTTGAAAATAGTCATGCTTCTTCAGCAAAAAAAAAGTGTTTTTAAGCTTACCCTCGAGTAAGCAAACTGTACTTTTTATGTAAATTCGATTCAGATGTCTGGTGAGTTCAGTGTTGGAAAGATCAGTCGTTTTAACCATTCATTAAATTAATCGGTTCAAATTAGTCATTAGTTCGCGAATTGGACGTGTCATGCGCGTTGTGTGATTATCCAAGCAGTTAGGACATGGACATCCCACAAGATTTGTGTCAACAAAGAAAACATTTTATCACTGGATTTTTTTCGTTTATTTAAAGGGTTGTTTTATGTCAGCTGAATGTGCAGAACGCTTTACAGAGAAGATAAGGTAACGTTAACTTGTTTTAGCACAATTCACCCCCAGCGGTAATTCAGGAAAACAAAAGTTTCAATGCTCCACATGAAACTTTGGTCTTCCGACCTTTTAACATCGTGTCGATTTATTTTGGTTAATATGTGTGAGGGAGATAGAGCAAAACAGCGCTTAGTGTGGAGATGGTGAAGTCTTGTTTACACTTTCGACTGGCTCCAAAGTGAGAGAGTGTGCGTGCGCGACCGGGTCTCTCTCTCTCTCTGGTCGTTCTTTCAGTTAAACGTGCCCTGTCACAAGCGCAGCAATTCATCTACATTACTCACCGGTCAAATAAGACTTTGGCGGGACAAAAATTTGCTTTGGCGAGTGCATAAAAAATTCAATGCAGGAAAAACCCTGTTATTGCAAACAGGAAACAGCATAATTTGTCTCGTTTAGTAAAATAAAGCCAAGTTTTACATCGTCTTTTCCTCTCCATGATTACCCTCTCTGCTCAAATCGCTTGGATGTTGCGCTATGGTGCCCGATAAAGGACAAAAGGGAAAGTTGTGAGTTTGAGGTCTGTATATTATGGCTGGGACTCAGAGCAGGAGCATCGATAAGAGGAATCGTTAACGTCGAGGGCATACAATATCGATGGTTCGTAAAATTTAGAACCGGTTCTCGAGTGGAACCGGTTCTCGATTCCCATCCCTACTTATGATGATGTACAGACTTACATCTTCGTGTTTATTACAGAGGTGGGAGTGTGTGTTTTCTAGATGTTGCCATCACAGGTCATGTGCTGTGCTTGCTTGTATTATTTATTCTAATTTTAATTTATTATAAAAGCCCTATTTAAGAACTGAAGTGGCTGACACTTACCTGACACTGACACTGATATTAAAATAGGTAGTCTTCACAGTTTCTGCGATTTGGCTCTGGCTCTATTTATTAATTTCATAATAAAATTTTTCCATTGAATACCATCCATATTGAAATGAAAGCATGCCTGAAGATTGGTGCGTAAACAGTAGCTCAGGTAGGTCAAAAAACACATGAGAAGCGTTAGGATAATACAACCTCAGCAATCATAGACATTCTCATTCGGACGGGATTAGATTTCTCAGAGGACTGCTGAATAAAAGTAGGTAATTTGTTCTGGTATTTTTACAGAGTTTGTGTGAGAAAAACACAGACTTGGCAGATTCGGACGGGATTAAAATCACAAAATACGTTTGTGAAACACGATTTTCCTAACGTCCCGCTGGAAAACTAGTCCCGTCCGAATAGGGCTTTAGTTAACAATAATGACAGATAACATTCAGATAAAAAAATGGATATTATTCAGGTAAAAAGCATTTGATTGGGTGTACAGCTTTAATTTATCCTAGCTATGCACAAATACATGGTTTACACAAATACGCCCCCCACCCCCCGGCTCTCTGACTATAAGCTCTGTACAGACCACTTGATGGTCACAATTTTGTTGTATGTTTGGAGGGGAAACAAGTGTGCTGGACAACTGCTCCATTGGAGGCCGAGGCCCAAAAGCTGACAACTGCTATTATGTAGGGGGTTCTTTGTCCATAATGTTTCGAGTGTTAGGCCTATTTGAACATGATTTTTGTCCTAAGTTAAAACGCATTCTGTTTTTGTTCCGTTTATCGAATTCTTTTGCAATCCTGATGTTTCAGGGCAGGCTGATTGACACGTGTTCTCTCTTCAGGAAGCATGCGTGATCTGGCAGCCCAAGTCACCAGCAGCTTGCTGCGCTTTCCAGAGGTAACGATAGACGCTCTGGGGGAGGATGAAGTTACGCTCGACTCTGTGCTGCATGGGAGATTTACTGTTGGTGAGTTGCTTTACACTGAAATGTCTTAATGATCACAAATATGAACACATTTCATGTTGGGGATGATTGAACTAATAATGGAATTATTAATTAAAACATCATAACTATGATTTATTAGTAATATTTTAATATTAGATGTCTTACATTTTCTTTTTTTATCTTTCACTGACATCTCTTATTTTGTGTTTGTTCAGGGAAGAGTGGACTGTCCTGGCTCGCCTGTGGCCCTCAATTAGAGGTCGTCCATGCCATTTCTGGAGAGCGTTTCTCTGCTTACCGCTTCAGCGGGGTGTCGGAGCACCAGCCCACGGTGTTGTCTGTGCGGGACTTCTGCTGGCTGAAACGAACAGGGCTGCTCATTGGTTTGGAGGAAGCAGAGTGCAGCATGTTGTGTCTGTATGATCTTGGTATCTCCCGTGTTGTTAAGGCTGTGGTCATCCCAGGCAGAGTGAGTGCAGTGTTATATTAGTATCATTGAGATGCTGTTATAGTTTTTAATATTTTGAATTCGTTTTTATTTTTATGGTTTCCATTTTCGTTTTAGTTAGTCTTAGTCATTTTTTTGTGTTTTTGTCATCTCTATTTTTTAAATATATTTCTGAATAGTTTTTATTGACCTTTACTTCAATTTTAGTTTAACTTAACTAAATGAAAATGTTGACTTTGCGTCAGTGGCAGAAATGTTGAAATAAAATGTATTAAAAAAAAAAGATTTTAAGTAGCAAAAATGTTGTTAAAAAAAGTGTAGTGAAAAAATAACCCTGAATGAGTGTAAACAGGAGTGTGTTGCATAAAATGTTTGTCTTTCTTTTCTTTAAAGACCCTACTGTGAATGATCAAGTGATTGAATAGAACATCTGCTTCTTCCACAGATTACAGCCATTGAGCCCCTGGTTAGTTATGGAGGGGCCAGTGCTAGCACACAGCATCTACATCAGAGTCTGCGCTGGTTCTTTGGTGTGGCTGCAGTGGTAACAGACGTTGGTCACGTTCTGCTGGTTGACCTCTGTCTGGATGACCTGTCCTGTAGTCAGAGTGAACTGGAGGCTTCAGGTGGGACTTTTTTCTTTGTTTGCTTTTTTGCGCTTTAATGTTGAACAGTCAAAAACTATAATAGTTTAGTTCAGGGGT
Organism: Siphateles boraxobius; assembly: GCF_051911475.1. Taxonomy (NCBI): domain Eukaryota; kingdom Metazoa; phylum Chordata; class Actinopteri; order Cypriniformes; family Leuciscidae; genus Siphateles; species Siphateles boraxobius. Next base: position 19,707,177 of record NW_027508833.1, on the reverse strand, counting down.
GTCCAAACTCAGTCTTGAATAGCCTGTCATACTGTCATGTAGAGTTTAGCTCCAACTTGTCTATACACACCTGTCTGGAAGGTTCTAGAATACCCAGTAAGACCTTGATTAACTGGTTCAAGTGTTTAATTGGGGTTGGAGCTACACTTAGTTTAACTTGTTGCTTTTTACTGTAGTAGTAGTAAGATAAAAAGATTCTAACCTTTCCGTAATCGCAAACCATTTTCATTTGCTTTGGTTACAGATCTGGAGGTGGTCAATAAGTCTCCATCTGAAATCCCTCGATTAAGGGAGGGTGTGACGCAGCAGGGTAGACACCTGTGTCTGCAGCTCAGCAGCCCCACAGGTACTGGAGCAACAGCCCTGCAGTACATCCAACGCACCAACCAGCTCGCTGTCGGCTTCTCAGATGGAAACCTGCAGCTCTGGAACCTGAAGACCCTCAAAAAAGAGTGAGCAAAAGACTTAAAACAAGCTTGACTTGACTTTTATTTTTGGTTGTTTTGGTACATTAAAAGAGGCATGAAATTAGTGGTCGACCAATATATTGTCAAGGCTGAAATGTCGGCATCGACTGATAAGGTTTTCTGTTTGGCCGATGATTCAAAAGCGAGGCTTTTATTTTGACGGTGTGCTTGTCTTTTAATTTAATGATGCTGAGAACGCCAGCTCCTGAACACACAACACTCTAGGGGTGGGATAAACGATTATTTTTTAAATTATTAATCTAGCGATTATTTTTTCGATGCATCGATTAATCTAACTATTCATTTTTCTGATTCAATTTCTTTTCGATTATCTCCCCATTAATTGACTAATAGCAATTTATACATGTTGATTTACATATCTGAATGGGAAAAAAAACCTGAATTCCTTAACATTGCAATATGTTTATTGCTCTTAACATTCCAAAATAAAAGACTATACAAGTGCAAAGTAATGCATTCTTAGTCAGAGGTAGCATTCAATAAAACATAGAAGCCTTGAAAACACATAGGCCTAGCTTACTGGAAAAAAGTGCAATCTGTCACGACACATTAAAGAGCCACAAAATAGTAGGCCTATTTATGGTTTAATTTTCTTTGACTGACCAAATTTTGAGACTTTGTTAAATGTTGCCTTCTTGATCCTGTCTGTCTGCGCGTTGTCATTGTCCTCTTATGTATTTTTCACGACATAGCTATAAGTGCATACTTGCAGCAGTCTCGCACGCGCTTGGAGTGGTGTGAATTGCACGTATAAAATGAAGTTAAGGAACAACCTCTATCCATCAGGAAACGCCACATAGGTCGCTGCATTCACTGCTCTTCATGACATTTTTTAAAAGATGGCGGAGTGCATTCATGATTATTAGGCTGCCAGTATAATCCTGGCGCCGGGTCTGAGTGAGTAATTTACTATTTAAAATAAAATACTTTATTTGACTCATTTAAGACTGCTCTTATGAGGACACTCGACAAAACTGACAGTTTGGCATAATATGTGTGTTATGGTTCGTTGAAGCCCGAAAGAGAACTCGATACTGACGCACATTTTTCTGTGGGTTGTGTGTGTGTGTACTTTAGAGGAACGAGTGCGTGCCACCTTGCACTTCTGATAGTCTGAGGAGCCACTCGTGTTGCAACTACTCTCCGGCGCCACCATCTTTGCTTTGGGTCTGACGAATCGACAAGCATATTTTGCGTCAAAGTATTTTTTGCGTCGACGTAATCGATGACGTCGACGCGTTGTCCCAGCCCTACAACACTCCCATTCTCCAACTTCATTCGTTTACGGTATCAGTTTAACATTTCTGTCTTATACGTTATTAGATGAACTATTAAACAATAAAAAAGTAAACGTACCAAAAAACATTAACATTTTATAATTAATAGATTATAAAATATATATTTTTTATAATTAATAGAAAGGCAAACACTGATACTTTCTCATTTACTGTCACCATTCAGCGAAAATACGCATTTATATATCTTTAATCTTGGAGTGTCAAACATTTAATTTCACAAACCATGCAGACACCTTCTGAGTGTGCATTTGTAGATGTGAACTGGAGAGTTCAACTTCACTGGAAATGCACAATTGACAAACTTCAAATCCTTGATTTCAAACTCATATTTATGTAATTTTCGCTGTGTGTAAGATCTGGGCATCTGCCATCAAAAAATCAGTGTCGGTCGACACCTACATGAAATCTATCTTTGATAATCAGTTACACTTGGATGTACTTAATGATAGGGAAGAAAATATATTAGTAAAGGTAGTCACTACTAGGGATGGGCATTCGATTAAATTTTCTTAGTCGATCGTCGGGAGAATTAACGATCGACTATCGATTAATCATTAATATTTTTTTATTCAAATTCATTATTTATTTAACTTTTTATAAATTAAAAAGGCAATGAAAATACAGAAATACAGCGTGTTTTTCCTCGATTAGATCTTTATTACAAGATGATCAATTTGTGGCAGTAAAACTGGACGTTCGGTTAGGCTAAACTTGAAGATATATATGCGCTGCGGTGCTCGAAAGCAACGGAACCTGCAGCTGCGAGTTGGCGTTCTTAAACAGAGACCCTTGTTTGTTCCAAAATAATAAATAATAATAAAAAATCATGTTAAACAATAACTTAACCAAAAACATAATAATACTTAGATCTGACAGGTTTTGTCAAAATGTAACTCAAAACTATCCAAGAACGAAGTCGAGAAAGAGGGTGAGAGAGATTACTGTAACAATCAATTAGGCTAGGCTACTTAACAAAGCCTCATAAAAAATAACTAGTAACTCACATACAACTTCTACACCAGTCTACTGATTTTTTTTGAGAAAGATAAGCATGTTGATTACATGATTTGGGGTCAGACGCGACCGCAACCTGACCGTCAAACCTCGTTTACACTTTCGCCTGGCTCTGCAGCGCGAGTCTCCGCAGACTGCGCACGCACCTCCCCAAACAGACGAGGCGTTTATACTCGACGCGCTCGCCTGTGAAACACCGAATACCGCAATGACGTCATTTTGCCGCGCTAACCTTTGCGCTCGTGCGGACGCCTCGAGTGTAAACAAGGCTTCAGTCCAGCCGCTGAAAACACCTGCTCTGAGGAGACTGACGTTGCCGGGATGCACAGGTACCTCCGCGCTAACTTGACCAGCCCGGGGAACACGTTCACTTTCCGCAGCAGCATTAGTTTAATGATAATCGATAACAAATTAACGTGATCGACGAAATTCTTAATGATCAATAATCGATCGTCGATTAAACATGCCCATCCCTAGTCACTACCACCGTTTCAACTCGACTTTAATGCATTGCTGCACCAGTGAATTTGTTTCTGAACGTGTCCTCTTGCTCTCCAGATATCACTCCCAGCTGGAGGGTGGCAGAGTGCCTGTCTATGCATTTACCTTTCAGGAGCCAGAAAATGACCCTCGGAACTGCTGCTATTTGTGGGCAGTGCAGTCTGCACAGGATCAGTAAGTTTTCGGTTTCATGTGTTTCTATCTGCATCATCATCTGTTTGTTTTGACTTTGTTCTGATTTTGTTTTGGCATATTTTGTCTTTGCAGGGAGGGGGATGTGGTCAGCCTTCATTTATTACAACTGGCCTTTGGGGAGAGAAAGTGCTTGGCTTCAGGGAAAATTATTTATGAGGTACAGAGTTTTGTAGGTTTCTACATTTTAATAGATTTATTTGAATATTGATATCAATATACATTGTTGTTGCCAAAAAACATAATTTTTTTGTGTGTGATGTTTGATTCTCAGGGTCTGGAGTATTGTGAGGAACGTTACAGTCAGGACTTGAACGGTACAGCGTTTCCTCTGAGAGCTCAGGCCACCAATACCCGTTTGATCAGCTGTCAGACCATAGAAAAATTTCGCCACCACCCTGATCGAGACGACAGTATGAATGAAGGTGTTTTTGCATGTCCAAAGCCGTATACTTTGCAGAGTGATTGATTGACATATATTTTCTATAATAACATTTGTTTTTCTCTTTCTTAAGTTGCATCTCCTGATACCAGTGTGTCGGTTTTCAGCTGGCAAGTTAAATCCTATGGACAAGGCCAGCCATCGACCTTCGTTGGTGTTTTTGACATTAACAGATGGTACCACGCTCAGATGCCAGATTCATTGAGGTGAGTATGCTTAGATTTAAATATAAGTGCAAATGCAGTCCGATATGTTGCAAGGGACATGCAACTCAAGTCCATATTTCCGGATATAAATACATGCAGCTTGGATTTAATTCCTTTTCTCTTTACCTCTCCAGAGCTGGCGAATCTTTACGGAACTGTCCATATCTGGCAGTGTGGTCTCTTGACTCTGTGATCGAGATTACAGCTCCCTGTTCTCTGTTGGATGTCCTGATTCATGAGCGCAGTCTAAGCAGGGGTCTACCATATACCTGCCCTCCACCGGAACAGTTCTTCAATCCCACCACCTACAACTTTGGCAAGAAATGTTTTTCATATATATATTTTATACATGTATAATGTTGTGTAACTCCATTAAATATTTAATAATCTTTCACTTTTTTTCTATTTTGTTTAGATGGAAGTTGTTTGCTTAATGCTGGAATTGTGCACTTTACTTGCTCTGGCTATCAGAAAGAGGTTAGATTTTGGCCCACTGTCTACTAGGCTATGCTGAGTCTTTATATATATTAAACTCTTACTGTTTACTCTCAGACCCTGAGCTATTTAAAGAAGGTGGCACCAAGTTTGGGTGACAGCATTTCTAATGGATACTCACGCTGTCTCATGTCTGGCCTCCTGTCCTCTCGTCTGGCTGATGTCCAGCCCTCCAGCCTCTCACAGGTAACACACCCTTTATTAAACATATTTCAGGAATAACTACACTAGTCTAATCTGTTTTCTTATCTGCTGGTATCAGAATGTGTAGTTATAGCTGTGATTCACTTTTTTCATTGAATGCCTTGTGATTTGAATTCAGGAGGAGCAGCTTGATGCCATTTTGTGCACTGCTGTGGAGACAAGCTCATTGGGACTCATAACTGGCTGTATTAAACAGTGGACCACTGAAGGTAAGGATGGAAGAAGTAAGGCTTTCGTAATCTATGAAAACTTGTTTCATCACTGGTTACACTGCCGGCGTTTTTGAAAGAAGTTTCATATGCTCACAAAGTCTGCATTTATTTGATCAAAAATACTGTAAAAGCAGTAATATTGTGAAACATTACAAATTAAATAACAAATTTAATATATTACTAAATTTAATTTATTTGTGTGGGCAAAGCAGAATTTCAGCCGCCATTACTCCAGTCTTCAGTGTCACATGATCTTTCAGAAATATGCTGATTTTATGCTCAAACTTTTCTTAATATTATTTTTATTAAGCTTAAATCGTTGTGCTGCGTACTTTTTTTTTTTTTTTTTGTTAAATGCTTTTTTCAGGATTCTTTGAATGGAGAATTCTAAATAACAGCATTTATTTGAAATGGAAATCTTTTTGGGATGTTATAAATATCACTTTTGATCAATACAATGCATCCTTGCTGAATAGAAGTATTTATTTATTTATTTTAAAAAAAATACTGACCCCAAACTTTTGAATAGTAAAGTACTTCCTTTGCCACATTTCTGCACGCAGAGCAACCTGGGTCAGCCGTCAATCTGCGCTATATACTGGAGTGGGCCTGGAATAAAGTTGTGCACACCAAAGAAGAACTGGATGAAATATGTGAGTTTCTTACACACATTCCTCTAAATATGGTTGTATTGCAAATTTAACAGTGTTCTGATCAGGTGCTTTCTATGTATCCAGGTGCTCCGCTCTTTGACAGCTCCACAAACTTCACAGATCCCCAGACACTGCAGCTGCTACAGCACAGTCAGCGCTTGCTGGCAAACCTCAGCACTGTTTTCCACTGTTTACTAAATGAGGCTCAGGAGCTCACACAGAAAGGTGGCGGAGTATACACCGACTTCACACTGGTATATGTGAAGTTGAAAATCACTAGAATGACTGACTCTTTTTTTGTTTTTTGTTTTTTTTGGGGTTACCTGCAGGGTTAATTGGACTCATGAACAAATGCATGGTGTCTAGCTTGATCTCCCAGTATGCTCAAGTGGTTTTGTGGTTCTGCCGGACTGGTCTTCTTCCAGAGGGTTCTGGTATGATCTTCTCCAAAGCTTTGCATTAGACTCTCTGTGATTTTAAACAAATCTGTACATTGCGTATTATGAACTCTTGTGTTCTTTTGTCAACAGATGATGATGATGTGCTGCAGATATCAAGGCCCTTTTACAGTCATTCTATTATAAAGAATTACTATGTTGGCCAGAGGGAGGAGCTAAGGAGACTGGCCAAGTAAGCTTCTGAATTTCTGAAGCACCATTGATTTTTTTTATTTTATTTCTTATATTATTTATAATAATCATATAATGTAATATAAACCTCTTTAATCATTAAGTCTTATTGTATCGGTGTAGTTACGGAAATGTAAAAATAATTTTCTCCCAATAGGGACAAATGGTGTGCAGACTGCCTCCTGATTGATGGGATTGTGAGTCATTGTGGGGAACGCCTTACTGAACTTTGGAAAAGGGATGAGGGTGGAACAGGACACTATCCTCCCCCATCACTTCATGTAAGTTAAGGCTTAAAGAAAAAAACGTGTTTAAACAACATTGTGCTCAGCTGTGCCTAATTTTCTGTTTTATTTTTTGGTATGTTCCTGGTACAGGCCTTGCTGGATATTTACCTCCTGGAAAACATTGAAGAATCTGCCAAACATGCAATTGTATCCTTTTGGGGTTTCTTTAGTACATTCTATGCTTGCCATAAATATTATGCTTTTTGCTGCTGGTTCATAAAGATTATTCCTTGACTCAGGCTCTTAGGTTATTTACTTGCTGCTGGATGTGATGTACTCATTTCCCAATAAAAGTGGGGCATCAGTGGAGTCTTTTCCCACAGCGTTCGCCATTCCCATTGGGTTAGTGAAACTGGTACAAGGCCTGTGGTTGCTAGATCATCATGATCATGAGGTATTCAAACCAGTGTTAATCTTCTATCTCATGTATACTCTTATGCTAGTATTTTTAAAAGAAACTTAAAATTTTGGCTTGATTTATAAATGGTGTGAACTTGTATCAGTTTAAAGACTACTCCTAGTGTATTTTGTGTGAATGCTAGAGGTGCAACGTGATACTTAATGAATAATTTGTATTGAATGGTATTTTATCTCCCCCAGAGCTCTCTGGAGCTGCTGTTGCACCCAGCTACCAGTCACTCTCTGTGGAGCTGGCAGCATGAGCGTGTCCTGCAGGCTTTGATGTGCCAGCAGAAGCACAGCATTGCCCTGCGCTACCTGCATGTGATGAAGCCTCCCATGTGCACTACCAACCAAGCCAAGCTTTGCCTCTCTGTCCTGCTTTATAACAGGTATGAGTGTAGTGTACCATGTCATTAATATGTCAGCTTAGAGTGAGTTTAGTTGTATTTGCTAGACTCTTACTTTGGTTTGTTTTGGGCTGGCCAGGTGTATTGTGGAGGCCTGGGCTTTGCTAAGGCAGCACTGTAACAAACTGAACATGGAAGAGATGATGAGGTTTCTCTTTGAGACCTGTCAGGAGCTGGGACTGATGAAAGAGCTGCTGAAGCTGCCCCTTGGGCTTGTAGAACAGGTGTGTTTAAATCTCTACAACACATAATATTTAATTGCTGTTAGAATGCAAAATAAATACTTTTATTCAGAAAGGACACAAACTTAAAAAGTCTATTTTTAAATCAAAGCTGTTCTTTAAACATTCTACTATAGTTTCATAAAAATATTAAGCAGCACAACCGTTTTCAACAATATAATGTTTCTTGAGCAACAAATCAGCATATTAGAATGATTTTAGAATGAAGGATCATGTGATGCTGATGACTGGAGTGATCGATCCTTTGCCATCACAGGAATACATTTCTATTTTAATATAATTTTAAAATTTAAAATTATTTTAAATTTTAATGCTATCTGACAGTGTTACTGTTTTTATTGCTTTTGACACATAAGAGCATAAGAGACTTCTTTAAAAATAAATAAATAAATAAGATCTTACCAACCCCAAACTTTTGAACAGAAGTATTAGCACTTTTGTTTTTAAACTTTAATTCAAATGTGCAGGAGTGTTTGGAGCGGTTCCTTCAAAGCACCGGAGGTTTCCAGAATCAGGAGCTTCTCATGGTCCACTACCTCCAGCAGGCAAATTATGTGCCTGCCCTTCAACTTAACCAGACCATCAAGTTGAACCTAGCAGTATGTTCAATTTCATATTGTAATCTACATATTTCATTTTCATCAGTTAAACTTTAATCATATTAAAAGTTGTATTTCGTTAACAAAGAATTCATGCTATTATATATAAATATATATTTTTTAAATTCAGGGTGACAGGGATCCTAAAATGAAGGAAAGGTCAAACACAAGGAACTCCATTCTCAATCAGTATGGGAAGGTTCTTCCTCGGGTTCAACGGAAATTAGCCATTGAACGAGCAAAACCGTATCAACACCCTGCTACGATTCACAGAGAAGGTATCGATGATGGTCATGCTCACTGGGACGCAAGTGTTAAAACTTGACAGTAGTTAGCAATTGACCTTAAATATGCTCTTCTCTTCTCACCACTAGTTAAAAGACCCCAGCCTCTGTCAACTGTTGCTAAACGTTCAGCCTCTGAAAATGTGATGACCAGAGCAGCCTTTATCAGTAACGTCCTCTCAAAGATCGAGGAAGTGTGGGTTGGCAAGAACACCACGCCCGAGTCATCTCCTTTCAGAAGGTACTATTCTAAATAGTTTTTCCCAGCTTTCATTCTCTGTTTGTAAGTTATGAAATGTTTTCATTTTAAACCCCGTTCTGCACTGAATGTTTACTTGGATGTCCTGTTTAGCCCCAAAGAGTCAGAGAAGCAAGTGCCTAGCCTATACCCTTCCTCCCCAAATCTACCCGAGGCTTTTGTAGGAACTCCCATCAACATGCTAACCAAAAGAATGTCTAGGTAAAACAGACAAATACTGTTTTTATTGTGTTGTAAGTTCCTTGGGATAAATTTACATCTCAAAAGATGTAACCTTATTTTTTACATTGAAGTGAGCAAGGCCATTTGTAACTTAAATGTTCAAAGGTGTACAAAACCTGTACAAACACTGTTATGCTGCTTATTGCAAACTGGTATTTATCATATATTATTTTAATTTATCGTCATCAAACACTGGCTTGTACACAAATAGTTTTACCGTTTATTGTACTTTGTACTTGTTTACCTGTAGCGGCTAATGAATTGGAAGGCTCGCACATTCAAGAAAATAGCTTACTTCCAAATTGCAAAATAAGGTGCATGGTAACATTTTCCCTTGCTTTGCCACCAGGCTTCTGGATTTAGTTGTGCAGCCATCTTCCCAGAATTCTCCAGAGAGCTCAAATTTGCCTGGCACTCCTACGAGGTCCATTACCTCGTGGGCTGGCCCAAAGAGTGTGAGCAATGCTCCTGAACTCAGTTTGCTGCAAACTCCTCAAGTGGTAAAGGTGAGATTCTGTGGTTTTAAAACTTTATACAAGAACTCAATGAAATGTTTGTGACTTCAGATTAAACATTCTGTATGTACTTCCTGAAGTGTTTTAAGAAATGTCCTACCTCATTATAAACTTTTTTGATTTTAGAGAGCTAGAGCCTTGGCGTCAGGCCCGGTTTTCTCAGCCTTCACTCCACAGTCTATTCTAAGGAGTAGCTTACGTCCCACTCCTGTGGCCACCCCTTCTGCTTCCCCGGGCAGATCAATCACTCCTCCTCTCCGCCACAAAGAGAGCCGTATTACCTTCATAGAGGAGGCTGATTCTCCAGAAGTTCCCAAGAGCTCTGTCCACTGGAACAATGGGGTAAAGCCTTTTCAACATCTAAAATCAAAATCAAATGTTAAGTTGAGCTGCCATAGGAAAAAGACTTAATGAAAATCTAACAGATTTTTGCAGTAGTAATATCATTGTGATTCTTTACAGATTGCGATTAACAGGGAGCTCCATACACCTAAGAGATCTTCCCCACCTCTTAAAACAATCAGTGATGCCTGGAGTGAACATTCAGATGCTGAAGAGGAAGAAGTAGATCTAAAGAGGATGAACATGCCCTTGTCTGAAGAGAAAGAGAATCCTGATGTAGAATCTGAGAGTGGCTACTCCGTCAAAGAGATCTCTGCAGCGGAGTCCACACAAGTCCTTCCCACTCTATTGCAACGGCCTAGTCTGGGGCAAGAAGCAAGTCTTGTATCCAATCAGTCCGATACCACTCTTGAGTTCCATGATGCTCCTGAGGATCTTATGGCAACAATAAAAGAACATCAAGCTAACAACAGTATGGATCGGGAGGTGACCTTAAGACTTCCAAACACTTCAGAGGATTATATGCCTCCTGTAGAACACAAAACAACTTCAGAATTAGGCCTACCCTCTGTTGCATTGCCTGAGAAAGAGTTACATATAGCTCAGGAAAATGATACCAAGGAAGACTTGTCCCATGGAGCGAGACCCTCAGACACACTGGAAGGCAATTATGAGATTAAGGAGCTTGAGGTGCATGTTAATATTGAGAATGATCTTGTGAGGGAAGGAACTGAGCAGCTGCTTAAGGAAACTTCAGAGGCTCAGGTTCTCAAGCCGGATGTGGTTGTGGAACCAGAGCTTGTTCTTCCAGTTCAGGAACCAAGCTTAGACTCTTTAACTGAGATTTTAGAGTATCCAGAGATCCAGGAACCAACAGATGCTGAAGAGTCATTGAACTCATCCTCGATTTTTGTTGAAGCTCTCAGTGTTCCTCCTCCTTTAGAGCCTGTAAACCACTCCATGGAAGAAAATGCTGCTTATGATACTGTTGGTGAACCAGCTGTCACCAAGGTATCAGAGACCGTACCAGAAGAACTGATCTGTGAGGCCTCTGTGCCTGAGATTCCAGTGGAAGAGTTGGTGAACCATGAACAAATGACTAGTGAACCTGAGATCAATGAAGAATGTGTAGGGGAATCTATGGAAACCTCAGGTAGTTTATAAAAAAGTATTTATTCCTTAAACAATACTATTCAAAAGCTTGGGGTAAGTTTTTATTAAATGTTATTTTTATTTTATTAAATTGATCAAATGTGACAGACATTTATATCGTTAGAAAATATTTAGATTTCAAAATATTGCTGTTCTTTTGAACTTTCCATTCATCAAAGAATCCTAAAAAAAACTTAAGTTCACTCAATCATAAACAACTGTTTATAACATTGAAAATAAGAGATGTTTCTTGGGCTTCAGCTTTGCCGTCACATGAGTAAATGATTTAAAATCGTAATATTTCACTATATTGCTACTTTTCCTGTTTTTTATTTATTTTTTTAAACAATGCAGCCTTGTTGAGCATAATAGACTTTTCAAAAACATTTAAAAATCTTACCAACCCCAAATTTTTGAATGATACTGTAACTGTCCTGTTTTCTGTTATGAAAGATAATAACTGGTAGGAAATAAATGTCTAAACATTTATATTGTAGATTTGGATGCCTTTGTGGAACAGCATTTATTTGGCCCAGATCATTCTCCATCTTTGACCAGGTCCAGTATTAGGGAAGTCTCAGAGGGATCTCTCAAAAGGTACTTGTTAACGACTTGTCTATCATGTTTCTGGTGTGCTGCATTGCATGTTTCACATGTCTTGCCATTTTGCCTTTCATGACTTTTGTTTGTGCTGTGTACTCCCTATAGTGAAACAGTTTGTGGCATTAAGGAAGTTCAGCCCACTGAAGAGAATGCAGCAGATTTGAAAACACAGACATCAGAATCTGCTACATCAGAGTCCAGATGTAATTATCTGTCTAAAATGCTGAATTGAAATGCAATTTCTTTAAATAACATTGTAATAATCCAAATGTAATCTCAATTTTTCCTGTAGCTGTAGTTAGCTTAAATGACACTGATGAGCTTACCAGTGCCGAATCTTCAGCGGATGAAGAAGACTCTGGAGATGAGATGGTGGAGGACTCAGGAAGTGAGGTTGAGATTATAAAAGAAGTAAAGGGTAGTGGCAGGAGTAACCACCAGCCTTCTCCTGCCCTTTACATGGAGGAACTTCCACCAAGTGAGCAGTACCTCCAGGATCAAGCCAATGCAGTGCTGTCACTGGTCACACCTGAGGCACAGCTAAAAGTGAGTGCACCATTGAAGCCTTATTTTGATGTTAAAACAAATCTCATGCACTGTCCTAACCAGGTGAAATGTGACACGTTTCATTTAGCATTTTGCATATTTAGCAAAATGGCCTGAATGCAGCTGGAAAACTGCTGCAAAGTTCCAAAAGCACAGCTGTATGTTAAACAGAAAATAGGACCAGAATGACCTGACAAATGGAAGCTAAATGACTGGCAGAATGTCTTAAATTCAAGTCTATTTGTATAGCGCTTTTCACAATACATATTGCTTCAAAGCAACTTTACAGAAAATACTTGTTTCATTGTTATAATTAGGAAACATTCGGTTATCAGCTAGAGATTGTCAAAGTAATGTCCTTATGGCAGTAATGTATAACTATGGTATAATACATGTTATGTGGTTAGTTAACATGTATTCAGTTAAACAGACACAACTAGCGTGTTGAGCAGAAAGTATAACTTGTGCTTTTAATGATTACAGATTAATAATTACAGAATGTCTTGTCAAGTTTGTAGAGCAACTTAGATAAGCACTGAAAATGTTGCACCTGGTTACTACACTTGTGATAGTGTTCGTACTATTAATGTTGTAAAGTGTTGCACACAGATTAATTCTACCATTCTGGCTTTTTGTTCTGCAGGTTGTAGACACTGACATGCCAGAGGGTGAAGGTGAAGTGGTAATGGTTGGCCTTGGCACTGCAGATCTAGATGAGGAAGATGCTATGTGTTATACTGAGCTTAAGGCATCCACCACTCTCCTGGTGCCTGTAGAGCTTGCTGAGGAACCGCAAACACACCTTCTAGATGGAGGCACTTTAGAGACCCTCAGCAGTGCACCAGATGGTACACAGCCAGAAGACTCGGACGGCTTCACGCTAATGCTTGATCCAGATGTGGAGGAACTGCCTGACGCTTCAGAGTTGGAACACAATGCAGTATTGCTACCTCTACATGAGCTAGAAGAGCACCAGAATGTGGATAATCAGTTTACAGCTAACTCTGAGGTTTTCATCTTGGATCATACTGTTCAAGTTCAAGACAAAAAATTGGAAGAAGTAAAAGGCTTAGCATCAGACATTGAACCTGTTGTCACTGGTCTCAATAAAATTGAAGAGCAACCAGGTGAGGTCCTCCAGACAGTGGAACAAATAATCACACCACAAGCAGAAACAAAAGGTCTTTCCAATGGTGAAAGTTCAGAATTGGGTCCTCCTGAGGTACAGGAAGAATCACATATTCCTCTTCATGTGGAAGTATTGGAGGCTTCTGCTCTAGAGAATGTGCTGCCTTCAGAAGAGCATTTAGGTAAGGTCAATGACAATTCTGCATTGGACACAGAGGTGTCAAACATCGCAAAAGACAATATAACTGAACCTATCCAAATAGACACTACACCCTTATTGGCTGGAGAACTTGATGAACTTTCCACAATGAAACAATTGGCAAGGCCAAAGTCACCAGGAAGACCCAAGTCACCTGCAAGATCAAAAGTCGAAAGATCTGGAAAAGATACAGAGGAAATTTTGGAAAACGCTAAGGAGTTTATGCGCAGCCCGTCAAGAAGGACAAGGAAAACCGTAACATTCCCTGTACCCAATCTTGATGTGGAGAAAGATCTAACTGAAGAAGAACAAATGGATTCTCAAGTACCTTCTACACCAAAACGTGTTACAAGGAGTGTCAAACAGCTGCAAGACTGTCAAGTTCCTGTTACACCCAGAAGAAGCACAAGAAAAGCAGATGCAGAACAGCGCGCTAATGAGAATGTCCAAGACATGCCTCCTGAGAAGGTATCAAAGCCTGCAAGTCCAGCACGAAAGACCCCACAGAAAGCTACACCTAGGAAAGGATCCCGAAGAACCAGGAGCACAGTGGTTGATGAGGCCCTATCCACTGACCCCATTCCCAGTGATGACTCCGAAACACAGGCCAGACAGAGTACCAGAAAACTCCAAGCACCAATTGTTGAAGTTCCAGAAACTCATCAAGAAGTCCCAGAGGAGATGGTAGAGCCTGCCAAAGCACAAAGTAGTCCTAGTAGGTTTACTCGCAAGTCTACCCGAGGTCTAGCAATAGAACGTTTCCAACAGGATCCTGCAGAAGATGCCACAACTAAAAATCAACCTTTTAAAACTCCTCCAAGAAGCAGGAGGAAGACCTTGGCCAGTACTGCAGAGAAAGCAAACAATGCAACCTTTATTGATGATGCACAACTTCAGAGTGTTTCTAGGCGCCTTACGAGAAGCCGGCACTGGAATCAAGGAGAGGACCTTGGCAAACAAATGCCAGATTTGATTCCCTTGGAAGTAGAAACAAAAACTCCTCAGGCTGATGCTCTTGTAGAGCGACTAAAAAATGAGGAAGCCAGCGAAGAGAGTGTTCCAGTTGTAACTGAAATTATACATGCCAAGAGAAAAACCACTAGATCTGCAGCACTGAATGAAACTCAAAATGCAGACATTGAAGAATCTAAATTGGTGGTGTCTGACGAAATGCAGGAACATGCAAGCAAGTCACTTGAAAGTGCTAGACGTACACGAGCGAGCAAGGTGCCTGAACAAAACTCTATGGCTGTTGGCGATTCAGTTACTCCTATAGCTGACCTGAAAAGAACAAGAGGTAGTCAATATTGTAATGCCTCTCTTTGCAGTAAGTTACAACACTTTAATGTGCCTTAAATTTATCTGCAATCCTTTCTTTATAGCAAGGAGAAAAGGATCTTCTGTACGAAATGAAGTTGAAGTTCCAGAAATGTTGTCTCCTGTACCTCAAACAAAGGCATCAGGAGATGAAACTGATTCTCAATCCAAAGAGGTATGCAGCGTCCTATAAAGTTTGAGTACCAAAGCAATTGTTTAATTTCTGCTGGATCACACTTTAAAATTCATAATGTCTTTTGCTGTAGGACAATGGCCCCGTAGATTATGTTGCAGTTGAAACTGAGGTTGTCAAGCCCAGAAAGAGGACAACCAGGTGAATTGTCCATGTTGCATGTAGTCCTATTGCTATTGTGATATAAGAACGATGTTTACATGCACAGTATAATCAAGACAGGTTTTTGTATAGTCAAGCTACAATCTTAATCTGTCTGAGTATAAATGAGATAAACTACAAGATGTGCAGTTGGATAATTGATTCAGACTACCTTGCTGCTTCTTTGTTGCGCAATTGAAGTCCGATTCACTTAGTAAAGCTGAGCTACAATCACATTATCCAAATCTGTTAGTCCAACTTTTCTAATATTGAACTATTGCAATTTCAGACTAAAGAGTTTACATGACCTTTTAAAAAGACAAATTATGAAGTATGAACTTTTAAAGTACTTGTTGAATGTTCTAACTGGCCTTAGATTATCATACCCTAATTAATTCCTGTTTTCTTTTAACAGAAAAAAAACTGCCCCAGAACCTCCACCTCCAGTTGAGATCAGTTTTCTTTCTCCCCTCACTAGTCCCACCGTATCGATAGCTAGAACTAAAGAGAAAGAAACCCCTTCGCTGAGGATGAACCTACGCCGCAAACGCATGATGGATGCCATATTTCCTAAACCTGTAACAAGGAGGAAGAAGCTTTGATTGTGGACTCTTTGACTGGACTCGTTTCCCAATGCACCTCATGTGCGTTTGTTTTATGCTCTCCTTGTTTCCTAAGAGCTCTGCAACCTGCTGTTTTTCAATCAATGGATGATGTTTGGAATAAATAATCTAATTTGGGATAAATAATTTTGTATGATAAATTATGCCGTTTACAGTAAAGGGGCACTGAGGGACTTGAGCACCAAAAAGAGATGGTTTAGTTTTTAAATGTTTCTACTAATTGATGCAAATGTAAATAGCCTTTTAGGTATGTTATAAATAAAATTTGATACTTGTGAATTTTGTTGCTTGTTTTGTTTACAGGAAAGATTTTGGAACATGTAAAGTCATAGCAAACAATTATAAGATTTATGGTTGTACCACTTGGCTGATAATTCATAAAGATTCATACTTTACATTGGTTGAGAGTGTTATAAAATCATCCATATTACATGGGTGGACTTTTTGCTTTAATGCTTGGCACACTCTATCTTGAGGTCTTTAACTGGTGAACATAGTTATTTGTTCATTGCAGACAATAATGTACATTTATTTTCTTTCAAAGACATGAATTTTATTTTGAACAACATTGTGAACTTATTTGTAATGCCTCTTTGCTTTCAAATACAGAACAAGAATTTACAATCTTGATGTATTGTTGTTCTTCAGATTAAGAGGTGCTGATTCAACCATTTTACTGTTTTCCTGCAAAAAGTAAAAGACCTTAAAATGACTTGTAACCAAGATGCAATATACTGTATGTATAGTGGTTTTATAATAGCACTGCTAGTAGGATGTTGATTGTAGTTGACATGGCGTTGCAATGAGGTTACTAGGGTTATACTAAGTCATATTAGTGTTTTGGGTTGCTCTTGGGCCAAGTCAACCCTAAGTATAAGCAATACAAGAAATAGCTAGCAATCACCACGTATAACCAGCAATTATACAAACAGCTGTTGAATATTAGGCCAATAAACTGTTCATCTAAGTAGCTAGTGTCCTAAATGACATGGCTAAAGAACCCTTCATCCTAAGATGTACTTTCATGTTCAGAGCACGGAGACTGGATATGATCTTTACAGAATCTAAGGGTACTGTATTATTCATCTTGCTGGGCCCTGGTAGAAAGTGAGCGTAACAAAGTGCTCAGGTTTCATCCTGTTGCTCTGACACTCATTCTGTGTCCGAAGTATCCATGTGAGCATGAGGGTGAGGGGAATCGAAATGACCAGCACGGACTGTGTGAAAGTGGCAGTAAGAGTCAGGCCTTTCAATAAGGTTAGTACAGCCAGTTCATCTCAAATACTGCAAAGGTATATAATGAGGTGTGCATGAACACATTTTAAGGTTAATTTGGTTGTCCAATTTAACAGGTTGACTATTTGAGATGGAAGAACAACTTTGAAGTCTTTCAAAATTTAAGCTTTTTCTTGGTTATACAGAGAGAGCGGGATGCAGGCAGTCGCTGTGTGATCTCAATGACCTCGAACAACATCAGTATTCAGGACCCTCGTAACCCGCAGAACAGCCGCACATTCACTTTCGACTACACTTACTGGTCCCATAACGGCTTCAGTAGAAACAAAGATGGTCTGTTTGTACCTGAGGAGGCATGTAGTCGCTATGCAGATCAGGTAAGTTAACATCAGGTTTTATAGATGTTATCTCAACTTGCAAAAGAGGATGCATCTTTGGGCATGTTTACAATGATGAAATGTGTGCTTAACTGGTAACAGCTGAACTACGAGTTTCTATTTGATTCAATCCCTCCGTCCTCTGTGGTCATTTACAGACAAGTGTGTTTCTGGATTTGGGGCAAGGCATTCTGGATAATGCACTGCAGGGCTACAATGCCACATTACTGGCATATGGGCAGACTGGCTCTGGGAAGAGTTACTCCATGGTCGGTTATGGTCCTAACAAAGGCCTCATACCTACCCTGTGTGAGAGACTATTTCAGTCTATCAGGAGCACACAAGCAAGCAAGCAGTGTCAGGTTTGTCAGTCATATTCAAGGCGATTCATTTTGAGTCATGCTAAATAATGCAATGTTTTGTAAAAGTTTGGTCTCAGTTTGTATTTGGTTTGATGCAATTTAGAATTAATTTCAAAAACATGCTGAAGACAAATGTAACTAGAAGGATAAATTACATAAATTGACTGCATTTTGGTTTGTTTCACCAACTCGTCAACTAATTCGGACCAGAGCAATCAGTGTGGTGTGAGAAGGAACCAAAACGGCAGAAAAATGCTACAATGTATAATTTTTTGCCCTTGGTCCCGGACCAAATGAACTGAACTACAGATGTAAAAGCACCCTCAGATGCAGTTTAGCGTTATGCCATCAAATATGTTCACACAGGAAAAGAAAACGGTTTGTCTATCGACATAAAATCTATAACTTTTTGCCAGATGATCTAAGTCGAATTGGTGAATTTGAAGTTACAAATTCAATGGAAGTTGGTCTTGGAGTAGTTTGAAAAGGTGGATTTTTAAATTAAAAAATCAAAAGGGCGGACAGGAAGTTCATATGACATAATTGGTATCGATGTTCTCGGCATGATCCCATGGATTTATCAAGATCGCTCTCATGACATTATGCTAAAACTAATGAAAAGCTATTAGCATTTTTAGGAATTTCATTATAATTTTTGACCCCAACTTGGTGCAGCCCCGAAACTCTCTGAGTACCTTCAGGGCATTGTGCTGAAGACACATACCAAGTTTTGTTTCATACGCCAATGTGTTCATAAAATATACACTATATTGAGAAAGGTTTTGGGCATCTGGCTTTACATGCACATAACCTTTAATGACATCTCATTCTTAATCCATAGGAGTTAATGCACAACCTTTGCAGCTATAACAGCTTCAACTCTTCTGGGAAGGCTTTCCACAAGATTTAGGAGTGTTAATGGGAATTTTGACCATTGTTCTAGAAGCACATTTGTGAGGTCAGGCACTGATGTTGGACGAGAAGGCCTGGCTCGCAGTCTCCACTCTAATTCATCCCAAATGTGTTCTATCGGGTTAGTGTCAGGACTGTGCAGGCTGGTCAAAGTTCCTCCCCACCATCCATGTCTTTATGGACTTTGGTTTGTGCACTGGTGCGCAGTCATGTTGGAACAGGAAGGGGCCATCCTCAAACTGTTCCCACAAAGTTGGGAGCATGAAATTGTCCAAAATGTCTTGGTATGCTGAATCATTAAGAGTTCCTTTCAGTGGAACTAACGGGCTAAGCCCAACTCCTGAAAAACAACCCCACACCATAATCCCTCCTCCACCAAACTTTACACTTGGCACAATGCAGTCAGGCAAGTACAGTTCTCCTGGCATCCGCCAAACCCAGACTCATCCATCAGATTGCCAGGCAGAGAAGTGGGATTCGTCACTCCAGAGAACACGTCTCCACTGCTCTAGAGTCCAGTGGCTGCGTGCTTTACACCAGTGCATCCGTCGCTTTGCATTGCACTTGGTGATGTAAGGCTTGGATGCAGCTGCTCAGCCATGGAAACCCATTCCATGAAGCTCTCTACGCACTGTTCTTTAGCTAATCTGAAGGCCACATGAAGTTTGGAGGTCTGTAGCCATTGACTCTGCAGAAAGTTGGCGACTTCTGCGCACTGTGCGCCTCAGCATGCGCTGACCCTGCTCTGTGATTTTACGTGGCTTACCACTTTGTGGCTGAGTTGTGGTTGTTCCCAATTGCTTTCACTTTGTTATAATACCACTAACAGTTGACCGTGAAATATTTAGTAGTGAGTAAATTTCACAAATGGACTTATTGCACAGTTGGCAACCTATCACAGTACCACGCTTGAATTGACTGAGCTCCTGAGAGTGGCCCATTCTTTCACAAATGTCTGTAGAAGCAGCAAGTTATTTTAGAACAGTTTGATTAATCAACTTGAATTCCAATCTTTTTGTTGGCATGGTCTGAAGATGATCTGGTTTGATTTTCATGAAGGTCGGACAAACCGTCTAGGACAAGTTCGGAAAAGTCGTTTTTTTCTATTTTTTTTCTGAAAATTCAAAATGGCGGAAAGTTTTTTGTGACAGAAAATGACATCATAGAGCATAAATGTTAATCCAAATTCAGACAGTTGGTGGTGCTGGAGAGATTGAGTTAAAGACTCCAAAATTGCTTTGGTTAATGTTCAGACTTTGTGCCAAATTTCATAACTTTTTACCATAAGGTTCTATGGGCTGCCATGGACATCAGGAGAAGAAGAACACTAACGATTACAATAGGTGCCCCTAAAAAACTTAATACATACAAAAATACCATTACTTTTTACCTTAAATGTACTTTTTTTTAACCAACTACAGGTATTTTTCAGCATGTTGGAAATCTACAATGAACAGGTAAGAATTCACCCTTCTTTGAAGCAATGTTTATTGATTTATTTGATTCATGTTTATAAGTTCTAACTGTGGTCCAGTCCCTCATTTATTTGCAGTAAGTTTATTTTGGATGAAACCGTCTGCTAAATGATGACTTGCTGATGTTTATAGTGATGTTTTACATGACTTGAGTGGCACTTCAAACTTTACTCAGGTTGCAGACCTGCTATTGAAGGTCAGCCGATCTGCGGGTGGCCTGCGGGTGAGAGAGGACCAACAGAGGGGTTTCTATGTGGAGGGGCTAAAGCGGGTGCCCTGCGACAGTGCAGTACAGGTGGAGCAGCTGATGGAGCAGGGAACACGCACACGCACTACTGCAGCCACACACATGAACGCAAACAGCAGTCGCTCACACATGCTCATCATCGTCCAGCTCAAACAGGTGTCCTTTCTGCCAAGTAGTTAGCATTGTTTACACTTGGCATTAACATGCGTTCACCCAATCAGAACATTGCATGTTTACATTCGACCACTTTAAGTAGCTTCTGTATCCATATAATAGATCGGATCTGTTTTCCCCACTCAATATTTAAAATGTAGTTAAATGCTTAAGCGAAAATATAACTGCAATTAACTAACCATGATTTTAGTGTTTATTACACAACTGTTTATTTAGGTATAGGTTGCATCATAGGTAGATCATGGTTATTTTAGTTATCTAAAACCATAAAAAAATGTTTTTACTTGAAATAAAATATAAAAAACGTATTTTATTATTATTTTAATATCTATTTGAAATAACTAGCAACATTTTTCATTTAGTTTGACTTTATGTACTAAAATAACTAAAACTGAAATAATAATTAATACAAACTATATAGACATTTACAAAAAAAATTAGTAACTAATAAAAATGACAAAACACTCCAAAATTACTAAAACTTTGAAATAATCTGAAGATGGAAAATACAAAAATAAAAACGAATTCAAAATATGAAAAAAATAGTAGTATCTCAAAGATACTAAAACAACACTGCTCAGTCCGTGAGCTCCTGCTGAACTGAAGGGAATTCATTGATTATAAGTGAAATGCTAGGTTTTCTTTTAAAAAACTTTCTGTAATCATGGGGCAGAGATCCAATCCATCTTTTTATTGCACTTTGGACAAAATTCACATATAGGCTGCGTTTTAATGACAAGTTTAAACGGGTCCTCATATTCTAGATGATCTGCAGTGTTTTTTTTTTCTCAAAGATTCTTTACTTGTATGCTCACTGTGCTTGTAGATCTTCTCAAAGGAGTGCATCACCAAACAGTCCAACATTTACCTAGTGGACTTGGCTGGTAGTGAGAGGCAAAGGTCATCAGGGTCAGAGGCCGACAGGCTTAAAGAGGGCACTGCCATCAATCTCAGTTTAACTACACTTGGAAATGTCATCAGGTCAGCAGATACATACTATAAAACCTATAGTGTGTGTATATACACTCACTGGCCACTTTATTAGGTACACCTATTGAACACAAATATCTAATCAACCAATCACTTGACAGCAACTCAATGCCATTAGGCAAGTAGACACAAAGTGCTTCTCATTTCTTATTTGTGCATCCTTTCCTTACTGAGATGTCCTTCAAAATGGCTGAGTAAGATCAGTTTGCGGGTCATGGGCGGAGCGGCGGAATGTAGGAGCGAGGAAACGAGGAAGCATCATTTTGAGTATTGAGAAGCACCCACCGTCAAGGCAATCTGTTGACGTTCAAACTGAGAATCAAAATCGGAAAGGAAGGTGATTTAAGTGACTTTGAATGTGGCAAGGTTGTTAGTGCCAGACGGGCTGGTCTGAGTATTTCAGAAACTGCTGATATACTAGGACTTTCATGCGCAAACCTCATATCACAAACCTCATATCATCTCAAACTGGTTTCTTGGACACGACAATAAATTGAATTCACTAAACTCAAATGGTCTCCACAGTCACCAGGTCTCAATCCAATAGAGCACCTTTGGGATGTGGTGGAAAGGGAGATTAACATCACAGATGCTATCATGTCAATATGGACCAAAATCTCTGAGAAATGTTTCCAGAATCTAGTTGAATCTATGCCATGACGAATTAAGGCAGTTCTGAAGATAAAAGGGGACCAACCCGGTACTAGCAACGTGTACCTAATAAAGTGGCCGGTGAGTGTATATACAGTTAAACCAAAAATTATTCAGACACCAGATATAATTTTTGATTTTTTTTTACTAGTGGGTGCAGGACACTATAGTTCATTTAAGTGAGAATAGCAAAATAAAATAAATTGTGACATATTATACCCAAAAAGTCTTCATACAGTGGACTACCAGTAAAATGTTTAAAAATTTGGGACCAAAAATGAATCGGACACTTTGAGCTGACCCTGTTTTGCTTAAGTGTTTTTTCTTTAATTGCTAATGCGATCTTTTTACACCACAGACTGAACAAAATTAAGCATTTCTTGGTAATTAGTTGACCTCAATTGGTATTATCTAATTCTGTACTTAAATTTAACAGCTGACAGATATTCAACCCAATTCATTTGTGACAGTTCTAGTCATATTTTATTACTGTTTTCTAAACTATAGCGAATAAACTTGGATAATGTGAGAAATGTTGAAGGTGTCTGAATACATTTTGGTTTGACTGTATGCATTCTTATATCTCTGATATCGATTGTGGTGAAAATGACCCTTAGGACTTTATTATTAATATTACTGTAATATTGTTGCAGTGTTCATCTTGTTGCTAGGTCAATTGTTTTGTACATTACAATGGACTATTTTTTTTACTTAGCTGAAGCTAATTATAATATGTGAGACTATAAAATAAATTAAATTTAAGTAAATAGGTCATGCCCACATTTATTTATTTATTTAGTGATTAGCTGTATTATAAGTGGGGTCGGGGTTAATTTTGCTAATAACATTTAAGTGTGGCCTATGTCGTGTTAATTGTTAAAGTTAACTGTTGTTAATTGTTTTGCATTTATCTGTCAATAAAGTGCTCTAGCAGACACTGCTCTTGGGAAGAAAGTAGTTCACATCCCTTATAGAGACTCTGTCCTCACCAAATTACTGCAATCTGCTCTTGGTGGTAACAGTCGAACCGTCATGGTAAGTAACTTTGCCCATAGTTTTCTCAATTTAATGCTTGAGGCAAACTTAACGAGAAAAATGTCGTTGTGATGTTTTACAATTAAAGAATTTGTATTGATGTGTTTCTTGTCCTCGTTCACAGATTGCAACCTTAAGTCCTGCAGATATTTGCTATGAAGAGTCTCTTTCTACTCTTCGATATGCAGAGAGGTGGGATCTTAAATAAAAAGTTACATACATTTAGTCATTATTGTACTGGTTTACTTAAACGGCCTGCTGAAGTATAGACAGTCAGAATTACCACTGTATTTCATGTTAGTTTTGCGTCAGCCTATAGTATATGTAATATATTCCAACAGACACATTGTGGAATCTCCCTCTTTTCAGGGCCAAGCGGATCCAGAATAAGGCCGTGGTGAATGAGGGTCCCACAGAACGACTGGTGAAGGAACTCAAGGCAGAAAATGCTAAACTACTTATGAGACTAAGCCGACTGGGACAAGAGGGCCGTAAAACTGATGATGAGACGAGTATGTAAGGTGGTGGAAATACAAGGAAATTTTAAATGCGAGTACATTACATCTAATTAAAAGTGTTGTCTGTTGTAGAGGAGCTGCGGCGATTGTTGACTCATAATGAACTGCAGATTCGGGCCATTCAGACATTGTGGGAACAGCATCTCCAAGAGGCCTTAAAAGACTGGGAGACTCAGTATGCAACTATAACACAGGTACACAAAGATGCTCTTTTTTGCATGGTGTGACTTAAGAATTTAAAACACTTATGAGTTTCTCACAGCAATGCCTGGCAACATATATACTGAATTCACTATCGCTTTGAATGCATATGCCAAATTGTCCTCCAAAATCACTTCCTCCATAGAAAATACACAATAAATATTAATTTATGTCTAAAGTTGGTCTCTAAAACCAGTAATGGTGCATGATTTCAAAGAATTCACAGTTTAAACTAAATATTTATAGTAACTTATATTCTATCATCAGGGGCCAATTAATTCACCACTAAAATGCTGACATGTTTGTATGACCTATAGATATGCATTTCATTCTGACACTCCAAATTGTTTTAGGTACAATATAAGCATCACTTAAAAATACATCAGTTGATATTGTAATGAGCTGGAGAAACCAGGCGAAAGCGAGGATCTAAATGCAGGGTTTTCAATAAAGCAACATATTGAACAGATAAAGAACTCAAGGAAGAAAGGAACAGAACCATAAGGATAACAGAACCAGAAGCAACCATTACATGTACAACAATTGACAAAGTAACAAGTGAAAAAACAAGGGTTATATATACACACAGGGGCGAACAAGCTTAACAAGGTAATGAGAAAACAAGATACACCTGGGCAGACTAATCAACATGAAAAACTACAAAGGACTACAAAACATGGCGCAAAACAGGAAATTACATAAAAGTCCACAGAAGACAAGGGAAACACAAGACAGGAATCCTGACTGAGCCTGCTGGAATGAGTAAATAATGAGCCATTTGATTAATCTATCCAAAAATGACTTGTTCTTAATATTATTTACAGAATTTTAGAATTTATTTATAGTTTGAAAGGGTTTTTATTTTAATTTTAGTTTAATTTGTAGTAATTTTGTTATGTGCTTTTGCCATTTTTCTATTTCTATTTAGTTTCTATTTCGCTTTGATTTACATTTATTTCAGTTTTAGTTCCTCGGCTTGTTGTATTTCAGATAGTTGCCAAGGCATCATTTCTAATTTTCATTTAAGTTTTTTACATTTTATATTCTTATATTTTGAAGTGGCATTTAGATGTATTTACACAGACTGTTTAAAGCAGCTCAGAGATGCCATGAATACATGTACACTGCAATTTAATATATACCGTTATAAGATTAATGTTTTAAATATAAAATATACTGACTATAGAAACATGAAATAGTGGAAATTATACTTTAAATAAAAACTATAAACTAAAACCAGCCTTAGGTGGCGGCAAGTCTGTCTTAACAAGTGCATCATTGATTCCTTCATCATTTGTTTTACATTATTATCTTTTTTTTATTAATTTAGTAACGAAGCAAGTGACTGTCTTCATGGTTGGGTCACTCACCCAATTCATTCGAAAATGCTTAATCATTAAGGAACTAATATTCTAATATTTATATTTTATTTTATTTCAGCATTATTTCAATTAACAACAATTTTGAATAGTTTCAGTTAAAAAATAACAACACCGTTATGGACAATTCTCCCCCAGCAATCACAAATCCTTTCCCTCATTTAAACACCAATCTCTCAAAAATCACTTCCTGTTTTAGGAACGAAGGATGATGCAGATGCATCCGTACATAATGAACATCAATGAGGATGCCCAGCTTTCTGGTGTGGTGAAGCTATTCATACAGGAAGGTGAGTTTGTCTGAAAATAGTGACATCAGACCAGTTATATCATATCCATATATTAACTAAATCTAATATTTAATTTATATCTTTCTATGAGAAGGTGAATGGGATATTGGTCTGGCAGACAACTCGCCCAGAGTGCTCTCTATTAGGGGTCTTGGGTAAGCCAAGCATGAGAAAGATGAATAAATTGTGTCCCAATATCAAATGCACCCCATAATAAACATTAATGGTGTATATTAAACATTTATTAAAAAATCTGAATTTGGATTTCCTGATTGCAGCATTCAGGAGAAACATGCTGTGTTCTCAAACCAGCAAAGGAGAGTATCAATTACTCCTGTGTCCGGGTCAAAGGTCATTGTGAATGGAGTATCGGTTTCTAAAAGGATAGAGCTGCAGCATTTGGTGTGTTTAATTATCTGTATCTGTATTATTTTCTATATGTACTTTAATCATAAAGAAATTCATCATGCTGTATATTTTTAAAAATGAATCAGAATGGTTATCTGTGTGAATTACCAAGTTGAGTTTTGGCTTATTGTTAACCTACCTTTGTTCCGTGCTGATGAAGGATCGACTTGTCTTGGGTTCGAACAGCACTTACCTGTTCATTGGCTTCCCATCGGAGCGCTCAGGAGAGGACTGGAGTCGCTATGACTATGATTACTTCCAGTCTGAGCTGGCAGAGGCCGAGGGCTTCCACATTCAGTCTCTGTGTGAAGATCAGGGCCATCGTATGTGTGGGGTTTGGATTTAAATTGATTTAAAATTTGTCATTTTTTTTTAATTAGATATCTTTAAGTTTTGTTTAATTTAGATGCATCCAGTGTTATTGTAGTAATATTTATATACTATTTTACTATGGGGCCGTTGAATATTTGAACCTGATTGGTTGACAAATGTTTCAAGCATTTTCAGGGAAACGCACGGCTAAAGTAGTTCCAGGCAGGTCTTGACCGCAATACAGTTGCATATCACTTCGCCAAATTAATCCAGTTATTTCAAAGATCCTTACAGGCTAAAACAGAAAAAGAACCAAAACCCACTACGATCCCAATTAAGCAAATAAATATTGTTAACAATAGGATAGAAACAACAAATTATTTCCATATTTTTTGCCACACAATTAAGTTTTATTTGGTACTGTAAGCACATACCCTCTTTCTCCCGCTCTCTCTCTCCACTCAAATGCACACACATACAGTACGGACACGCACTGAAATGTGTTGTCAACCCTGATCAATTTATCAGTAAAATAGTTTAGCAACTTAAAAGCTACGTGGCATTTCTGACTAGCGAGGTAATAACGGCGCTGTTTTTGACGCAGATAAACTTGAATTTTCGCTATTAGTAGACGCTGCTGCCGAACACTGTTGAGAGATGCAGATCTCTTACCCAATTTGAGATCTCGCTCTCTCTCAAACTGCATTAATATCTAGCATTATAGCATTTATAGCATTAATATTACTGCGCTATCAATGGCTCAAGGCCCCATTAATTGCACTAAAATGACACTGGAAATTGCAATTAGCAACGGAGGCGTGGGATGAGATGTGTAAAAAAGACTTTGCTTCTAGTCATGGACACATTACCACCTCCGGTGTGCATTATTTTCTAAAAATGCAACGGCCTGTCATCAGATATTTTTTACTTGATTAATAATTAGCTTTTGTTTTTATAATTACATTTGAATGTTTTAGTCATTCTATGTGCTTTTAAAAAATATATTTAAATCAATTTTATTTCAGTTTTGGTTTTAGTAATTTCAGAAACTTCAACTTATTTCAGTTAAATGCCAAGGCAACATTATTATTTTTTTTATGTAGGAAAATGATTTGAATAGTTTTAGTTAACAATAACATCACACTTACAGGGCCACACCAGCCTGACCCCTGTCTACTGCCTGTGTTCTATGACTATGTAAAGCTGATGCCCATGGTGACAGAAGCTAATCAAATGAGTAAAGAGTTAAAGAAGGTGAGTAGGCTACAGTTACTTAACTTGCAATCATGTTAAGTATATCCATTAATTTTTGACAAACGGTAGCTGGAAAATGCCTCTTAGTATGAAATGGAGTTAAAAGATTCACTATAGTGAAGTTAAAACCATAACAAAAAAACAATAGTCTTTTTGAAAAATCGATTTGTGCCAGTCAAATACTGTATCACTCTGGTTCCTGATACCTAACTTGGGTATTTTTACAATGGTGGAGTTAACTGAAAACATTTTTGTGATGTTGCATCCACAGTATATGTACAAGCCTCTATAGGGCTGTCATACTATAGCAAAAGGTAAAAATAATGCAGTGCACCTTTAAATCTTGATCTTTTCAGGGAGTTGAATTCAAATTGGAAATCAAGAATCTGGCAATGACAGACTCTAAGGGTCATGACCTGGAGAAGGACATTGCGGTGAGAGTGACATCAGTAGAGAGCAAACAGGTGAGATTTATGATTCTGTGGGAATTTAAATCAATTACGGATAAGAAGCTCCTTTGATTTTTGGAAATGCACAACACTTAAGAGTAGTGGAAAAAAAAGTGGGCCTCAAAATAGCTGGAAATAGTGTCTCTTTCTCAGTTTACAGAACAAACTAGTCAAAGAGGAATGTACAGATATCTTACTGCAAACCAGTGTTTGACGCAGATGTTAGGTGATGTGGTTTTCCTAGATGGAATTAGTTGTTTTTGAAAACATGGACTGGTGTAATTGAATAAGACACTAATGCGATTACAGAATCAGATGCAGAGCAGAATCACAAGGGCTTTGTTGTTATATTATCTCTCATGCACAAAAACTTTCCATGTCTCACCCTATATCAATTTAGCACTGAAACTTTTAAAGGAACCATACTTTTTTTTTATTAAACTTTTATTTATTGCCCTTAAGTTCACTTACTACTCAACCTCATACTACTCAATGTTTTTTTGCACCAAAGACAGTTGTAGTTTAATTTTACATGCATATTGCCTGTCCTCTTCGACCCTTATATTAAAACAGGCAGTTTTTGCTGCTGTGCCTTTAAGACTTTTATAAAAAGTTCTGTTGGGGACCTTTGGTCGGGCAGTCCAGTTTTGAAATACCATGTCCGTCTGCCGGCGCAGATCATCACTATTTTATACTTTATCTAGTGGTATATAATAAATAAATAAATAAAAAATAAGCTTTGTTTAAGTTAATATTTAGTGACGTACATTTTAGACACAATATTGTCAGTATCGACAGCAGAACCGCTGCCTCTCTGATCAAAACAGTGATATTCTGTTCCTGAATGATTAAGTATTTTCAAATGAATCAGGTGAGTCAGTGATTCAATGGCCCAGTCATAAAAACAGTCAGTTGCTTCATTCCTGAATGGATTAGGCTATTTGAAAGAATCGATTAAATGAAAAAAAATAAATGACTCCCACATTAAGAAAGTGACTATGCACCACCTATGGGAGGTTTTATTTTCACAAAGTATAATTTAATTTTTATATTCAGTACATTGTCTATTTAAAACATTAACCTCATAATGTTATTTATGAAATTGTTACTGCAGTGTAAATGCATTTATGGCATCTCTAAGCTGCATTAAAGGCACTATATGTAAGATTTTGGGATTCAAATATCCAAAACCCATTAGAACAATGTTATATATTTTGTTGATTTGTGTACGTAAATTATCCTAAATGTTTCTAAGAAGGTTTAAATCCAGAGAAATAAGCAGTTTTAACCAGGACACGGACCGTGTCTGTGCGTCGCCTATCAATGACATCATACCCGCGTAACCCTCGATTTCCGGTTTTATTCTGTAGAAACCATGGAAACACCAAAACGCTTAAATATATTATGTTTTATTAGACAGGTGAGCAACTATTTGGATACATTCATCGACAGAAAACAAATTGTTATACAGTTCAACACAGTCTTTATGTTTAAATCTTGTGTTCTTGATTTACCGCGATGTTTTACCATACCTAATATCGATCCAGCATACTGCAGTGTGTAACAAGTGTCTCATAGTAGCCGCATGGTAGCAAACGCACAGAGTAGCATTAGCATAACTTTCAACACACTGAAATGTATCTAAACTGTTACCCCACATATATGACCGGAAGAAGTGAAAGAGCTCGTCTGCGGAATAATAAAAGCTCTACTGCTCTCGAGCCGAAATCTAAGCGTCATCAAGCTACGTCTTTGTTTTGAATAAGCAACCTCTAGCGGCGAAAAATTACATAGTGTGCCTTTAAACAGGCGATGTACACATCTGGATTTTGTTGATAATGATTTCAATTGGTGACAGCCTTAAAGTGTCTTGTTATTCTAATTGCATTTATTTAATACATTTAAGATGAAAAGGAGGGCATACATTTTAAAAGGTAAGAAAAATGTGTCCTTATAAAGGTAAAAAAAAAACCGGGAAATCAATGTCTTCTCAGGTGTGGATGTGGTCCAAAGCCAAATTTGTCAACCGTAAGTTTCTGATGGAAGAGGTGTACCAGCAGCAGGTGGGAGGAGGAGAGGGGGCAGACCGAGCTCCTCTTCCCAGGGAAAGAGATCCGTTCTGGGATCCTCTGGAGCCCCTGCACCTGGGCAGTGCTCATCTGTGGCTGCAGTCCCTGGCATTCCGCATCCCACTGGAGGAGCAGGTGGAAGTGGTGGGTCCCGAAGGAACGGAGGAGGCCATACTGCAGACACAGCTTGTCCCCTGCAACCCCATGGGATTGTGGGTAACATTTCTACATGTGAAATGAAAATGTTGATTAAATGAGTGAAATATTGGTAGTGCTTTGATATTTATAATTTGTAGGCCCCTGGGTGAAGATGACATCCTTATTGACCCGTCAGAGCTGCTTGGGAAGCGGATGGACTTTCAGCTGGTTTTGGATCAGTGCTGTGGCCTACGCTGGGTTAAAGAGTCTCGCAACAGAGGCGTGCAAATTGGGTAAGTTATTTATAGAGCGCTTTATACAATACAGATCGTTTCAAAGCAGCTTTTCAGTGATCACAGAAGAATAACGATTTAGTGATGCAAATGGAATTCAATTCTACCGTAAAGCAGCTTTAAAAGGACAATAGTAAACAGTCATTATTTATTTGAAATCAGTTCAGTGTTGATTAATTTCGGTTTAATAACTGTGTAAAGTACATCAATTAGGAAATGAGTTCAATTCAGCTAAAAAGCAGCTCTGCAGAAAACAGTGATGTCATCATACACCTAAATTGAAATCTCATCTAATAATGTCAGTGCAGTCAGGTCAATAATATTGCTGAATATATAGTGATGGAACTCTTCATGAAGTATCTGTGTAAGACTGCTTAGTATGGATTTTATGAAAGCTTATTTTTGTTTTATATTAGTAATAATAAAAGTTCCATAATTCTCGTAAAGTGTTGATTATCAACCAAGATTATTTACCAAAATGAATCACCAGAATATTTTTGACCTTAGTACACTAATCACAATAATGAACACTGCGGTGTATGACATGTCTGTATTTATTTATTAATGGGTTATTTATTTACTCTTAGTTTATTAAGATGTTGCTTTTATTTGTATACATTAAAGTTTTTATTTAAATTGTAGTTTAATTTTAGTAATTTTGTTATCAGATTGTCTAATTGTCTAAAACTTTATTATTATTTCAGTTAGTAATTTAAGCTTATTTAAAAAAAAACATTTTAGTTTGTTTTTCCATCTAAAAAATTATGTTTTATTTGATTTTAGCTTTATTTTAGTTTTAGTTAATAATAATGCCATATCTGATGATTTGCATTCCTGTTGAGATTTGAAATTAAATTTGATTTGAGCTAAAGAAAGAACTTTTGAACTGTGCTTGACAGGTTTCGGGTGTTTGACTGCCCGCAGCCCCTCTACACTCCAGCGATATGGCACAATGTGAACCCGCTGATGGACCACAGAGTCCAGTTCACTGCTTTGAGAACCTCTCAGGAACTGCTGAACTACATGCAGAGCAATGCCTTGGTGCTGGAGCTGTGGGGTCTGCAGGGTAAAAGACTCTCATATTATACAAGGAATAATACACTCAACCATTCAAGAGTTTGGGCTTGGTGAGGTCTATTTAATGTTTTTGAAATAAGTCTCTTATTCTCATCAAAGCTACATTTATTTGATTTTTAAAAATACAATCAAACAGTAATTTTGTGTAATATTATTACAGTTTTAAATAACTTTTTAAAATTTTAATATATTTTAAAATATTATTTATTCTTATGATGGGAACGCTGAATATTCAGCATCATTACTCCAGTCTTCAGTGTCACACGATCCCTTAGAAATCATTCTAATATGTTGGATTGGTGCTAAAAAAAAGGTTTCTTATTTGTGCTGCTTAATATTTTTGCGAAAGCTGAAAAACTTCAGGATTCTTTGATGATTAGGGAGTTCAAAAGAACGCATTTATTTGAAATGGAAACCTTTTTTAACATTATAAAAATTCATTTTCTTACAATTTTGATGAATTTTATGGGTCATGCTTAATATGAGTTTTCGTTTCTTTTAAAGCAAAATCTTACTGACCCCAAACTTTTGTGAGAAATGCTTCCCGCCATTGACGGAATTTTCCTGCTTTTCATATGCATATGTAAAATAACGCGATCATCAAGATTAAATTAAATAATCAAAACTGCCTAATATTACTGAATGAAATGTTGACCCAGAACTAGCTATAGGAATGTGCAAGCATTAGATGGAGTAGATCAAGTCCATCAACACCCCTAATAGCTAATAATTTTTTTTCTCATTTTCTCTTGCTCAAAATCTTGCTGTTGTTCAATTAAACTTACCCACATTCAAATGTTGATTAAAAAAATAAAAAAAAGAATGCATGATGCTAGAATATATGTTAATAAAAAATGAAAATGATCAAAAAACGCTTGTGGTGGCTGGCAATGTTTTTTTAAAAGAGTTAAGATTGACAATAAAGTCATTTGATAAGGGAAAATACAAAGACGCTGTAGAAACTGGAACCAGAATCAAACCAAACCATTTGCCTTTGAGGCATTCTTGAACTTCTCCAATAAACATGTTTTTGTTTGTAGAAGGATGTTCTGAGTTAGTCTCCTGTATGGATGGGGTGAAGATGACTCAAAAGGACAACATCATTATTGACAAGATCAGTGCATCAGAACACTCGGTATATTCCTTAAATAAACAATGCACATTTGAAACATACACATGGTCAGATTAAATGTTTTGCATGAGCCAGGCCAGGGTTATTGCTGGGATTCTCTGATTTTTTTTTTATGTTGATTAATTTTATTTATGTTTGTTTAGACTGCAGAAACCAGAAGCTCTGACCTCAGCTCATCTCTACGAGCCCTTCATCAAGATATGGAACAGCTGAGAAATGTTAATGCAGCACTGAGGAAAGAAAACAGCTGTCTGAGAGAGCAACTCAACTCAGCCAGAAATGGTGGGTCATCTAGTACATTATGCTGTCAAGATATTGTAGAATCTTGGTCAGGGTGTAACACGAATTGGGGGCTCGTCCGGGATCTGAACCTAATACCTCTTGCAATTATCCTACATTATTACATGGCTCTGTGGAATACTTGATTCTGATTGGTCCATGGCGCCATCCAGTGGTATGTTATTCCCAGATAACAACCACTGAAAACCGGTAACACAGGCTCATTCGGGTTACTGAAGTCAGCAGCGCTATACGCTTGCTAGGAACGTTTTTTCTTTGTGGAAGTTTTGCATTTGGTGAGCTAATAAAATATTGAAACTCAGTCAGTCAAATCAATATTTGTTTAGTTATTTAATTATGCCATCCAGTGTCGTGGACTCGCTCTCTCGTTTCATACAAACGCAGCTGCTGCCATTTTGTGACTATTGTTTTGTACAGTTTAATCTGAAATCAATATCTCTTATCTCCATAAATATTTGTGGCGAAATGCTGTGTTGTAAGTGTAATGACTGTATACCGAATCTCCTAAATGTCCGTCTAGTTTGAACTTGCCGCGCTTGCAACTTCTCTGTCCGTGGAGGCTTTGCGTTGAAAGACCTAATAAAATATTTTAACTCAGATCAATATTTAGTGTATAATTGTTTACTTATGTGGCAAGTAGCCGTGTAATAAGCGGGCTTCAGGCTGACCCTCCGCTTCACGTTCGGGTCCTCATCACCCTGTCGGGGGTTTATTCTGAGATAACAACTGGCTAGATAAACATTATTCCATACATTACAAGCATGAAACATGCAAGAACACAAATGTATTAACACAACAGCTCAGCTTTTCTATTGCCTCCTGTTCAGTTCATAACACCGTTAATCTCCCACATTCTGCCGCAGGTGTGGAGAATAACCGTGGTCGGCAGGAACGAAGAGGCAGTCTGAGGCCCAGCTGTGATGCTGAATTTGCCAAAGCCTTAAAAGTGTTCTACCACAGCATGACCTCTGTTAGGGGGCAACTTCAGCGGCTGCGCAGACACAAACCCAGTGTAATTATGCCAATCACCCTCTGTTGGTCAGATGTTTAACATAATCATTCATGTGAAAGAATTTATACAGATACCAGGAAAGTCTTTTGGGGTGAACAAGCTTTAACTGTAATGTTGAGAGCATCGATACATTGTGCGTTTGTGTCTCCATAGGAAGAAGCAGACCTGTTGGGTTTTAGACTGTTTGTTGATGAGCATACATATCTTCTGAAGGACTTTTCTGAACAGCTGGAACAGTGTGTAACCACTCTGAAACAAGATGTGGCTGCCATTGTACGTCGAAAGAGAGAAAAGTCTGGGATTTGGTCCTGATACAACTGTTAAATCAATTATACAGTACTGCACAAAATTGTACATTTATAAGACTGATTCTTGTTGATTAAAGGGTAACGTAGTGCTACAGACATATTTGCTTGCAATTTTAATGATTCATGCTCTGATTTTGTCTTAAGAGTGCATTTGGAATGGGGCACTACCTATTATTTTTAAACGGATAAATGCAGAATGCACTTTACACACTGTGTGAAAATTGTGTACTGGAATACTCTGATAACTCAATGCATACAAACAAAACACACCGTATTGACTATTATATAAGCTTGTACTACTTTTCAAATACAGAGACACAGCTCTTAAATACTTTCACCCCAAAATACGACTTGACATTTAGTTTATTTAGTTAGAAACAAGCCAGAACAGCATTCTGCAATCTTTCAGACAACTCACAGATTCATTGGTCTCTAAAACATTTTCTCTCATTTCTTGTATTAGTTTAACTGTCCTGTTCTAGTAATAGGATTCATAAATATAACAACTCATGTCAATATAACAAAAACTTTTTCTATATTTTCTTTCAACTCTGGGTGTGCTTTGTATATGTTTTCAGAGACGTCTGGTATCTGTGAGAATGAGCATTTTTGTTAGTGATAAAAAAAAACATTGGAACAAAATTCAAATTTCAAACTTCCAAACTGAAACACGTGTGATAAAATGGATTTATGCCACACTTGTAGTTCAAATTTCTCAGCCATTTGAGCAGAGTGCATGCTAGTAAACTCATCCCACTCTACTGTGCGCAAGCCAGGACAATAAACCGGAAAACAGCAACACTGTAAGATAGCCGAGGAAGCTTCAAATAGCAACAAGATTTCTCAACGCTCAAGCAAGAAAATGAATAGGTGCTTCAGAAGAAGGGACTTAAAGGACGGAGAACTGAATGCCGTGTTTGTTGAGGCGGTCGATGAGGGTGGTCTTGGCGAACGTCGCTCCTGGAGTGTATACGCCGCCACTGTGGAGAATAAACCCAATAACATACTTTCAGGACACGACACTTAATACCAACTGCTTATTTAGGTTTGGTTTTGAAGATATATGACAGTGACTGGATAAGTTGGCAGAACCCACGTTTTTGGAAGAGAATCTGATTCATTCAACATGGTAATGGCCGCTTGAACCATAGCGATTGGTGTGGCGACATATCCTGCCTCTGGAAAACATCACACACAAAAAAGGGATATGAGAAATATAGTGATGCAGCTTTTCATGAACACTAATATGAGGCTGATGTTAATATGCATACCTGGTCCTTTAACCACAGTGCGGATCTTGCCGTTGGGTTTGCCCTCAGTGAGGTCCTGATCTTCGGTGTAACCCTCTCCAAAAAAGATGAAACGGAAAGAGGAGCCCTCCATCTACAGATATCACATTTAAATGAAGCTGTCCATGTAATCATAAAGATTATAGCTGACAGACTAGATGATGATATGAGTGTAAAACCTGTTTTCTAGTCGGACCATCTTTGGAGAAGTAGCCAAATGAGAAAAACTCTGGAAACTGCAGACAAAGTATATAATTGATAAGAAAACACAAGATCCGCAATGTAGTAATCAAATTAAATGCAATAATTCAGCAATATATGGCTTTCACAAAATTATGTTTTACCTTAATAAGGAGATTTCTGCCAAAGCTGAACTTAACAAGGAACCAGAACATCAATCCACCAAAGACAAGCTTAAAAATGTTGGAAATACCGCCGACACCAACATAGGCCCCATACTGAACCTGTAAAAAAAAATGTCAGTACAAACCAAACTTGTAATATTTTTTGTAATGCAGGTCATTTTAAACTAAACTTGAATTAAATGAATTTCTGCTTTAATCTTGTTGCAGTCATTTTGTTCAATAGTTATTTGTATATGTCAGCTTTATTTCAATGAATGAAAACAATATTTAATAGTTTTAACTTACCGGTGACTCATTGAGCTCTTCATGCAAGTAACGCTGGGTTCTTTTCACCACTGATGGGTCGGAACCCATGAAGGGAAGTGCATATTGCTGTACCTCATTACTATAAAACAGCGCACCCCTGTAGAGAGAGAAATTCTGTTTTTGCTGATAACAGACACATTTGTGTCCGTTTGATGAACGACATTGTGCTGATACTCAACCATAACAGGCCAATCATAAACAGGTCATTTACACTACGATTAAAAACATTTGGGGTCAGTAAGATTTTTTATTAATAGGTTTTATTCAGAAAAGGATGCATTAAATCGATCAAAAGTGGCAGTAAGTACATTTATAATGTAACAAAAGATTTCTATTTCAACTAGGGTTGAAACGGTACACAGAAGTCACGGTTCGGTTCATACCTCGGTTCAGACATCATGGTTCGGTACGATTTCGGTACAATGGAGTGAAAAGCAAAACAAAAATGCAGAAGGCATTTTTATAAATGTCTTAAGCCTTGTATTTTTAAAATAAGTTTTATTAATAAAGGCATAGAACCAGTTTATTTGTAGTGCACTGACAATAGTTTTATATAATTGAATTAGTTTATTAATTAAATTAATAAAAAGACAAAAAGACCTTGCGATATGTTTGGTATGTTTGAATGAATTTAAAATTAATTTGCCATATTTCAGATCAATATATTTGTTTTTCTTAATTTTAATTAATCCTAACTTTAATCTCATCTGAATTATAAATAATTGATTTCCGTATAAAATAATACCAGGCTACCATTAAAAACCACATTTGATTTTCTTTTTTAATCAATGTAGAATGTGTAACTTAAAAGTAAAACTGTGTGTGTGTGTGTTTTTTTTGTGTGTGCGTGCGATTTTGGTTGGGTGATAGTTGTAGGTTACAGTTTGACAAGAGAGTGTGACAAAAGCACAATGTTGTGTTTTATTGCGAGTGTACACGAATATATGTAAACACTTTGCAGTTTGAATGATACGTTTACGGAGTATGTTTTTGTTTCCACTGTTCGATCGCGCCAGCCCCTCTCTCTCTCTCTCTCTCTCTCTGTTCATTATGCTGTGTTCAGACCAAACGCTAATTGAGCAAATTTTATCGCTATTTAGAGTTTTACTTATTTTTATACCGTGTATTCTAAGTGTAAATTCGTGCACAGAACCGTGACGCCCGTACCGATTCGGTTCAATACGAATACATGTACCGTTCCACCCCTAATTTCAACTAAATCCTGAAAAACAAATTATATATACATAAAATGGTTTTCACGCAAATAGTAAGCAGCAGAACTGTTTTCAACATCATTATCATGACACTGAAGATCATGTGACACTGAAGACTGGAGTAATGGCTCCTGAAAATTTAGCTTCCTCATCACAGGAATAAATTACATTTTAAACCATATTAAAATAGAACTGTTATTTTAAATTGTAATATTTCACTATTTTACAATATTACTGTTTTAACTGTATTTTTGATCAAACAAATGCAGCCTTGGAGAGCAATGAGCAAAAGAGACTCAAGAAATAATATGAATTACGATCAGGCAGCAACATAGTGTCGGCCCAGATCCAGCCCACATCTGGTACACGTGGAATCCACATCCAGTACACGTGGATTCCACGTGTACCAGATGTGGGCCGGATCTGGGCCGACACTATGTTGCTGTCCGGGTCTGCTTGTTGTTGTACACACCTCCTTTTGATTTTTGCCCCCACCACAGGAAGAGGCTTGTGACTAAACTTCTTCCTGAGGCTTCGCAACTTAGGGCCGTCAGCTAAGCCATAGATGGCCGACTGCCAGGTGCCATCATGGATGCTGCCTCCCTACGGACACACGAGAATGTGGGTCAGCTGAGACTTAAACACAAGGGCCTTTTAAAAAACTGACAAATACAATGTTCACAGCTTTAATTCCTAATATGTTTTAAGTTTAAAACTTAAGCGCACCAACCTCAGGCCCTGCATTTGCAGTCAAAAAGCTCTCAATAGCTGTTAGTGTCCCTGGTAATGAAAACAACAGCATATTAATATTACTAAAAATATTAGCATTAAAAATAGGTGTAGTTAAATATAATATCATTTAACATAATATGATGCTACAATTACATGACAAACATACCTTTAAACTGGTCCCTGGTGTAAATGACGCCCATGTCTGCAGGAATGGAGTCAAAACCACAGCTTCCCACAATGTAGACGCCCTTTTCAGCGGCCTGGCCATGGTAGTTTAGCTGCATACTCTCCAAGAACTACAGAAAATACAACATACACATATCTCAGAATTTTGAGATTGCACTCAAAACAAAATGTTGTTTTACTCAACATGAAATCAAAATAGACCCAATTTGCTTGATACCCATCCTTGGTCTTACAATTCATCATGTTATCACCAAAAATATGTCTTTATAATCTTTCATCAAAATAACTTGCTTCACCTCTGAAGCAAAATTACTTTTTCGGATGAAGCCACCAAACCCTCTTATTCTTGTTACATATTATGTTTCAATGAGGAATACGTCACATTATGGAAGTAAAACGGGTTGTGAATGCTTGACTTTAATATTGTTATCGAAGCAAGTTTATGGATTTATTGTAAATGTGATAATGAAATAGGAACAAAGTGTCAGGAAAATCACCTGTGGTTCTCCGGAGATATCAATGCAGTGTGCTCCGTTCTGCACACAAGTCTTGACCACAGGTTCACCAAAAAATCTATACTGTAGAAAAACATTAAAAATTGTTATGAGTAAATATCAGTATATATTTATATACA
Source organism: Siphateles boraxobius (assembly GCF_051911475.1). Taxonomy (NCBI): domain Eukaryota; kingdom Metazoa; phylum Chordata; class Actinopteri; order Cypriniformes; family Leuciscidae; genus Siphateles; species Siphateles boraxobius. The sequence continues at coordinate 19,668,057 of NW_027508833.1, read as the reverse complement.
TATATATATAAAATACAAAAATATGTACACAGTATAAATATTTAAGAAATAATTGACGACGGGCCGCTGAACTTTAGAAAAATATTAAAATGATTTCTGAAGGATCATGTAACACTGAAGACTGGGGTAATAATGCTGAAAATTCAGCTTTGCTATCACATGAATAAATCACATTTCAAAGACTATTAAAATAGAAAAACATTATTTTAAATTGTGATAATTTTTTCACAATATTACCGTTTTTACTGTAATTTTTTTTATCAAATAGATGAAGGCTTTATGAGCATAAGTGACTTACAGACACCAAACTTGAATGGTAGTGTAAATTAATATTTATTTTATACAATATGTATACTATTGTCTAAAAATATCTGACAAAACAAAACAATCCGTACTCTTTTAGACATCCTTACTATTTTAAGACAAATATATTTAAAGAAAACTGAGGGAGATCATCTGAGGTTCAATGTACAAACGTATTTATCTCTTTTTAAAGGACAATATTGCAAAACCCCATAGTCTATAGTCTCTTATTATGGGTGAGTTATCTGTTATCAGTCTGATGTAGCAATCTGGGTAAACATAAGGCCCTTAAAATTAAATTAGTAATTTATCAATAACTCGATGTTTGATGACCAATCATATATAATGCTGCCCGATAGTTAAACGATTCTGTGTCCTACAGTTTGCGTACTTACAGGCCCCACACAGCTGAGCACAATGACTCCCTGTTTGCACATGGCAGCCAATGATTCAGGATCGCTGACATCCGCGATGAGGACATCTACCTCAGACTTCAACTCCGGCTTACCTGAGAACAAACATTTTAAACATGACATACACTGTAATTATGCAAATTGCTGGGTTTTGTTGGGTTATATGTCACATTTAATGCAAATTGACAATAAATTATTCATGTTTATGATAGAATGTACTGCACAGATGCAAAACAGTCTGGGATTAATTCAGTATCATACATAATTTAGTTTGTAAAGTAACTTTGACCATAAAAATCCTTAATAGCCGTGTCATTATTCAGTGTCCGGTCAGCCTACATTCATTCTTCGTGAAATCTAAATATAACTCTGAGCAAATGTTCTGTTTGAGCCAATCCATTCAAAGCTACATGATTAGTGGCATGGAATATGTCATTGGAATATAATTTTCCATCAGCTGTTCAGGATTAATTAAACCATCCCAAAAGACCACCATGACCAAAGAGCCTATTGTCCAACAAAATGCATACATTATCCAAGCTAAACAAGATGGAATTTATTTGTCGAAGCAGAAAAGTATATCAACCATTTAAGAAAATCAGTTCACTGGCGAATGCCACGATGTGGGTCAAAGTCAAGTCCAATCCAATATAGTTGGGTCATTGCAACCCTTCTAACACTTTGACATCTTTGCCAAGTTTGCTGCGCTTACAGTCTAAAATGTTGCCTCTTGTACTTCTGCTAAATGGATAACAGAATTTAGATGCAGAATTTGATACTGCAGATATTCTCGCTAACTCAATCTGCTCAACAATCCTGTACAACTTTTTTTAAAAGATGCAAAACATTTGTAAATATCTCTGGGGTAAAAAAAAACAACAAAAACCTGCAGAATTTGCTAATAGAAATGTTTTACAGCCCCTCAGTTAAGAACCAGTGTCATAGAGCAAAGTTATTTTAGTATTATTTATATGCTATTATAGTATTATTGTATTTTTATATTATATTATATTTCAGTTATTTTAATTGTAGCTATTTTAGGTGCTTTTCTCACTGCAATCGTTTTGTTAAGAAGTTTTATTTTTCCATTTTTAATTCCATTTATTTATTTAGTTCTAGTAGGCCTACAAGTATTATTATAACCAGGTTTGGGTAAATGTAAAATTAATACAAATCAACGCATACGCATCTCAAAAAACAAAACAAAACAAAAAAAAATAAGCCTATCTTTGACTCTTGCAACATCTATTGTAAAAAATACCATGATAACCAAGGTTTTGGCTTAACCACCATAGTCCCAAGTTTTTATATCAGCTGTACATACAGTAACTTACAGTTCATCCAACAATAAATGAAACCAGACAAAAAAGTTTCAGAAACAGTTTGAAAGATTCCTATTCATTATGATTTTACAGAACTATCAATTACTGTAACACTAAAGTTAAGCACTGTATGGTATTTTTGCAGACCTGATTGCTTCTAGGGTCCAAGCATATTACAGTTTTAATAGTTCACTAAATTAAATCAAATACAGAGTTAGCTTCACCCACCGAGAATTTCGGCGGCCTGCTCAACAACTTTCTCCAGCTTGGCTCTGTTCCTGCCGGCTACGGCCCATTTCAAACTCCCCTTGGGACCCTCGGATGAGGTGCGGGCCACCTCCTCTACCACAAACTGTCCCGTGAAACCCGAAGCGCCGAAGATGATGATGTGGTAGGGTCTGCCGGATGAGGTGCTGAACGCCGCCATAGCTGGAAGAGACAGACTGGGATACTGGAAGAGACGGAGTGGGACCAGCGCGAGGAACACCTGACAGTTGACAGTCAGGAGACTGGAGCTTACTTCCGTAGGCGTCAGCCTTCAACATGAAGTTCAATGAAGAGGATCATTAATGCGCAGCTCTGTTTGCGCATCGTCTGAAATAATCGAACAAATCAGGGAGGAAGATGGATACCCAGGCGAGATTGCCTTAAATAATTATTCATAAGGTGTTGTGACCACAAAAAATACGCATAAATCAAGCAAAGATACTTTGTATTGACCGAATATGAATTGCGTCGATGATACGCATACAAACCTCTAGAACACAACCGTGCAATACGTCACATCTCCTCGTTTCTGATTGGTCTACTCGGAGTGTGGGTGGAACAGGTTTTCGATAAGAATATCTTTAGGATTATAGTATAATATTTATGTTTTCTGTAATAGGGTTCACAACGATGTATTTTTTTTTACATATTAGTGCATTTTAAAAATATATGAATATATTTTTTTTACATATTTATATGAATGAAATATATAATTAATACACAAGCAATATATGTAAATGAATATATCTACTATTTTTTAATTGTTCATTTTTACAAAAATTACTTGCAAACTTTGGCATGAAGATAGATAATTTAGTCAGCATAATAAAACTATTATTCGGAAACCCATTTGCTTCAGCCATGTCACGTGACATTTTCCCAGGATATCCTATGAGAAAATAGTAACTTTATGGATCTGGAATTGACTGAATTGTGAAACTGTCTCTTATTACAAGTGATTGGAGGAGAGAGCTTGATGATTTACGCTGAAAAACAAAGTAATTTCAGAAATGGAGCCAGTTTATATATTTCGACAAAATATTATGCTTTTTTTATTTTGGAATAATGTGCACTAATGAATCGTGCACAATAAATGTGTATTAAGGAATGTTACTTTTAATTTCATCTTGTTTTTAATGATTCATGCATAATACGACTTTAAAAACTTTGAAACTTCATTCAAATACTACAAAGACACATCAGTCCCAACAATAAGATTTATTGACCATGTATTTTTGATCGAAGACATCTCATTGCATTTTCCTTTAAAATGTTCTCCCAAGACAATAACTAAACAGATTTGAACCATACAATTAGGAAATACAGCAATCGTCACATGATATATACACAAAATCAAAATTAAGATAAACAAATATAGTTTCCAATGGTCTCTGTACAGACAGTATAAGAGAGTGCATGCACCAGAACGTGTGATTCTAAAAGACCGTTTTGCTTTAAATAAATACTGAAAACTGGTCATCTGAACCAGCCAGACAACACACAAATAAAAAAAGAAAAACAGACAACGCAAAATAAAGTTTTACAGTTCCCGCCAAGTACTTTCACGCACTTGAGCAGAGCACAGCAAACTACACATTACTTTTACTTCATTAACTGCAGACATTACCATAGTAGGACTGTGCCTCAAAAGGAACATGTTCAAGACACAGATTCGGTAGAATAAGCACAAGATGCACTTATGACAATAACCAAATAAGAATAAACATGAATTAACAAAAACTAAGTATTTGAATACCATGATTACAATAACTGTTAAGATTATTAAGAATAGACATGCCTGAGCAAATGATATTAAAATCGTATGACATTCTTGTTCTAGTACCAATTTCATTTTAAAAACTTTCCATTGGTAAATACAGTCATATACTGGAGGCCTAGTTTAGGGGAAAACAAATCCTAGAAACCATAGTTATAAAGTCTATGGGGAAAAATAAATATTTAATAGATTTGGCTATTTTTAAAGTCACCATGAAATCAAAATGATAATTCTTGTATGTTTTTTAATGGAATTTTGCAGTATTTACTTTCAGTGACATCTCTTCTCTTCTCTTCTCTGATGATGTGTTTACTGACCAGAGGGCGGGGCAACCTGTCACTCACATGAGATTAACCAATAACAAATCCACAGTGATCCAACGATCAAATCAATTCCCAATGAACAAAATCAAGCCCCGCCCTACAATCTTTCTTGTTCAACAAGAAGCTCCCCCCCCAACCCTTATATATGTCACAATATGGCTATCACAACTTTTGCTTCATGTCGACTTTAAAAAGAAAAATAACTCAAAAAGTTTATGTGTGGACTAGAGCTGCACGATTAATCGTTAAAAGATTGCAATCTTTATACATATATAAAGTGCAGTCTTTATGAGCGAGTCAATGAATCATTCATTTAAGAGATTTGTTCAAAAACGCTGATTCATCCAATGATGAAACAAGTGCAGTCTTTATGAGTGAGAGTCATTGAATCATTCATTCAAGAGATGTGTTAAAAAATGCTGATTCATTCTGTAATGAAATTAGTGAAGTCTTTGGGAGAATTTTTCATTCAAGCAGATTTAAATATCTTTTTGTCAGAACCTCTAGCTGTATTTTCAGAATCGTAGGAGACTAACAATTTCTTTTTTAAACAAAAAATGGTGATTTCCAGTTTATCCAGAATCGTGCAGCTCTAGTGTGGACTCTTGTATTACAAAAGTATCTGCCATCTAGCTGAATAAAAGAAGTGTGAATTCAAGCAATTTAGTAATAATATACAAAATAAAAAAAAAGCTAAGTAAATTCAGTCTGAGGGTTTGTGTTTGACACTGCTAGTTTCAAGTATCAGACAGAATTAAAGAAGATATATCGATTATTAATTAATAATAAATATGAATTAAATAATTAATATCAATGTTGTGTTAATAATTATCAAAATATTGCCAAATCTACCAGACAATTATCTTTGCTTTTCAATAATAATTAATGGGAAACTATAGTCACTGGGATTTGATTGTATCTATATAAAGCATCTATAATTCCTCAATATGCATGTATTGCTTTCCTGTCCCTATAAACATTTTTATAAACAAGACCATCCAAGCCCACCACAGGAGAATGCTACGTCCAGGCTACAGATGGATATGTCCATTATTATATCTTCAGTACTACGGTGGTCATTCAACTTTTTCAACGAATATAAGACAACCAAATATTAAGATTTGAGATTAAAGACTTTAAAAAAAGAAGTCTCTTTATATGAGGTTCAGTTGATGGCAGTAAACATTGGGCTACTTGAGCGAAAACTGGCCAAAGTGGTTTCTGGTGTCTTCCAGGGGCCGAACGTCCCCTGTAGGACCTTATAGACGGGCTCCTGTGTCAGTGTGACCCAGCAAAGGCCTATTCATGAGGATTTCTCAGCATCGAAGATCAGGGAGGGTACCGAGAAGAAGAAACGGAGGCAGAAAATGACTCATCGTCCTGCTATGAGCTCGGGGACAGCCAGTGTTTGAGCTCGTCCAGTCCCCTCTGCACCCGTCCGATGTAGAAGTCCATGTTATGGGAAAAGTCTGTGCACACACTGGATTGGGCGTCTCCGAAAGTGCAGTAGAGCGCAGTCCCGCCCACACTGATCACCACGGTAGCCAAGCACAACAAGAGGAGGAGGAGCCATGAGTCCCCGCCCACCTCATCTGCATATCAGGTATGAGCAAATCAATAGAGAATCAGAACATGATCAATGTGAATACTGCAAAAATGAAGTTTCAGAAAACAATACTGGTTCTTACCGTGGTCCAGGCCTTCGTCAGGTTCTCGGAAACGGACTTTCCTTTTGGGGACGGGTTTAGAGGCAGCAGGGGTAGAGCTGTTGGCTTCTTCCAGAGACACTCTTCTCTTTAAGATCGACACAAGACCAGCAGCTGGAGTGATCTGAAACACAGAAGACAGATTGTTGAGAAAGGTTACTGTGCTCAAAGGCTTGGAATGAGGATCTAATTTAATTTCTCACAAAAATGAGGAAAAGCTGTTGACTAACATACTTTACCCACTAGATGTCACTATGGGCTTAAAATATATCAAATAAAGTGCGTTACAAACAATGGAACACTTGAGATGTAAGTTTTAGATATAAAAATGGAATTTATTGCCTTTTTGTGTAAAAGAAACAAGTTGGTTTTGGTCTTTGACTGCCTGAATATGAGGTTGTAGAATGTAAAATATAACATTAGATAATATAATGCTATCTAATTTTGTCAGATTTAACAAGAAATATTTTTTGGGATTTACATAAAATAAGCACTTTACAAAATGTTTTCGAATTAATATACATTAATTGTTCCCAAAGTTTTATATAAATACATAAATCTACATACATGTCTAGACCATTTATAGTCAGGATTAAATTTTTATTTTAATGTTAATCAAAATGTATATATTTTAGAGAATTTATATGTTTATATGTATATATTATAGAGAATTTATTTAGATAAATTTGGCATAGTTTTTTTTGTGTTAAATGTGAAAAGAAATATAGAATGTTAAATGCAGCATGCTTTAAAAAATTTATATATATAAAATTACCATATAGGATTTTAAATGCAGCATGCTTTAAAAATATATATATATATATATATATATATATATATATATATATATATATATATATATATATGTATGTATGTATGTATGTATGTATGTATATATATATATATATATATATATATATATATATATATATATATATATATATATTGTATTTTTCACCCTATCCAGGCAGCATCTAGAAACAATATACACAAAATAGCTCATAATAAATCAGTATTATCTCAAGAAAGTATGTTTAATGATACATGTCCTTTAATATGCATCAAAGAGCTGAAATCCATTTCCTCAGCACTTCATCTGAATTAGGTTTACCTTTACCCCCACCTCATAAATGATGTACATGAGAATGAAAGTATTGGAGATGGTCAGGAAAGTGGAGTCAGTTATGTTACATCACAAGCCACTGAGAAATGGAAAAGGTCACGAAGAGGTCAAACTACTAAAGAACAATGAGCACTGAGAATGAGTGGACAGTCTAAAGTGCTGGCCTCATGCCAATCAATACTGAACACCATGAATAAATCTAAATATTAATGACGACATGAGTGCGAGTGTGTGGCTGCATAGCAGTTATTACCTTAAACTAAAACTTAAAAAAAGTTTTTTATTAAAAATTTAAATAAAGTTAAAGAAATTTGTCCTTGGCAAGTAAAAAATCAAATTAAATTAAAGCTAAACAGAAATATATATATAAAAAAATGCCACTGATAAAAGCATAACAAAAAAATGACTAAACCTAAATAAAAAACTGCAAATATAAAAATAAAAGATAAAACAGCATTATTGCACTAAAGTAAGTAATAAAGGGAAAAAAACCCTTAAAGATAATTTAATTGAGAAGAATAACTATGCCGATACTATTAGTTTGAGCTCTTGTTGAATTAAGACTCATTTTAACAAGAGTAACCCAGGATTGTTTTTCACTAAAAAACCTTGGTGTCAACTCATTTCACCCAGAGAGCTTCCATATTTGGCAAGATGTGTCTCAATGAAAACAAATGTTTCAAGCACTGCAATTCTAGTTCTCTATTTTGCTTCACAACAGCCATTTCATTTGTCAGCTGAGACCAATGCCAAAGACCCTATAAAAGTTCTATAAAAAAAAGAATAAAAAAAAGAGGCACCCATAAAATGACTAAATTCCACAACGAGTTTAAAAGAAGAACAGACCTTGCTCACTGTCCCCCTAAACATTGTATAGAATGTCCAAAATGAGTAAATGAGAAGCCTTCATACAATGATTATACAACATGAAGTAGAAGTTGCTGAAGTAGGCTAATTGATCCTTAATGTTATTTGAAGAATACAAGCGCCCATGTGTTCCTAAAAAAAGCCAAACAGCAAAACAGATCACTTCACTACTGCATACAACTCGGTTTTGTTTTTAGGCTTTCAGAAAACAACTTATTTTTATGAAGTAGAAAAGCACATGAGCAGCGTGACTAATTAATAGGACAGACAAACAAAAAACAGATGAATTAATCACTTGAGTAATTAGACTTCGAGACACACATTCTGAGCCAATCAAGTGGACCATTAATAGTGAGCGATCAACATGACAGGCCAAAAATAACACATGCTTATCATTGGAAATGAAAAATCAGTTTCAACTCCTCAAATGTACTCAGATGGCCCTCTTATACAGAAAAACATCACGTTTGATGAGTGTGGACATAAATCAGTCAGGTAATGTTTGCTCTCTCTCTCTCTCTCTGATCAGTCAGCATTATTAGCCACATATCACTCCATCACTGACCAGACCTGGAAGACATTCTGTACATATTTAAATAACATCGACTCAGCAGTAGACCTTCAGAATAAATCCACTTCCAGGATGCTGTCATTAATTAATGATTAAACAGATATACTTGAAATTAAAGACGGAGCAAACAGATATCTAATTTATTCTGTCGACAGACTGATCCCCCAAATGATCTGGTTAACTAGTGCTAGACTGATATCGGTGAGGCTGATTAATCTGCTAATATGTGGCATTTTGAGAATACTGCCATTGATGGATAATGAACACAACATAAGCATGGTTTTCAAAGAAAACAAAAATCAATGAAATAGTGTAAAAACAAAGAGTTTGCTCAATTTTGTTCACATCACATTAGGCATAAATAAACTTCATTTTATAATTTATATGAGCATTCATAGGTCATCCTGCTTTGTAGATACTGACAGTGGAGGCAGTAAGTTGTTTTTAATTAATTATTGTATTCGGGCAGGATGCATTAAATTGATCATAAGGGACAGTAATCAGTGTAAGTGTTATTTTTAAGTAAGTGTTGTTCTTTTCACTTTCTATTCATTAAATAATTCTGAAAAATTGTAGAATGTTGTTTTCCAATTAAGCAGAACAACTGTTTTCAACGAATAATTACTGAAGAATCGTTTGACACTGAAGACTGGAGTAATGATGCTGAAAATTCAGCTTTACCATCACAGGATTAAATTACATTAAGATACATTAAAATATATATATTTTAAATTGTAATAATGATATTTCACAATATTACTGTTTTCATTGTACTTCGGATCAAATAAATGCAGCCTTGGTGAACATGAGATTTCTTAAAAAAAAAAAAAATCTCTCAATCCCCAAACGGGTTTGAATGATAGTGTCTGTTATGTTTTGGATGGTGCTCCCTAATGAACGTGATTCTGCAATACAACATGCAGGATGAATTAACAGATCTTAATTGTGCTAGGGAAAAAACGGCTTATCCCATCCTGTCGGTACTGTGTGCATCCAGGACATCAAGTCTACTACATATACACCAATAAATAATGTTTTATTTGAATATTGCACGTTATATTATAAACACGTTTTGATTTAGTTTTCCAGGTCAGTAAGTTCTGTCTGGTTAAAAAGCATCAAAATTTGGTCCAACTGAGCACAATTGGGTTTGCACTCACACTCACACCATGTTTTCGCACTATGTTTTCGACCTTTCCAAGAAAAGGGACGTATATGTTCAAAAGTCAAACCATTTTAACTAGCCTGAAAAACTTGACAACTGACGGCGGAGGCTGAAGGTCATATTATAATAACTCAATGGGGCCCTAAAATTCTTCAAAATATCTTTTGTGTTTCGCAGAAGAAAGTTATGCAGATTTTGAATGACATGAGGGTGAGTCAATTATGTTTGGGGGGGGGGGGGTGAAATATTCTTTTAACTAGGAATGCACGATATATCGGCCACCATATCAGTATCAGCCTATATATGTTTATTTTTAATGTCATCGGCCCGACTGGGCAATTTGGCCGATATATTAAAGCCGATAAATAATGGATTATTTGCTTTAGCTGCGACACTTCAGAATCCCACTGTTCGCCATGATGGTTTTCAAAAGATTGGAATCACTTCAAAAAAGGAAAATTCAGTGCAACGTGCAGCGCAAGTCAGTCATATAGGCTGCATAAATCATTATAATTGTGTGCTTGGAACATGGCTTTTAATGATGAGACTTGTTTTTGTAATCAGGTTAAAATTACATAAAAATTTGGATTTACATTTATGGACCAATATATCGTTTATCGGCTTTCAAATAGAAAGAATTATCGGTTATTGCTATTGGCAAAATTTTTGGTGCATCCCCACTTTTAACAGAACATTTTTGGCCCTTTAAAGGTGCATTGCGCAACAATTCATGTTAAAAATACACGTTTTCTAACCCATACATGCATAAACAATTGCCTGATGGACTGAATGAGCCCTTCTCTGATCACTGCAATTGCCTCTATAATCCTGTACAGTAAAATAAATAAGAGGGATTCGGGTTCGAATTTGAGACTGGGCGTGACGTCATGCGCGTTCACGCTCACCAGGCTATGTCTCGCAGGTTTGTGTTTTCGCCGGCCCCGCCATTCTCCGCATCAGCGAAGACAACTCGTGCGTCAAAGGTAGAAGATGGATTCAAAGAGACCGGCTTGTAGTCCATTCCAAACCCCAACGCAAACTCCACGTAAAGTAAAGAAAAGAAAATTGTCGTCTAGTGCCACCAAAAGGTCCAAATTGGAGTCAGACAGGCGTCGGAGTAAGACGAGAGTCTACCTCGGGAAGGCATTCAACAAATGGAGAGATCTCCGGTCTGCTCTTGGTCTCAAACGGGATCCTCAGTTGGCTTTTTTCTTGATAAAACGGTAAGATATAGCCCAGTCTCTAATGTTTGATACAGCCTTGTGTCCATTGCTAACATGCTAAGGTGTTCATGTCATTGACCAACAAGGAAGAACGCCGTTGCATTGGCTATATTGTATTTTTCGGTAAAAATAGTAAATTGTTCCCGTGAATGTGGTACATTTTGTATGTAGTATATATGAAGTATGTGGGAGCTCGTATTCTATCAAAACGAGGAAAACGTAAAAATATTTTGGTATTGTGATAAAATACATGTTTTATTCTGAACATTGCAGGAAGGGAAATACAATGGTAAAGGGGTAAATATTTTTACTTTACTCATACTGTTTAGCAGACTAACTATTTACTAAATAAAGTATTGACACATTTCACATTAATGTTTGTCAGTGTGTATTGTCCCTGTCAAAATATCTACTAAATAAATCAGCGCTACATGTAGTTTAGTGATTAGCAAAACAGTTCAAGATTCTTGAGTGTGATATAACATGCTGATAAAATGACCGATAATTAGACAGAAATTTTGAGTAAATTATAACAGAAAAAGGATGTATTTTTATTGGAATATTCTACTTAGCAGATCAATAACAGGCTGAACCCCGCAAGTCTTCGGCGGATTAGCCTGTTTGGCTTTTATGAAAACGTCATGGTGACATTTGATTGTTTATTACCTTGAGACATTTGAGTGAACGTTGTTGACCAACTGTGTATGGTATGATTATTATTTTGAGCTTTTGCGAAGTAATCAATTATATTGTTCATGAACGTGTTTTCATAACAATACAATCATAGGTGGATACAGTAAAAACATAAACAAAGTTTTCTACTACCCCCGTTTTTCCCCTCACACATAAGAGTAATTTACTCAAATGTCTTTCCTTCCATATTTTTGAAATGACTTGCAGATTTATAACTTTATTACCACTGAAGACATTTTGGCTGTACACCAAAGATCTGTGCGGCAGATGCTCCTTTAGTTATGAACAGCTCGTGCTCGTGCATGCGTGCGTGTGCGTGTGGTCCATGAGCGTGCACAACTATGGTTGCAGTTTCGCTTGTCGCCAGAGGGGGCGTAGTTCTGCAAAAACTCAGAGACTTGCGTTTTGCACCTTTAAATTGATAATACATTATAAGATAATGGTTCACAAAAACTGCTCTCAAATAAAATTAAAATAGTCAGGGTCCAAACCAATTTATTTCATTTGAGACTTTGCACCTATCGCATACTCTTAGCTTTCAAAAGTATGGGGTCAGTGCTCTTTTGAGCTTTCTATTCATCAAAAAATGCTGAAAAATCATGTATCATGATGGTCTCAACAAAAATATCAAGCAGCACGACTGTTGTCAACATTGACAATAATAAGAAATGTTTCTTGAGCAGCAAATCATTATATTAGAATGATTTCTGAAGGATCATGTGACACTGAAGTCTGGAGTAATGATGCTGAAAATTCAGCTTTCCTATCATAGGAATAAATTATGTTTGAAAATATCTTGAAATAGAAAACAGTTCTTTTAAATTGTAATGGTATTTCGCAATATTACTGTTTTTACTGTATTTTTGAGAGCCCAGACTAAACACTAATTCCTGAAATCAAGATTCGCCCCCCAAAACAGACTGGTCATGACATGTTTGGGAACACAGCACAAACGCATTAAAGACACAGGTTCATGAAAGCCTGTATTGTGCTGGCAGAGACCATTGGTCCAGATTCTATTGTTGATTGTCTCATTGAGGGTGGAAGTGTCATTATGACATCACACACGGCTGCCTGTTACAATCATTCAGCTCTGGTATTCAGGGGAAAGGTCATCCTTCAGGTCATTCAGCTCTCTCAACCCCTGCTAAGATTCCCATATCTATTATGCATGTTCTTATCAGACGCCTTCTCACCACAGTAACTTACAAGAAAGTAAAAGAGGTAATTACCAAGCCAGGGAGCTGAGATCACACACAACACGCTGAGCTTAAAAAAGAAAGAAAGAAAAAAAGTACACCAAGGGACATACAATAATCACAAACACATCATGCTTCTACATGTGGTTGCCATAGACCAGTCCTTAAAGGGATAGTTCACCCAAAAATTGACATTTTGTCAATAATTAATCACCCTCAAGTTGTGCCAAACCTGTATGAGCTTTTTTCCTTCCGTTGAACACAAAAGAATATATTTAAAGTAATAGGAAAAAAAATACCATGGAAGTCAATGGGTCCATCAACTGTCTGATTACAAACATTCTTTAAATATATTCTTTTGTGTTCAACAGAAGGAAGAAACTCATACAGGTTTGGCACAACTTAAGGGTGAGTACATGATGACAGCATTTTTATATTTTAATTAACTATCCCTTTAAGCTCTGCTGTGACATGCTGTCGATTGACAGTCAATAAAAAAATAAATAATAAAAAAGTATATTAGACATAAAAGTGATTTTCTATTTCTATTAATCTATTATTATTATTATTATTATTATGATTCTTTTAGGTTTAATAAAATCATACAATGTTATTACTTAATATATTTTATTATATTATTATAACAATCTTGATTCCCTCAGTTATTTTAATTCTTTAGTGCAAAAAATAAGTTATTGTTGATATATTATTGGCTGCAAAATCGACCTTTTAGCATTGGGACTACTATTATAGGTGGAAATCGATATAAACAGGATTCCCTTTCTATTCCTATCATGCACAATTTACCACGGTTGAAATAAGGATGATATTATTATTGCACAGCAAGGTTTCGGTCTCAGTCAATCTGTCTCAGAAAACAAAATTATAGTATTGTTTAGCTTGTACTGAACCTGGAGTATTCCTTTGAGTAAATGACTACAATGCAGTTATAGAGGTGATGAGGGTATGCTATGTAAGATGATGACATCACTCTGACATCACTGGATGATATAGCATAGGGATGCTAGCAGCTACTAAATCTTAAAGTTTCACAAACAATTTTAAAAGGTGATGTGTGGAATTTTTCCAAATTTAATATACTTTCTCAACTTACTATGCAGAGAATTGTAAGCAAGCAAACCATTTGTAGGTTGACTTTTGCATTTGGTGATGGGCATGCTTAACCTTTAAATCTCTGCCAAATGTGGATACTATTCATAATATTAAATTTCCAAATTTCCAATCTAAGTGTTGCTCAAGGGCAACATTAGAAGGACTTTTAAAACAAATCTGATTAGAAATCATCCTAATTCTCAAAACAAAGCCATGCCACGCACAAAATAACACATAAGCCTCTTAGTCATTTTGAATTTGTACTAAATTGACTGAAAAATCTCTGTTACTCACCTCTTCCACCTGTATGCGCTTGGCCATGTCATCCAGCATAGACACATTAATAATATCCAACAACTCCACCCCATTCCCATTCTCCTCTAGCTCCAACTCTGGTGTATTTTCAGGAATATCATGTTCCTGAGGTTCCTGATCTTCACCTCCTTCCTCCAGCTTTAAAGCCTCTTCTATCTCCCCTGCGTGTGGCACATCTTGCCCCGTGTCCACAGTGTCCCCCGTCCCCTCCATCACCACTCCGGGGCCGATCGTGTCCGTCTGAAGCTCCACGTTGCCTGGTTGAGCAGCGTCCATTGGAGACTCAGGCTCCGGTGAGGCATCCCTGTGGGAAGCTGCCACACTTATGCTCTCTTCTTCTGCTCCTGAATCCTCACAGGCTGGAGAGGAGGAGCCGTGCGTCCCGGCTGAGGAGAAGGAAGAGTGTGTGTCCGAGGAGGGGGAGGGGTCATGCTGATGTTCGCTCTGGTGGGATTGTGGGGCAGGGCTGCTACAGTCTTCAGGACGGATGACTTCCTGTTGTTCCTCATATGTACTCTGATCCTCCATAGCCTTCCCTGTTTTAGACGGAGAGAGAGAAGATGGGTCATATACACCAATGAAACTTTTTTGGGGAGTAAAGGGTTCATTATGGAATACCATCATACTGCATACGGCACAGTATGTACAGCATATTGTCTGATTTTTGTTCAAATAACATACGTCAAATATTTCAAACTCAACATTTCATCAATATCATGTCACTGTTTAATTATGCAAGTGGAGTCCAGTTATAATTTCTTAAATAAATATAATTATTTAGTATTTTTAATGTATTGTTAATACTATTTTATCTAGTTTTTAATGTACATTTTTTTATTCTATGCAATTTTATAATATCATATTATGTATATATTTTTAATATTTTACAATTATTAAAACAATATTTAATAACTACATACAATTTTCTTAGAGAAACAGTTCCCCAAATATAATTCATAAAATATATTGAAATTAATATATATAGTGTGTCTAATCTATCTATCTATCTATCTATCCATCCATCCATCCATCCATCCATCCATCCATCCATCCATCCATCTATCTATCTATCTATCTATCTATCTATCTATCTATCTATCCATCCATCTATCCATCCATCCATCCATCCATCCATCCATCCATCCATCCATCCATCCATCCATCCATCCATCTATCTATCCATCTATCTATCTATCCACACATATGTATCCATCCATCTATCTATCTATCTATCTATCTATCTATCTATCTATCTATCTATCTATCTATCTATCTATCTATCTATCTATCCATCCATCTATCCATCTGTCCATCCATCTATCTATCCATCCATCCATCCATCCATCCATCTATCTATCTATCTATCCATCCATCCATCTATCCATCCATCCATCCATCCATCCATCCATCCATCCATCTATCTATCTATCTATCCACACATATGTATCCATCTATCTATCTATCTATCTATCTATCTATCTATCTATCTATCTATCTATCTATCTATCTATCTATCTATCTATCTATCTATCCACACATATTTATCCATCTATCTATCCATCTATCTCTCTACACATATCTATCAACTATCTACACATATATAATATATCTACACACACATACGTATTTATCCATTTATCTATCTACACATATATAATATATCTACACATATATATCTACACACATATATATCTACACATATATAATATATCTACACATATATCTACACATATATCTACACATATCTGTCTGTCTGTCTGTCTGTCTATCTATCTACACATATATCTACACATATATATCTACACATGTCTGTCTGTCTGTCTGTCTATCTATCTACACATATATCTACACATATATATCTACACATATCTGTCTGTCTGTCTGTCTATCTACACATATATATCTACACATATATGTCTGTCTGTCTGTCTGTCTGTCTGTCTGTCTGTCTATCTGTCTGTGTAATAATTTAAATAATTACCAGTTTGTTGTATACAAATGTCCAAAAGGAAAATGAACTAGCATGATTATTATAGTGGTATACTATTCGGAACTGAACATACCCGATGTTGCTCACCCCCTCCTGCCTACACTGTGTATGATTTCCTTGAGTTGAACGGCCACGTGGTCATTTGACCATCAGGCCCTTGTGTACAACAGAACAGATCAATGGAAGACGATCAATCACTATCGACGCATCATGGCCCTATTGCCTGAAGCCCTGCAGAACAATAATGCAGGACTACACTGTTGACTGTTCTCGTGGTCATAAACTCATGCCAGGCGCTGTGCTGCAGTCAGAGCTCAGAGAAAGACACATGTCAACCAGCGCTGGGCATGATACAGTCCACCACTCATTTTCTACAAAACTACACTCTCCCTGCCGTCTTCCTACAGTTTAGGGAGCAGATTTACTAACAGCTTGCGCCACAGTGACATCTAACAACAGGAGGCATGGTATTAGGATGAACTTTGGACCTGAATTCTGCATGAATGAGCAGGCCGAGGGAATGCCATCAATCTCTAACTCAAGTGTCTCGTAGGGTGAGATGCACCTGCTGCTGGAGTCCCGGCCAAGCAGATCCCAGAACAGGTGGCAAAATGTGTGTGTGGTGCTGCCATGCCTGGCGTGTAAAAGTGAAACCGGGTCATGGAACTCAATGCGAGTAACACAGTGTTCAGGTAACATAGCCCAGCACCACATCAGCTGTGAGAGCTAGTGAGAAAGAGTCTCATCAATAAGGCATGATCATGAGCATGATCTGGAGGGACAGAAGGGAACTTTAACTTGAACTTCTGTGTGTGTGTGTGTGTGTGTGTGTGTGTGTACTTGAAGGGGACACGGTGTTTATCCTGTCCATAGATGATGAAAGAATGCTTATTGAAAGGAATTGGTAAGGTCAAAATGTACAGTAGACTAGGTTTTAACTAGGTGTAAAATAAGGTTGTTTAACTGTATTTAATTAATTTTTATTTAATTTCAATTAAAATCTATTTGTTTCTCGAAATGAATCTGTAAAGTCTAATCTAGCAAGTGCACGTAGACTGGGTGTTTAATTCATTCAGTTCATATTTTAATATTAGAAGTTAAGAAAATACATAATTGAATCAATTCATTTAATTTATTTACCCCATTTACATTCTTAATAAATATTAAGTTGTTTTATTTGCCACAATTCAGTGAAAATATATTTTCAGAAACATCTATTACAATATTGCAACTTACCTCTGAAACAAATTATTTGCTTTATTTAATTAATTCTATTTTTATTTAATTTAGATTAAAATCTATATATTTCTTGAAAGGAATCTGTAAGGTCTAATCTATTAAACTTATTTTAGACTATGTGTTAACCAATAACATTAAAATATGAAATGAATTAAATGAGTAAATTAAATAACAAATGTTTATTTGAATCAATTTTACTAACATTTATTAAGAAAGTAAATAGGGTAATAATTAGAGTAAATAAAATTAAGTAATTTATTTGCCACAATTCAGTGCAAATTCATTTACATAAACGCTTATTAAAATACTATAACTTTCTCCACAACTTTGCGCTGATATAACCAATGAGGAAAAACATTATTTATCAATAATATAACAGTTTAACATGTTTTTATCCAACCAAATCCTGATGTTTAAAAGTCCTGCCCTATTTCACGCTGAATATTCTGTTTTTCACAGAAATACATCAAATTGTTATAACTGCTCAGATGGTAAGAAAATTCCTTAATATATATTTTTTAAACAATTAACATGTTAAATTGATAAAGCGATTGATAAAGTCCAAGACGATGACTTGGTTTCCCCCCTATAGTTAAGTGATCGGGTCTGTCATTGGTGAAATAAACTCACCTGAGCTGCATGAAAGGTTTTGCTCTCCTCCCAGTGTTTCTCTGATCACACTGTTTCTTTGCACTTTGGACACCTCACACTATGAACACACACAAAAAAAACTGACTTTCACCCTCTGTTCTTTAAACGTGACAACCCCCCCCCCCATTACGGTTACATACATATCCACATGGAGTCTCAAACATGTGCATCAAAGAGGCCGTCTTACCTTCTCAATACTCCGTGCAGGTCTGAAAAAAGACGAGAAATAGTGAAGTGTCAGTCAAAATCATCTTAAGGACTTGTAGTAACCTTTTTTTTTCTCTTCATCCCAATCGTAGAGGGACGACGTGCAAATCTAAGGTCGCTCCGCTCAGCGGGAATCTAATATTAGCACGGCACATTTCCCATACTGAAACTCTATCACTTGTCTCAAATTGCTGAAAGCACAGCAATGGGCCATATGTTTAAACCATTACAGGACTCTGAACTGCAGCTAGAGTGCAGAAATGAGAAACAGACTGGCTAAATTTAGCAGGGGAAAGAGAGAAGCTCAGGTGCGGCTGCCGGTGAAACTGTCTGGCCCAAATTAATAGGACAGAAAGACACAGCTTTTACCCCGTATTTAAATTGTATAGTGGCTCGAAAGGTTAAACATTTACTTGTACTCCATTTACAGCAATGCTAACATATTTTTATAGAGCTCAAGCTCCATGGGACACCTGATCTAAGAGAGTATAGATTATAAAGAGAAAACTTTTGGGGAAGCAAAATCATTTTTAACAAAGTAGTTGCTAGTAGTTTAGAACTAAAATAAATAAACTAATATAAAAATGGTTTACTGAAATATTGACTGAACTAAAGTAGTGTGCAATAAATAAAATAAATAATAACTTAAAATAGTGTTGACCTTCTCTATGTGACTAAACTAATGAAGCATGCAATAAAAGAATATAAAAATAAATATAAAATAAAATAGTTGACCTGATCTATGTGACTGAACATGCAATACAAAAAAATACAAATAAATAAAAAATAAAATAAAATAGTGTTGCCTTGATCGGTGTGGCTGAATTACTGAAGTGTGCAATAAAATAAACATAAATAAATAATAATAATAATAAAATAGAATATATAAAAAAGATACAGTTGACCTTATCTGTGTTACTGAACTAATGTAGCATGCAATAAAAAAATAATAAAAAAAAATAGCGTTGCCCTGATCTGTGTGGCTGAACTACTAAATTGTGCAATAAAAAAATAAAATAAATACAGTTACCTTATCTGTGTGACTAAACTAATGTAGTATTAAAAAAAAAGTGTTTTCCTGATCAGTGTGGCTGGACTACAGAAGTGTGCGATGAAATAAAAATAAATAAATAATACTTAAAAAATAAAGTTGACCTTATCGGTGTGACTGATCCAATGTAGCAATAAAATAAAAATAACATAAATAAAGCAAAACAAAAGTGTTGACCTGATCTCTGTGACTGAACTAATGAAGTGTGCAATAAAAAAAGAAATAAAATAAAAATGAATGAATAAAGTTGATCTGTTCTGTGGCTGAATTAACATAGCGTGTATGTGTAGAGTGCACTCACTGCCTGTGCGTTCTGCAGATGTGTCTCAGTTTCTCCAGGTGTTCAGCATCCAGGTCACCGTCCCCGTCTTCTCGCCTGTCCTGACACCGGCCAACCGAACTCCATCTCCTCTCTGATCACAGAAACAGAGAGTAGGTTAAAAGGTGTTCTATCGAGAAGAACGTCTGAGTAACAGTTAACCACAAGCCACTTACCCCACAGTTGCTGTAGAGCGGAGAGGTTGGACAGTAGACGTTCATGATAGAGTCTCTCTAACTGGATGAATCTGACTGCTCTCTCATCTGGAAAATGCTCTGGTTCAGGAAAAACTACAGCAAGTGGGAAACCCCAGAGCACTAATGCACTTTACAACACCGAACCTGCAGAATGATCCAGTCAAATACTATCATATAGAACGACGACTGGCTGTAGTAATGCACTAAAAGTAACACAATAAAAAGCTCTATATCCATAAACGTTGCAGAATCCCTGATTCTGTTACAATAACACAGGCAATGGGGTATAAATTGGAACAAGCATCAATAAAACCCCAAAGGCTGTTCAAACACACCATTACGCAGTGCCTTGTATTATTATTATTATTAGACATGTGAACAAATAAAAACATTAAGGATACAGTCCTCCTCATGCATAAATGACTCTGCAATCTGTAAAGGAATGAATTTAGCCTTGAGTTATTATCATCACATTACACAGTAAAGAGCATCATTAGGTAAGACCCTACAGTAACTCGAAATCATCATAATAAATTGTATTCTACTACATAATGGAGGTTATTGAAGTACATTCAAATGGTGATGAAACGTCGAATCACATTTCATATATGAATCTATATCAACTACTGATCTGTTAAGCATTATATAATGATTGTTAATGAGTTATTTGCCAATAATTATACAGATGATGCACAGCTGAAACATGCTGCATAACCAATCTGTAATTGTACTGATAAACAAGTCGTTTTAACTTATTCTTCTACACCTGCATGCATATTATTGCTATCTGAGGTGCAAAGACTCGTTCCCATTGAGTAAAACTCAATGACATCAGCTCTCTTAAAACTCCTTGCAAAGTAAAGTCTTGCTGCAGGGTGAAAATCACTACATTAATCACTAAATCATTCAAAATCTCTTCTACCGACGTTGATCAAATTGCCGTTCACAGCCTGAACAGACATATAAACATGGAAGGTCATGTGTTAACATGAAAATGGATCATATGCCGATTTCTGAACGACCCACTTTTGCAGCTTACTTTCAATAAATGATGTGGGTGGGCTGGGGAAGGAGCTTGGTTGTTATTGTTAATGCTAGCGTATGTAGTACCCTGAATGTTTTTATGTTTAAAAAAATCCAGTTATCTAGGATTTGTTCTTTTAAAATCTCTTATAAGAACAAAAATCCACAGGGGAATAAATGTGAGCAGTTTCGACAGTCGTCTTCTAGCTCCTTCTAAACCTCTCCTCAGGATGATACAGACCCAGCTGCACATCTGAGCTAGTTCTTGTAAAACATGTTGAATAAGGTCAAGTTCAAATAAACATTTAATAGAGCTTGACCATTTAAGGTGCTGGTTATTCTGCTTCCTATCAGATACTTCATGTTGTGCTATCAGTCAATGTTATCAGCACTGGCAAACAGCAACAACAGACTAACACAAGCTTATTAATGAACCACGTGGAACAGTCCAGGCAAATTCATCTCGTGATCTGGCTCACACACACAGTTTAGACTGAAGTAGATGGTGCAAACCTTCAGTGAACAAAAGTGTCAGTAAAAACATTTGTAATGCTGCTAAAGATTTCTATTTCAAATAAATGCTTTTGTTTTATACTTTCTGTTCATCATTCATTTTTTTTATCATGGTCTCCACCAACAATATTAAGCAGCTCAACTGTTTCAAAACCTTGATAATAACCAAGTATCAAATCATCATGTTAGAATGATTTCTGAAGGATCATGTGACACTGAAGTCTGGAGTAATGATGCTGAAAATACAGCTTTGCCATTACAGGGAATACATTTAAAAATATATTAACTTTTTAAATTGTAATAATATTTCACAATATTACTGTTTTTTTTAAAAATCAAATTATGCTAGCAAAATCAACAGCCCAATCAACATCTCACTGCCCAAAATAGACAGTGCATCCAAATCTCTATTTAGAATTTTTTTTAAATATATTTATGTTTTTATGATTTATCATTTTGTACAACATACTCAACACCTTAAACATCAATCCCTTACAGCCTTGTTTTCATTCACGTGAAATGAAATACTGCATCAAATCCAACTAAAGTCTGTTAGAAACAAACAATCACACACTAATGAATGAATGGTGAGAGATGACATTTACTTTAACAACATTTCATTTAACACCTCATAACTAATTTCGAACAGAAAGACACGCATGAGGGGTTTTCACTCTTCAAATAGTTGACCCTGGTTCATTCTAAACCCGGATAAACTGAATCCTGCATCTTGCTTCACGTTTCACACTGCTCATACTTCTTTACCCGAGGTTAAAAATTAATCCTGGGTATTCATTAGCTGCCGTTTCACATTTTACATTCTTAAACCCTGGATTTATGTCCTTATTTGCATATACATGGTGTCAGTGTCATTGATTGGATGACCTGTTAACATAGAAGCTCTAGCATTCATCTGTCCCATATCATATATAGCTGACTGTACTATTCGTACCATTTTACTTTTTTTTTTTTTTTCTGTCAGCAAATGCTGAAATTATTGTTTAAACATGTGATTGTTGCTAAGCATCTAGTCGAAATTATCTGACACCGTATGTTCTTTCACCCTGCACATGTTTGGCACCACAATGCACCCTGCAGTGCAAAAACGGTGCTAACCCTGCTTTTAAATTACATGTGTAAAATATTCCTTTACCCGAGGTTTAAAGCGGGGTTTAGAATGACAATAACCCAAGGTTAAGTGCCCTGTGAAGACCCCAAGAAAGGAGATAAACAACATTAGTATGAGACCTGATGGAGGCAGTGTGGCAGAAGAGGGTGGTCTCCCTGCGCCCCCAGCTCCTGGAGAGATGCCGACAGGGGGCGTCCGAAGCCCTGGGGGGATCCAGCAACGCCCTGAGGAGGTCCTTCAGGGCTGACAAGACCCTCTGACACTGGAAAAACAACAACATCCTCTTTAAAAAGTGTTGACACTGAAAATTGACTATGGTTTCACTCGAGTAACACTAACTGTATGGCATTTCAGCATAATTACTATTTTCAATTGACCTAAATTTTCATTTTAGTATTATTTATACACTAGTATTATTTATAGTTTTAATTAATATTGTGAATTGTCTTTTATTTTTATATTTGCAGGTTTCATTTTTAGCCATTTTGTAATGTGGTTTTGTCATATTATTATTATTTACATATTACTATTAATATTTAATTCAATTTTATTTCAGTTTTAGTCTATATTTCCATTTTATTCTTTTTTCCCATTTTTAATTTGAGTGCTTCAAATATCAACTCGTTTCAATTAGTTGTCAAGGCAAAATTTCAATTTAGTTTTTTAAAAGTTTAATTTAGTCTTTTATCATTTATTTCATATTATTTAAGCTTTGTGTTATATAACACATTTCTTTTTATAGTTCTAATTTTAGTTAACGTTAATAACTCTGATGTGGTTATCTAAGGGTATGTTTACATGACAAAGATGTACTAAAAATGGGAAAGGTTTTCCTTTGCATTTTACGCGCATAACGTCAAAACGATCCCCGTTCACACCGATCCGCGACTAAAACCGCTGTATTTTGCTGCCAGGCCAGTAGTTGGCAATGTCACATAGTAAAAGAAACACTATGTGCCTATAGACTGAACATACGCATGATATCACTGTTTTCACATATTCACGTTTGTGTAGTTTACACAAGACAATAACAGAATCATTTTCAAAAACTCACACTTTAAGACCCCGTATACAAAAGTTTGCATTTTCAGCCCCCCAAAAAAACATTGTTGCGTAAATGAACGGCCAAAACACGTAAAAGATTTTACGTTTTTAGTTGAAAGCGGTGTCATGTAATCTGCCCCTAAGACCTAAAGTGCTTTTTCATTACAATACATCTAACACACAGGCATCTAAAATGTCCCTTTAAATTTAAAGGGATAGTTCACCCATAGTGATAGCGTAGTGCTATGTCACGCGTAGGCTCACTATTGGCCGACGCTGGTCATGTGTGTGATGCGTTGTGTGACGTACAACACAGAAGCACTGCGCTATTACACTAGTGAACTGACTCGAGGCCCACAGAGAACGAAATGAATAGTTGAAATAAAGTCGTTATTTTTGTTTTTTTTGCGCAAAAAAAGTATTCTCGTCGCTTGATAAACTAAGGATTAAGCCACTGTAGTCACTTGGACTATTTTAACGATGTCTTTAATAACTTTTCGGGGAACAAGTTTCAATCCCTGAAGAAGCCTATGGAGGAGTATGGAAGAGTGATCCAGATCTCAGATTTAATCAAAAATATCTTAATTTGTGTTCCGAAGATGAACGAAGGTCTTAAGGGGTTGGAACAACATGAGGGTGAGTAAATACTGACAGAATTGTCATTTTTGGGTGAACTATCCCTTTAATGGATCGTCAGCATCCAGTGTTTGTACATCAACACAGATATATCTAACTCTAGAGATTGGCCCGTATTATTCATGCCACTCAAACCTGTCTGAAAGGTGCACGACAACAATGGGATACAATAACTCGCTCTACAGCAAAACTAGAAACAAAAGTCTTGCACTATTACTCACGGTGCCTGACGACTCAGAGACAATAGAAATGCTTCTCCTCCCACAGCCTGATCAAGCCAATGACAAATAAATGCATTCATGTCATTCAGGATGACACTGTTTGGACTAGGTTGTACCTCAGAAACAATTTAAAGTCCAAGGATTCAGTATCAGTAATTTGTGTTTTTGTATATAAGTGTGACCTGGTTCCAGAATGTACCAAGCAGAAAGATTTTGATTAGTAGCATATAATCTAATTTATCCTAGCAAACTTTGACAGAAAAAGTCCATTTGACTGGCATATAAAGTAACCAAGCTTCATTTCTTTATGTGACTTAAGGAATAGTGCTTAAAGAAATCTTATTGACTTGCTACTGATTCTCTGAACTCTTGAATATGTTGTAATGATTCAATGCCACGAACTTCCCAATCTTTGGCAAAGGACAAGCTCTTCCTTTGGAAATTCTCACTACAGCAGATGAGAACTTGACTGAACAAAAACCTGCGCAGACTAAGGCCGTGTGTCCACCAAAGCGTTTTTTCACGCTCCTGACGTAAAATTCGAATTGTTTTCAATGGGAGGGCCGCGTTTTTTAAACGCCATGAGCGTAACGAGGCGCTGAGCGTGTATTTAACGCTCAAGCGCTGAGTGCCCGGCATTTTTTACTGGTCGCCGAGAGTTGAAAAATGTTTAACTTTGGGTAAAACGCTGCGCTCATCACTGTCACTTTTTACCCAGCCGTCCAATCACAGTGGAGGAAGGGAGGGACAAATATCACACCGACCAACTGTCACAACATTCTACCTGTACAAAGACATCAACCAGCAGAGCTAACCGAACAAAATAGATGAAAAATAAATTTTTAGTATGAAACAAATTATCTACGAAATCACAAGTAAACTGTGCTGCGGATATTCTGTATGATAGCAACGAATCATCTCAACTGAAAAAACGCACCGCTGCCAAAACGCTCTCAAGCGCCCACAGCTAGGCGTTTTCAGCAGAGCGTCTAGCGTTTTCAGCTGTCTAAAAATGCTTTGGTGGACACACGGCCTAACTCCTAGGCGAGCTGGCGGCACTGTTGCCAACTGTTTTCAAAGGAAAGTAGCTAACGCCTTCCCCCAAAAGTCGCTAAATTACGTCATACGCTAATTAGCATATTCATGACGTCATCGCGTCGTACTTGCGTTCTGCCATGCCTAATATGTTTTCTCTATAAATTCATCCTCACATTCTGTTTTTTAATATAATATAATATGAATGTCCAATAAAGCTGTTCTCATTACCTATATTATTTTTGTCAGACAATAGAACAAGTAGGTTAGCTATGATATAGGCTAGTGAATGACTACATTTTTTTATATGTGTAAAATTATCTGAATTGAGAGAGTTCGGGAACTGGGTGAAAGCTCTGTGATAGTGATTATTACAAGTAATAAGCACAAGAAAAGAACGGAAATTAAAATGGTCAAACAAAACTCTTTAAAAATAAAAAAAAGAGAAGCAGATAAGTGACAAGTCCGTGGAAAAACAAAAAAACTGGCGCGCGCTCAACAAATGAATGTGCTGCTCGTCTCAGCCATTCACTGAACAAGGTAGAAGCCGTTAGAGAGAGAGACGGTCGGGAGAAGGCAAGAGCTCACGCTCGCAGGACAGTAGGCTACTGGCAACATCTGGAGGTTACTGAGGTTTGTCTAAAAAGTCGCTAGATTTGTCGCTAGTCGCTTTTTAAAAAAAAATTCGCTAAAGGGGTCTGAAAAGTCACTAAAAATAGCGACAAAGTCGCTAAGTTGGCAACACTGGCTGGCGGTTTGTATTTGTGTGAGAACTGTGGAAGAACATTCACGCACATGCACTGACACATGACTCAACAACACATCCATTTAACTTGGGATGACTGCTTCCAGGTCAACACGAGGAGATCTCACATTGTGCTCTAATTCCGTGAAGCTTTGGGACTGATTAACTGGTTCTGCTCTGGGCCTTAATGCACTGTAGAATCCGTTTTAATAAGGAATGACATGCGAAAACGAACCAAAATGTGCCATGGCACTTCTGAACAAACAGTATTTTACTATAGTTTATGGAAAGCTACATAAATACTGTAATATGATAGAACAGCTGCATGTGTCATAAACCAGAAGGATTCACACTTTGGGTTGATGACAGATTTCTAAATCACATACCAAATTTGTGAACAAAAGGTTACGAAACAGTCTTGAGTAGTACATAGAAACCCCAAATTTGCGAAAATATGGTTTTTGACAAACAAAAGCCTTAGGAACTAGTAACGATGGATCGTACTATGCATGCAGCGAGCGAGTTTCGTTGTTGTACGGGAAACGCACTCCAGGTTTTTTTTTTTTTTTTAAACTGTGTTCTGTTAATTGTCTCTGTTTGACAGTGTTACCTGTAGGACTGGGACTGGGTGTCGGGGAGTCTCGGATGTGTCCATCCAGCTCTGGAGAGTATGCGCCACTGTTACTGTCCACCTCTTCCTCCTCCTCCTCCTCGTCCTCCACCTTGGAGCTGTCGTAATCTTCATCATCACTATTGTTATCCTGTCTGAGGGGCTTCTGCCCACCACGGGGCCCCTGTTCCACCTCCTCTGCTTCCTCCACCAGTCGATTCTGGTTCTCGTCCGGGCTGCGGCTGGACTCTGAGTCGGTTAGGAGGTCGGGGTCGGTTAGTCCTGCCCGCCTCACTGGGCCATCGCTCTGCCACTGTCCGTCGTCCATAAGGTCCAGCTGACTGAGAGCATGAAGATCCTCTCGAACCCCTGCAGGACTCACAGCCACTCAACTCCCGCTCAGCCGCTGGAGAACAAATCAGAGGGACACTTTAATGGCCATGAGCCATCATGAAAAGAAAAGAGCTCGCTGGCCTTTAAGAGAACTGACTCATAGTTTACCCATAATTCCACTTCATGCTGGTTGAGTGCAGTGCACGAATCAAAACTCTTGAGATATCTCCATTTGTTCTGCTTTGTTCAGAGGTAAAATGAAAAATAGGTTTTTCATCAATGTGCTTTTTTCAGCTCATGTTTGGTATCATTTTGTATGATGTCATTAGAGATAAATTGTTTTGATGTATATTTATTGACTAAAGTAAATAAATATATTAAACATTTATAAATTCTTTTTTATTTTATTAATTTTTATTATATATTATATTATATATAATCCCCCCAAAATATTAAATCCAAAGAACCAACATTGAATAATCAGTTTAAATGTTCCATTCAATGAGAAGTGAAATACACTAATAATTAAACAATAGAAAAATAGAAATAACCAACACATGTTTCTTTCTAAATAAAGGATAAACTACAATAAAGTAGTTTCATTTATATGTACCAATGTAACAATTCATTCTAGGGCTGCAGCTATCGATTCTTTTTGTAATCGATTAATCTAGCACTTAATCGATCGATTAATCGAGTAATCGGATACATTTTTGTGTGTGTTTTTAATCAACCAAAACAAATAATGCACAACGAAAATGATGTGTATGTAAAATGATCAAGCATTTGGCTTTTATTTCTCAAAAAAAAAAAAAAACTTATTTCAACTCCAACATTTGGCTCCAAAACTAGGCCTATTTATTGCAATTTTTACCCATTTAGTATAAGTGCCAACATTGTTCTATGCTCAATTACTTTGGTAGCCAATTAAAATGTCTTCCCCAAAAGTACAAGTGGATTTGGAGAAGCAGGCTGGGGAATTTCATTTTTTGTTGTTGTCTGTAACTATTTGGAAGACGTGACATACAAACAAGGTCTCGCAAAGACTGCAAAACAACATTTGTTCCTCCATCACGTCGCGGTGTATACAGTGAATGCATGCTGAAATTATTGTTGCGTGGCTACATGAAAGTTTAAGCATATGTGATGCATTGCCGCAATTGATCTGACTGACGCGTGAGAGACGAGGGTGCATGCGTGTGTGTCTCTGTCTGTGTGTGTGTGTGAGTGAAGGGGTTCACACACCGAACGCAAATTTAATTATTTGCGCGAGTAGATTACATACAAAGTCAGTGCAAAGACGCGAATAGACGCATCATTCGCGCCGGGCGTCGCGAATGACGCGAACGTCTTCCGCGCACGTTGAAAATTTTTAACTCGAGCGAATGTTTAAGCGTCTAACTAGACGCGATAGACGCGTATTTGACGCTCTATTCGCGTTCGGTGTGAACACACCATTAGGTTAATGTTTCAGTGACGCTTGGTGAGAGCATGGAGTGGATGTTTTCGGTTCAGATTCTGAATCATTGAAGTCGTGTTGTGGTATGCCAGGTCTACTTCGCAGTAGACACATTGCACCTTGTTCTCTTCCTTTCTTCCTTTTTAAGTATGTAATAATCCAAACTTTAGACATTCTCTGCCGTTTATGGACATCTTTGCTCTCCGACATCGCGCCAAATAAATTCAAAATGTTTCACGCGCTATAGTAGATCCGCGTATAGTGAATTAAATTTTACTCAGGAATTTAACGAGGCTTCGAGGCAGAGTTTTTGCCTCGAGGAGTTTTTGTAATCGAGTAACTCGAGGAATCGTTTCAGCCCTAATTCATTCCATGTTCAGCAATAGCATCTTAAACTAAAACATTTTAGCATATGGAAAATTCAGAGACTTCTGTAAACATTTCTGAGTGATGATACAAATGAATCACTGAATCAAGTTTTTCTTCAATGGATTCAACCCTTTTCATACAAACATGCTGAACAAATGACGCAGGTAAACATTTGGGTCACAACCAAACAGAAACAAATTTGTGTAAAATTAATACCATGCCTTCGATAAACACATAGATATCAGCACCAACCTGCTGTCCTGTGTCCCTTTAGTCTGCTGTAATAAACTGATGCAGAAAATGCTCTATATACTATCTCTCTCTCTCATACTGATTGTTTGCCTCCCCTGAATGGTGAATTCATACACCATGGAGATTCTCCATGATGGTCCCCATTGGGTTGTTAAAGGAGAAAGAGCATCATGCTTATTGCTATACAGTCTCATGACAGAGCTTATGCAATATCATACAGCATCTTACAGATCTTAAAGCAGACTGCCTGTTTTGTTTTTTCATCTGCTCAGGGGGATTCTGGAGCCGCAGACACGAATGAATGAATGAATGCTTATAGGTCACTGCGTGCAATGATAATGCTTAGGGCACAACAAAGTGCAATAAGTGAACAAACTGAGCTAAAACCAGTGTTGTATTGTTAACTAAAACTATTAAAATAATTTTCATTAATAATAATAAAAAAAATACTAGATGTATAAAACTTTAGAAATTAGAAATGTTGCCTTTAGTTCCATTAAGATAACATTAAGTTGATGTAAAATTGCAGAAACTAAAGCTGAAATAAATATAAATTAACGCTAAATGGAAATGTGAAAAAAAAAATTCTTTCAAACTAATAAAAATGACAAAAGAACATACTAAAACTTAATTTAAAATTATAATAAAAACAAAAAATAAAAGCTATTTTTCCACTAAAATAATAACTCCATCTAATACTAGACTAATTCAGTAAATGAGTGAAAACTCACTGTTTTGAGTTCAGAGGTCGGGAGGATAAAGATTTAAAGACATATGGAATTGACTGATAAATAAATTTGAGTACATTAAATAGGACAAAGAAATCTGTTTATGTTTCAACATGACTCATCCATATTTATAGTCTCTTTTTAAGTATATACAAATATTTAGAGGGTCCCAAAGCTAAATGGACATGGACTAGCCACAAACACAGTATTTAATTGTATTAGCTAATTTCCCCCCCCCTATTTGTTTTTTGTTTTTAATTTAAATCCTTTTTATCTAAAGCACTTTTAATTACCAATGCGTATTAAATGTGCTAATTAAATTTGCCTTTTATTATTTAATAAATTATAATTTATTATGTTACCAATGAATCATTATAAAGCAGGAAACTCTAGTCATTAGAAACCTGGTTGTTTGTTTAGAGGAACTGATGTTATTTGTCCCTGTAGAAGAACAGAGTGACTCACAGCAGACCTCAGGCGTTTATTCGCTTTTCTGACAACATATAGTGACTCAGTGAGCTGGAGACCATCAGATCTGTGCCTCTGGTGTAACACCACCTACACATATTGAAAACCACATCATCGAGAAGGGCCAGGTAAACCTGCTTGACACATGTGGGGTTTGCATCAATTCTTAGTGACTAGTTAGTAGTTGACACTTTAAAGCTGCTCTAAGCGATCTTGGGTGACATCACTTCTTGTTGACGTTCGAAGTATTGTCAAACAAAACGGAGGCTAGCTAGACCCTCCCTCCTCCTCATCCGCGCACTAACCCCCCAAACCCTTCTTATCGGTTATTGGCTGGAACAGTTTGTCATGTTTCATGGTGCGGGTTAGCCCAGTTTGTTTTTGTTGCCGTTTTTGGAGCCTGGGGTGTCTGGAGCGACAGTGTTTCTTTACAGTGTGTTCAGGGGACAGGAAAAGTTTGCTGTATGTGACAAAAACATTTTGTGGCCCTAAAAAACGTGTGACATCGCTTAGAGCACCTTTAAAGGGCACAGCCAGAATAACATGAGGTTGGTCATGTTATGGCAAGCAGAAATTTGGGTATGTGAGCTGCCATGTCCATTCATCCGCTTTCTTTAAAGAGAGAATTTATTAATAATCAAAGACAGCTGCAGTTTCTCATTAGCTCTTTTAAAAACATTAAAGCCTGCGGGGAGAATGGGAGAGAGAGAGAGATGAGAAATAGGTTTATTCAGCCTTAATATCAAGCATGACTGGAGTAGCTAGACACAAATGTGTCTGACACTGACACGCACACAGCGTTCTTCAAACCCATCTCTGAAATCCATCTCAATCCTTTATTAAGGAGTTTGAACTATTCTGATTTCAAACCGAAAGTTTAAATGGGAACGGAAGTAATACTAAAACGTCCTTAATGTTATAGAATACATTTCTGATATTTAATTAACATACTAATGAATTATACTTCAGTTCCATGGAATATTTTGATTGTTTGTTGCAATGACTGACTAATCAAAATCAGAGTGCAACAGTCGGGCTCCAGAAGTTAAAACCCCATGCATTTTCTCCATAAGGGAACTGATTAAGCGAGAACTTAGTAAACCTTTAAAAACAGACCTACTGTGAGATACAAAATTGTTATTTGATGGTAAATGCTTTTGTTGAAGCCGTAAAATGCGTTATTTAGAACTTATTTTTTATTTGAACAAGTTCAACAGTGATAGAAAAACTACATTACCCATGATTCTGCAAAGAAATTCCACTAATCAGAGAATCACAACAAGTAAATTGAGCAAAAAGAACACTTTAGCACCAGTTCACTTCCATTATGCACTGTGAATGATGTAGAGACATCGTGTGTTGACACTTGACCAAAGACATGTAAACAAACCAAAAACTGGACAAAATACCATCATATGTAGGCTACGACCATACAGCGAGCGCATTTAGCCCAGAACACAGCATTGTTTTGGATGTTCGACAAGTTCCGTCGAGAAAATATACGTCATAAAGACTTTTTTGTTTTCTATTTTTAGATTAAGTGTTAAAAATGAGTGTGAACGTGAGCAAAACAGTACTAAATGTATCAACCAAACTAGAAGTGTGAACACAACCATAGTTTCCCTTTACACTCTCAAACTACTTAAATGTTTACATATAATAATATAGCTAAGCCTACATATTTTGCAATAAATGTAATATATCTATCTATCTGTCTTTAATTCCTAAAAGAAAACTGAATGGGAAAAATACTTCTGGAACCAATGTCATTAAAAAAGTGGATGGGCACTGTTGCACTCTATAAGCTGTCAGATATTTCTAAAGAATGATTGTTATCATTATTATGAAATGAATATTAAATATTCATTTGGTAATAATTTTGTACATAAAAGCAACATCCACCCTGAGTAAGACGATGACATGTTGCTCAAGATCATGTTGCATCACTGTGATGTTGTTTATTTTATGATAATGACCAACTCACAGCATATTATCACTTATTATTACTTATAATATGTAAGGATAATACAAGAAAAGTGCAGGCTAGCAAAAATGTCAAAATTTGACCTTTAAGAAAGGTTGTGACCTCTGTGGTGAGTCGATACATTGAAATGACACTGTTAACTGGCTTGGTTGCTTTCCTAGCACAACAACAGTGATCGATTTCACTGTATTGAGAGCACAAAGATAGTTACTTAAACAACAAAACATTTTTGGCATAACATGCATAGCTCACGCTCTGAGTAAAGTAAGATCAAGACATAACTCATTCTGTTTTGACACATGATATGACACTTCACATAATGCTTAAACTTCAATCCCCATTCACTTTTCCTGTCATATTTATGCCTATAAACTAAAAGGGATCAACACAGATCATGCTGCAGCTGGATGAAAACAGATGTTGATATTATATAATGCAGGGTGTCCATCGTGATAACGTTATAGACACACAGAATCCATGCATCAAAACATCTGTCATATTCATAAAGCGTTAAAGCTCTAATAAAAGCCGCTTTCATCACTGCACATACCACATGTGTCTAACTTCTAACAGAAGTGTTATTTATCACATAAGGTGCCGGTGGTACGGATAGAGCAGAAGGAGCTGTCATTAATTCAAGCGCTAACATGCATAGCATCATATGTGCATCAAGCCTTTAGTTCAACAAGTTGCTCGTTTCATTCTGCTTTTCACAAGCGGCAATTCTCATTCGTGAATATAGCATTAAAAATAAGAGACAGCACTTACAGATCGATCGGGCAGGTGGTTTGAATTCGGATGAACAGGCAACCGCGCTCTTGGCTGTCGGCTGATGTGTGTTTGGTGTTGCTGCACATCTGCGCAGCTCTTCCTGTCACTCATCCGGGTACTTCAGCTGTCTGCGCAACTCATAGATTGATACTCATAGATTCCTCATGAGCGGCCGACGTCCGCCATATTGGAGCGGTCGAGGGTGAATCTACGTATATTTTTCTATGGCACAGCTCCTCTCCTGTAACTCATCCGGGTAATTCAGCTGAAGGTCTTTATCTGATTAATATTAATCGCGTCTTGCTACTGTTGCTTGGGAATGTAAGTTAATTAATATTCAATCAAGACCATGATCAGGACCCAAAACGCCAGTCCGCCGTGTACGTCACCATACGTCACATATCTATGAAGCTGATATTTATTTTTTATTTTTACAGTCAATTATTCGGTAACCTTCCACACATGTAACAATTAATATTTATGAATGAAGTCTTTACCATAATAGGATTCTTAAATTTGCAGAGGATCATTGTTTGATTATATAGTAGGCTATGCCACCTTGTGGATGAAATTATAATTTAAGTAATAATTTAGTAGTTCATTCTTAGTAATTTTAGTAAGTTTTTTTAACATTAGTTAATGCATTGCGATCTAACATGAAAAAACAATGTTCCACTTATTCAGGGCCGATGTTGTTTTCCATGCTGAAGTACAGGATGTCCTACCCAAACATTAAAATACCATAAACCAGACAAAAGTTAGACATTCCGATTATTTAGCAGATAAGAGTGATGAGTGTTTATGTTAGTGGTTACATGTTTACCAGGCTCACTTTGAGACTTCCTAAAGTTCAATGAATACTGTAGACGGATATTCCAATGACAGCTAGACGTCTGGTAGGCCTAAACCTTCAGATAAATGTTGCAATACATTAGTTATTTTTGTGGTTTGCTTAAAACAGGGGTGTCCAAACTCGGTCCTGGAGGTCCACTGTCCTGCAGAGTTTTGTTCCACTTCCTCAAAACACCTGCCTGGAATCTGGAGGTTTCGTAGGCTAGTAAGACCTTGGCGCGGAGTTTATAAAAATCTTCATCCTGCAGGAGTTTTCAAAAAAAACGTATACTGCGTTTGCGTGTGGACGAAAAGCCAAACTGCATAAAAAAGCTGCGGTTTTGAAAATACCCGTGTTTGTGTGGACAGGGCCTAAGACAAGAGTCAGAATGATAATAAATTGAAGAAAGTTTTTACTGAAGATAGTTTGCAGTTTTATCAGGCAGAAGCCAGCTTCAAGACTCACAAGGAGTAGTTCGTAGGCCGCCCCATTACAGTTACAAAGATCGCAGAAGTTATACCCTTTACTGTAAATTGCCAGAGAATTGTTCCACAGAAGACAGAAAGTCATTATTTAAATGACACGAGGAAAAGTAAATGATGACAGAATTTTCATCAACTATCCCTTTTAAACACAGCACTTTTAACACATTGATGTTTATTTGTTTTCCCCTTGCAATCTGCATACAGTAAGTGTATTTGAAAGAACACTTTTACAGAGAAACTTCAGAGCATGTAAAGGTAGCTTATAACAGTCATAACTGTTTGGAAACACTTCGAAATTTCAACCGTTCACCTTTGGGGGCGATGATCTGTCAACCCATGAATCATGAGACACTGGGAACCAATGAACACGTGTCTCAGGGGTTTACCTGATCTCTGATCAGTTTTATACATTTGTGGACGATTTAATTAGACATTAATATAATTAAAATTAATAATGATAGTTAATAGACTTTTTGGCCTGTTTAGCTGAGCCACAGAAACTCTCTGGACATCTCTGTTGATCATGAACATTGATGATCCAAAACCAAGCATTTTTCACATTTGTTTGTAGTTTATTAAAAATTAATATATTTAAGTACAACAAACATTCAAACATGAAAAAAAACAAAAAACATTATGAGAGTAATTTACATCATAACAGGGTTTGGTAATGTAATCATTATGATTACAAATGGATTTTTATTCCTGTTTGTTGAAGTATTATTTAATTATCAAAGAGATCAAGCAGGCATTTGGTGTACTTTTAGTACGTGCACAAAGTTACTGGCTTCATGGTTCCAGCAATAGGAACAGTATCTCTCTGCAAATCTTTTTTTGATACCAAAAGCCTCCAAACTTGTCCAAAGGTATCCAACCAACAGTCACTGACAACCAAAACAGTTTCTCCAGTGCACAGTTTATTACTAAATACAACTTTATCGAAATGTAAAGTCTTTCATAGACAAGTCTGTCTAAATATTAGCCCTCATTAAGGTTTAGGGTGTCTTTAAGCAAAGTGTTTTCGCTTTTAGTCGTCTCTTCAATATAAAAGTCTTTTATATTTCATCCATGATTAGCTCTGTAGGTAATGCGTCCCAGGTGGTGTTAGGCGTGACCAGTGTGTGTGGTTTCCAGCATCTCCTCATAAAGCCAGCTCTCAGTGAAGTTTCCTGACTGCTCCATTAGCTCAAAGAGACGCTTGTACTCGTCAGGGTAGACGTCGCCTGTCATTGTGTCGTCAACGAAGCAGAGCTTTGAATTGAGCTCTGATCCACTGCCAGGACTCCATGAGCTTTGGAAGACAGCAGACCAAAGGTGTAAATGCATACAACCACTCACATATGTTTGTTCACTAAGAAATTCTAGTTTGTATACAAATACAGGTAATAAACTTACTTAATTTGTTCAATCAATCTGCGTTTCCTTTTAACAAGGCATTGTTTCACCATCAAAACCAGAGTGCTGCCATTCAAGGGAGTTAGGTGAGAGTTAAACAAGTCCTCACGTGGGGTTAACCGCACCAAACACAGGTTATCACTCTGGGAAGTCTGGGGGAATAAAGGCAAATCAAAAAAACATTTAAATTAAAACAAAATTAAACCAAAAAAAACCAAAAAAACATGGAATACTAGCTTAACTTTTGTAGAGGACATCAACCTCTTCATTCAAGAAATTGGACTTGCAGCCAATGCTATTTTTCTAATATACTTTTTAATTTTTTTTTAAAGAAACTACTACTTTTATTTAGCAATGATACATAAAATTATTTAAAATTGACAGTAAAAACATTTGTTACATAAGCCTGCCTGTGATTTGTCAGAGGTGTGGTGCTTCACGTTCGGAGCCCTAGGAGGTCACTTTTTCCAACCTGTTCTCATAAATGCTGCACGTTCAAGACTTTTGGGCAAAAAGCGCCCACGTATTTATTGCTTTGTGTAGGTAATCTCATGGCACTTAGAATTCACCGATAATTTTTTTTTTTTAGTCCATTTAGAATCATGGGAGAATTGTGATCACTACTTTAAACAAAAAAATTGTGATTGTCAATTTATCCAGAATCATGCAGCTCTAATACATAGTACTAACATTACAGACTAAAAGTCCACATAACAGACTAATGTTTCTCAGCTCATTTTAAAATAGAAGACATTACCTGCAATTCATAAGTGAGTGATAAATCTGAGCTTATTCAATGAGTAAAATGAGTTGTCTGTCTTTTGTTTAGACCAATGACTTCAATGATCGATTCAGACTGATTCAAGAAGAAACACAAATAAAATCCTAAACAAATTGGACAGAAGGTTTTTGATGATGACGACACAGTGCCTCTCTTGAATCACTAATACAATATAAACAGATAAAGAATCCTAGAGTGATATTACTTGTATGAAAATACTTACAGTGCTCTTTGATGTGGACTTCTTATTACTCCTGCTTATAGTCAGAAAGGACGACAATGGCTCCTGGTAATGAGGATAAAGCAGAAATACAGTACAAACACATTAATTGATAAATTATTCCCAAAAAAGGTAACAACACATAAATAATAATAAAATGTCTCACCTCATGCAGTAACTCAATATCACAGGCCATCTGCCAGAGAACACCGAAAGCTAGGTAGTTCTTATAATCTCTTGGACGGGCCACTAGTTTCTGTAAGAGAAAATAATCATAATTCATAATTGTATCCAACTGGAAAGCTCCAACTCTTTCTTGCTTCTTATATTGCTTGGCTTCATTGCTGTCATTAGTTATTGCCAACCATCTCCAAAACAGGTCATCTTCAAGCTATTGAGAGTTTCATTTGCACACTCTCATTTTGCTGGAATTTGCCTTTGCACTGTGACATACTACATAAAAAAATAACCCTTTAAACTTTTTAGTTGTGAGCTAACCATGTATTCATTCTTGCTGATGAACATGATCAACTCCACACGTCCGTAGCGGAAAATAGAACGGCGCTCAAAGAGGTTGTAAAGGAGCTTCCACAGTATGCTCTTCTCATTCCTCTGCGAGAAGATCCCCACAATCTTCACCGGGACATCTGTTTCAGAAATGGAAAGACAGAAAAAGCATTATCCAAACCACATATTTATGCCTTGCTTAAAAGGATTGTTAACTCATTCTTGTGCTATCGGTGTTTTTCTTTCTTTTTGGCCACATTAATCTGAATGTTTGTGACACTAACCTGCTGACCAAGGTACCTCAGAGATGGCTAGGTCAGAGAAGAGCTTCTCCGAGTACATGGCGGGGGGTTTCATGCTGCCGTGGCCGATGGGATCCAGTTTGAAGAAGTCACAATGAACCAAATCCAGCTGCCCTTCCACTTTGCTCTCCAGGTCCTTTAAGATCAAGGGTTATTATAGGGGTATGTGATATGAAGATATTAGATTGTGAAAGATTAAAATGTCTTTACGGTATCGTGCTACGGCACACATTCTATCAGTTGCAGTTCTATGGCTGTTTTTTTTATTATTATCTCTATTGTGGTTACACTAGCGTGACATTGATGATGTTCTTAATCATTAAGTGAAAGTAAAAAGTTGGGAGAAAATCATAAAGGCTTAAGCCGACAGCAACTTAATATACCTGCTGCTATTGTTGTTAATATGAATAAAACCACAAAAGAAATAGAGAAAATCTTTAACTACTTTTGCCAGAATAACCATTGTAGCTTTAATAAAAATTGATGCATATTTAATTAATTCAGTGAAGAATATGCAGTTTTATTTTCTCATCTGATTATTCAATTTCTTTCTTGAATGCTGCCTTCTAACAGACCTACTGTCCCTAAATATTTTAATAATTTCATTTGTATCTTTTTTGAAATCTTTCACCCTATGGTTTGTATATTTTAATAACCAAGATAAAATAATGAAATAAAATAAAGTGAAATATGCTGAAAAATTAGCTATGCATCAAAGGAATAATTTTCCTTTTAAATTATAATAATATTTAGTTTTACGTTTTTGTCCCTCTGTATTTTTGATCATGTAAATGCAGCCATGGTGAGACTCCTTTGAATGGTAGTGTACGTGTTATATATACACATTTATTACAACAAAACTCCCTAACTTGGAAAATAAGCCTTTTAACAATTCTTTTAAAAAGTAAAAGTACACATAACAGACTGCGATTCAGTAAGTGAGTGATGCAGATAAAATAAAAATTAAAACTTTAAAAAAAATAAGGTGAAAGTAGATTGGTCATATCCCTCACCACAACTTTGCCCTAAACGATCTTTCATCCTTTTTTCTTTTATGTTTTGTTAATGTTACCTTGTAAGGCTTTTTTTTTAATAGGGAAATTAGTTTAGCAGTATTGCTCAGTAACAAAAAACCCTTAAAAACCAACATGAAAAAGAATTGTGATACAATCGTGGATCGTCGTGATCCTGCATGAATCAATCGTGATATGATATTTCTGCCATATAGCCCATCCCCATGTTATTTATTAGGAAATGGATCCAGTAAAATCTGACAGTGAGTAGAATGAGATAAGATCATTTCAGAGGTCTACCTGAAGCTCAGGAAGGAAGTTTGCTTCACTTTCCAACGCAACCACTCTTTGAGCCCCTCTGTTCAGCAAAGCACGTGTCAATACGCCAGGACCTACGGACAGAGACAAACCCCACATGAACACGTCTACAAATACTGATGCCATTCAATTAGCAGTTGACAGACACACACCTGGGTTACACTCAAATATAACAGCTTTCCCATCCTCAATATCTCTGGCGAGGTGGTCGGTCACGATTCTTGCGAGGGAAGGGTCTACGATGAACCGTCTCAGGTGTTTACAGGCTAGGGCTTTCTGCGTGTTCTCATCCACATCGCCCAAATCTAACGGGTCGTACCGGCAGAGGGGGCGAAACTGACCCTGCAGAGGCACGGCGACTGCAGAGAGGTTCCTCTGAACGCCTCCTGAGGATGGAGTAATGAGCTCTGGTTTGCCCACCTGTGCCGGGGTCTTCCTTGTGCTGGAGGAGAATGAGTCTGGAGAGCAAGTTCTCGCAGATGTGGACAAAGTACTGTGTTTAGTCAAAGGTAAAGCGCATGGAGAAGCAGATCTTGATGTTCCACATAGAGTTCTTGAAGTCAGGACAAAGAACCTACATCCTCCACATGCTGCCATGATGACCAACAAGCCTGAAGCCTGAAATCATATAATATACAGTAACATTTCAAATCCAAACCTGAACAGTTTTATGTAACTATAACTTTTCTGTACTTACTGCATTCATGACGTTTTACTGTATTGGGCTAAAAACATAGTACTATTAACTGTAACAGATAATATATTTTATAGCTGAACTTAACTAGAAAAATGTTATTTAAAAAAATGATATTTTCAGTGTTCAAATATGTGTGGGAGGAAACCTTAAAATAAATTATAAAAATAACCATTTAACATTCGCTATATCTGAATAGACTGATTAGGCTTAGTTCAATAAGGATATTTATGTAGCTTTTATGAACATGCCTTAGAAAAAAACACTACTGGTGTGCATCTTGAGACAAAACAATGGCACTGACTGACATATTACATGACCATTACATTACGCTTTTGCAGCAGACGTCCTCGTTAACTATCTGTCTCTCCTGCACATGCAGATTGTTGGTTATAGATTTTAAGACAATTTTAACCCAAACTAACCTCAAGTGATGCGGTTCTTTTCAACAGGATCTACATTAATGAAGCGCATTCAAGCTGCGCAACACGCGCGTCCGTGACATTGAGCCCCGCGTGCTGTTGACCCGATGCTTTGCTTTCGTAATCCTATTGGCGAGGCGCACTACGTACGTCATGTCGCAGCGACGTCCCAACATATAATGCTGATCAGGAGTGCGTCGGATTTGCGCATTCTGAAATTTGTTAATATTTTTTTTGTATGTCTAGTAAGCATTCGTCTCAATATAAACGTTTTAAAAAACATATAGAAATGATAATGAAATTATCTGTTTTGTAGTTAAATATTTTTTTTGAGTTTCAGATTTTTTAATAACCTGCGCAGTGCAGTGTCAAGTTGACTGTCATGAATACAAACAGGGCATTCATAATGTGTATGTACTGTATGTAGACACATGGACGCTCAGTGTGGGTGATATTGTTATGATGGATGTGAATATAGATCGGTTTGTCAGTGAGGGTAAAGGAAATGGTTTGCGTGCTCTGCGTGGAATCAAACCCGGTGAAGTGATCCATTCATGCGAGCCGTTTGCATTCTGCATAGCCAGGGATTTCTTGAAAACCACCTGCCAAAGTTGTCTCAAGAGGTAAGAACACAATTTTTCGAACATGTACTATGATACGTCTGTATTTTATGGACATGGTACGCGATGCCATACAATTATTTTGGAGTACCATGTATGTAAATACCATAGTACACTCTCTTCAGGACCATAGTATGTTCCAAAGTACCAAGGTACCAATACTCTTTTTTTAAGGGTAAAACGCTTTTAGCAACAGTCTGTCTTTTTGCTCCTAGTGCCATAATGATAATGTTTTCGTGAATATGAAATGAAGACTTTGCGAAATGCCAATTCAAG
The DNA here is from genome assembly GCF_051911475.1 of Siphateles boraxobius. Taxonomy (NCBI): domain Eukaryota; kingdom Metazoa; phylum Chordata; class Actinopteri; order Cypriniformes; family Leuciscidae; genus Siphateles; species Siphateles boraxobius. The sequence goes on along the minus strand of NW_027508833.1, from coordinate 19,626,838 downwards.
TGTAATGCATGACATTTCTGAGTTTGACCTCCAGGGGGCGCTGCTGCTCTTTCGCTGATGTTGCTGCACCTTGAATTAATTTACATGGACTGTTAGTTTTTGTTGGTAAACTAAATGAGAGCGAAATGACGTTGTTTACATACCTAGAATAAAATAATATATAGCATAAAGACTTTAAAGTCCCCCCCTTTGGATAAGAAAAATAGCCCTAGCTAATATGCACAAAGTTTACTTTTGGCGACGAATCTCGACTCGATTAATTGGCAGGATCAATTGATGATTCTCACTGCGTATTCAATGGATAAATCAGTTTTATCAGTGCATTTTTATTTATTTATTATTATTTAAATGCTAGTTTGGGCAGTTTTTCAATCTATAATGTGTTATGCTGCTTTTGAGGATAGTTGTTGTTGTTGTTGTTGTACAACTGTGACAGTGTGAAGTTTACATATGTTCAGAATGTCCTACTATTTTCCTGCAGTATGTAGTATATATATTGTACTATTTTCTGTATGCATAGATTATATATTGAATAATTTGCATGATTTGAACTTCTAATTCATTTTGATGGTGAATTCATATCCGGAGATAATACATAAATTAATTTTATATAACAAATATTTGAACAGTTTTTCACATATTAAGGCCTTATTCTGCATGACTATATTCTACATCCCTTAATCCTAACCAATATCTAAACTTAACCTTACTAACTATTAATAAGCACTAAGCAGTAATTAGGCATTTACTGAGGCAAAAGTCGTAGTTAATAGTGAGAATTGGCCCCTAAGTTTGTATCGTTTTAACTCATTATTTTTTTAGAATATCAAGAGTTTGAGTTAAGATTTGAATCAAGATTATGGATTTGGATTTTTTGATATTGCATAATGCAAACTGTTTCACACTTTGTTTAAAACAAACTGTTTGTTTTTAGTACTATTTTAGTTTATACTGCACAATATGGAGTACACACAAGTATTCTATTCTGAACATAGCCTCTTTATCTCTTTTTTAGGTGACATAGATGAGTGCACTGGATCTGTTTTGTGTAACATGGCCTAGAGAACGGATGTATGATCAGTGAAGTTCACAGAAACCAATTACCACTGAGTCAGAACTAATTTACCAGTTTACTCAAGTTGCACCAACAGAACAGCTAAGCATTAATCTGCTCCAAATACACACCGAATTCAAATTATACAAGCCGCGCTTTTTTATGTTGTGCATCAGAAAAACAGAAGTTTGTTCTGGAGAGAGCCGCTGTTGAGAGTGTTTTCATCACCTCAAAGTCATTTTGTTGAAGGTTTCTTCTTGTGATCCAGCGGACTAGGCTTGTTTGTTGTAAAAATTTCTATTCATTTTAGACACGTACTGTATTTTCATTTTCAGAGGTGTAATTTTCCCCTCGCCGAGGAGAAAGGATGATGCTGTAATGAGATTTCTAGCAGATGTGCTGTGATTTAATTCACACCAGCTTTACATGCCTGATCATCTATGACACTTTATTAAAATCAATCTATAAAACTCTCAATGCCGACAAATGCTTATGGATGGTGTGTTCAGAAAACCAGTAGACCTCAGCAGAGAGTGCCTAAATGTTGATATTGTTTCTGTATTTGAGTGAACATTTGGTATTTGTACGGAATTATTACTCAGCTGTCTGCAATCCTTTTTGCTTTGTAAGTTGCATTGGCCAAATACATAGATGTTATATAATGAATGGTTTTGGTGGTTTCTAGGTTGTTTTTTACTTGCTCATGTCTGAAGAGTCCAAGACTCTTAGGGTCCGGTGATTTCCACAATGCGTAAAATGCAGACGAAATCGCAGAGTCAGAAAAATGGAATTTACTGAATAACTCGGAATGTCACGAAACTTGGAAAATTGTGGATGACTAAATCAAAAGTAGGGCTGTACACTTAACCCTCAAGCGTCCTTCGTATCGTAGCCCTTAATTGGTCCTTCGTGGAAAAAAATATGGTCTATAGTATGATTGTGTGTAGTATGAATGTAATCCGGATGTACTATGTTTGCAATGTTGTCATTATCATGTGACCTACCAGCATCAGCGTCGCTTCACTGTCATTTATAAATCCCCCATTTATAAAAAGTGGCCATCATATGCACACTTCAGAGGGCCTTTCCAAATAACCACACTTGCAGTCTTTGCACTTGACCACTTGTCTACTTGCATGACGTATTTCCTGTATTTGGCCCAAGTGTTCAAAACGTGAAGAATGCAAGTGTGTGTAGAACTTTTGATAACCTGTTGAGACACACAATGCAAAAATGCAAGTGTTTACAGAGCTTTATTTTAATTTGCAATACTTAGCATTTTAAAACACATTTCTAAAATGTCTGTTCAGTAGTCCCTGAGTAACAGAAGACACCATTTCAAATTGTGGTGCTTCTTATTAAGTGATAAAAAGCAGTTGCAAATGTTGTTCAAAATACACATAGCCTACTCATCTTTGCACCAATAAAATTACACTTTAACAATTTGTTTTACTACCAAATTACGTGTAATATCTAATTAATTTAACTTACAGTGGAATGTTTTCCTCACTATCTCGTGATTTCAGGGCACGCAATTTCCCAAACTTTATGCATGATGGGATATGCAAATCTTTGAATACCGCTCCGATGCGGTATTCCAAGATAGTGTGTGTTCAGGGCACTGCGTTTTGGCATTTTTTAGACATGGGACAGTCTTGCACACTTACTTCCTGTCGCGTGCACGCACTCTCAAGTGGCCAAGATCACAAGTGTGGGTATTTGGAAGGGCCCAGAATCTTGCTGGAAGAAGTAGATTATCCGCATACTTTTTGAATACTGTGAATTCGGACATACTTAATTTGTCACACACTGTTTTTCACCTATATAGTAGGGTAGTATGCGATTTCGGATGCAGCCTCAGTTTCTTCAGCACCCCAAAAATGTGATGCCTTCTTTATCACTATGTTTGATAATCTAGACAATATCATTCATATATGTCACAAGCAAATGCGCACTATGGTCAGAGTGGAATAGATGCTATTTTAGTGTTTATATGCCTGTATATTGCGATTAAATCAGTATATGCCACTTAATTTCCTATAATTATGCATCAATTTGATTCAAAGTATTGTGTTTACATGGGGTAAAGTTTAATTGCAATATTGCCTAAATCTCATTATAATTGCATTATCAGAGTGCATGTAGATTAATCAAACAGTGGTGATTAATTTCATGTGTATCAGAAAAAATACACATCTAATATAACCAAATTATGTTTATCTTTCTATTAAACAGCGCAACAGACCTTTATCACTCAGTTTAGTACCTTTAATAAGACAATTCACAATAATTAAATTAATAACTTTTTTATAAATACACTTGGATCTATTTTATACACCTATATATTGAATGAAAGATTGAATAATTCATATTGGATAATTTATATTGTATTAATATTATATTATTTACAGAAGTGTACCTCAGGTCTTAAAGATGAAATGTCTGTTTGTGATAGAGCCGTCATTTGTTGACGTTTCTGTGTCGGTTTGACTCCAAAGTGTCTGTCACAGAACATCAAATATTTCTCGCAGGTAGTTTAAGTAGGCCTACTTTATTTTTTTTCATTTTTTTAATGAGGTTATGATAATTCTCTCGTGGCATGCACTTGTTTTTAGTGTCATGTTCTGGAGTAAACACACACACCCTAAGGTATCCATTCTCGCTCTTTTTCTGGTTCTCAGCCTCCTTCTGCTCTCGTTTATTCATCTATTCCCTGTTGAGGTATTAATTGCCATCTGGTTTTTGCCGTTTGGTTGGTTGGGGCGGCCGTTCATCATATTTCAGGTATGTCATTTTCCTGACTCCTGCTCAATACTTTTCTGAGCGTGACCTTGTGGAGTGGATCTTTCCACTTGAGAGGGAGGGAGAAAGGCAGATAAACAGGCTCAGAAGACAGTCATATTTGGCCGGGGATTAGTGCTTCAGTCCTGCTGATAACCTGGCTCATCTATAGAGAGCCGTCTGCATGGACTCACCCAAGAGAACACTGTGGATGAAAAGAAACGCCATGGAAACAGAACGTTAATAATCCGCTCAGAAGAGCTCTGTATTGTAATGCTCCCTTAGTGCAGGACTGAATAAGATGAAAGATGCTTGTGCTGTCACAGAGCTCAAAGAATTTATTTTACAGTGTTCAGAAATGAGTGCTGTAACTCTTTATAGATGATAGTATCAAATGATAATACTACGATATTTCAATATATTTCTTATATTTCAGTATATACAATATATATTTCATTGTTATACATGCACACATAAACTAGTGGTGAAAAGTTTGTCCTCTTCACCAAGGCTGCTTTTATTTGTTCATTTGAACATTTCTCTGATGTTGCTGCACTTTGAATGATTTTACATGGGCTGTTGTTTTTGGTGGAGTGTAGCTATGTCTGACCCTAGAGAGATGTTTATATACCTAGGATAAAATAATCATTATATACTACGAACGTTCTAAGGTTTGTAATTATTTTCATGGAAACGCCATGCTAAAGTAGTTCCAGACAGGTCTTGACCGCATTACAGTTTCATATCACTTCGCCAAATAATTTCAGTTATTTCAAAGGTCTTAGCCGACAACAGCAACAGAACCAAAACCCACAACGACACTGACCAAGCAATTAGATATAGTAGACAATAGGATAAAAATGACAAACTATTTCCAAGTTTCTGTCACAAAATTACGTTTTTTTTAATGTATTAAGCATTTATTATTTATTTATAGAAAAGCACATCTCTCTTTCTCGCGCACTCTCACTTAAACACACACACACGTACACATACATAGGCCTACGGACACACACTCACGTCTTGTCAGCGCTGCTCTGACGATTTTATCAGTAAAATAGTTTTGCAACTTAAAAAGCTAAATGATGTTTTGAATTAGCAACGGAGGTTTGGGATTATATGCGTAAGAAAAAACCTGTCAAACATCTTGAAATACATAATCTCTGAACAATGTCGTGGGGTGTGGTAACCGTAGGATAAGCGGAATAATTGCTGACGGGCCGTTGAATTATTAGAAAAATGGTGGTAATGCGGCCACTATAGTCGTGGCAATAGTTTGCTTTTCTTTAGGGGAAAAAAATCCTCTCCCAAGTAACACTGTAAACTACAGGAAACCCTTTCATTTGGTACATTGCTATAATATTAGAAGTTAACATTAACAGAGATCCACCTATATATGTTCAACTGCTATTTATTTTCAGATAGGCCTATACACTCAAATACAAACTGAGAATGTTTGTATGCAACTGTTGCACATAAGTAGTTTTCATAAACACTTGTTTTCATGACAAATTTATTCAAAGTAAATAAGCTCATAGTAGGGTGGCCATTTCCATAACACCAAAAAGGAGGACACTTTGTGGCTTCGTCCCAATAAAGATTGTAGAGCGGGGTTTTTTTAGGCCGATTCGGCGCAACTCAAAAAAGGAGGACAAATGAGTGTATATATACACCCCCGGATAGGGGGCTTAAAATCTGGACTGTCCGGCCAAAATCTGGACGTATGGCCACCCTCATTTGTCACCAGGTTGTTACGCTTGGCTGTTTATGGGCTACACACTCCATCAATCAGGGTTATAAGAACTGTTGCCAAACATATAACATGCTAGAAACATAATAATCACTGCAATAACCAATCATAGACTCTTAAGCAGTTGCCCATTTAAATCCAAAAAGCGATATTGGTTTTGTCCGGGCAGTGTATTTACGAATATTAGATATTTCTGAGAATTTGAAGGTGAAATGTAATGAGCCTGATTAGAACTATATCACCCACATGAGCACCCGGGGCTCATTATGTACATGTGCTGCTAACTACTAAGCCATGGCCTTAGCAGGGTTGATGCATGTTTGAATTGTTAATGGCATGAATGGGCTAGATATGAATCAATATTAGTCATACTCCTGACTCGTCTTGAGAATTTGTCAGATCCATGACATTGATGTTGTGTCGTAGCATTTTCTGTTCCTAACCATGATAGATGAAACTTCTGTTTTATGCTATTCTGCTGATAGCAATGCAACAGATGCTGTAGACTTGCTCTCTTGGGTTTAATTTAGGAGTAATGAGGTCCGAGATACAGCATAAGTTTATGCATTAAATCATGTGAATTAAGATGAATATTGTACCGCAAAGGTTAATATGGTGTACCTGCTATGTAAGATGAATTAGATTTCTCGGGAATAATTCAGAGACCTTAAGATGCATTGCTTTAGTGAAGACTTGTACATGATCCCATGTTTGTAATGGGCTTTCAGTGTAAAATAATTAAAGCCTATTTTCCACTGTCACTCTTGCAGCATGTGTCATATCCTTCAATGGCATGTTGAGACAATTACACCCTGGTGATGAAATGCAATATCTCTTGACCTTGGTTGAAGGCAAAGTAAACAGTGTGTAATGCATGACTGCTTCCCTATTGAACCACTCATTTTCAATTGCAGTAGCCAGGAGTCATGCTGAAAATCACATTCATTTTAAAGCATTTTTAAGCACCAGAGGGCACAAAAATGCATTTCAGAATAAAACATACATGTGTTTGCATGTTAACAATTTTAACAGCTTTGTACATTTATATATATATATATATATATATATATATATATATAAAATAATTAAATATAAATATAATAAAATTATAATACAGTATATACTGTATATGTATATATTAAAAAAAATCAGCTCTGTTGTGAGATATCTTACTGCAATCACGATGTCAGTTTAAAAAAAAATCTTTGCTGGGAGCAAAGAGAGGGAATGAGAGCCGCTTTCTTCAAAAACAAATCACTTGGGTTTATTTATTTGAGAAACCAAGAGGGGCATTTTAAAATAAATTAGGGCAACATCAAAGATGAGGGTAATTGCTATACTCGCCTCTCTTGAATGTCTGTTTATTTCTAATGAGCACAAATGACTGTGGGTGGAAACATTAAGGAGTTGGTTAATATGTTCCTCCCCGTCCCAGCATGTGTCCAGCAAATAAACAAACCATTACAGCCTCCTTTTATGATAGAGAATGACTAGAGGTGTGTTATGGGGTAATTATGCATGTTGGGTCTGTAGCCTACAGAATAGGTATCTATGGATTTTAGGTCTTTAATGATATGGATTCTGGGTTTGCATGTGGTATGCACTCTTAAATCGTGAATAAATTCGTAGGCTTTTTTTAAAGGCTCTTCATGTTTTATCAGTGAAATGGTTCAGTCTTATCGCACCGTCCTGTGCTCTTTGATGCCTTGCTAATATGTGGCTATCAAAATAGTTCCATTTCAGATGTCTTTCACGTGTGACTTTACTGAAAATGTGCCTGTAAAGCAGAATTGAGCCATTTTTGCAGTGCAAGTCACTGGTCACCAGTTGCTTTGATGCTTTCCGTCTGTGCCTGTGCTTTAAATCCACCATCTGTTCTCACGGAGCGACGCTCCTCGTTTTCAGACCTCTCTTCCTGTATACGATCTGTGAACCAACGGCTCCGTCGCAGCATATTAACTTCACTGGTTTGTTCTGTGCAGTTTTGTCAGGAAACATCTGTTCTTGAATCATTTGTTACGGAATCATAAGGCAAACAATCTAAAGTTTTGTGCATGTGCAGCATTTCTGCGGTGTAGATCAGATGCAAATTATTTCTATAAATTCATGAATGCATAATTTATTGATGCATTAGCCATAACAGACAGGCCTATTTGATGAAACGCCAGCCGTGAAACATGTGAGTAGCTGCTTCAATCTAAGTGTAAGATTGATTAGTGTGCTGTAAACACAAAGCGTGACATGAAAGCCAAACATGTTTAAAGCTCAGCTTGCTGGTGTCAGTTTAATTCACAGAAACAAGTTGCAATTTTTTCTTATATATGCACATATACATACATGCATACATACACATGATATTTTATATATATAATATATATATATATATATATATATATATACATATTTATACACATATGTATATGTATATAATGTGTACGTCGCCAGCATTTGATTTCTGTAAGATTTGATTATTATTTTATTTGGATTGTCTTGCTTTTAATGCTACAGTAGTTATCATCCCTCAGAAGCACTTTAATGGATGTTTTTTTTTTAACTATTTAACATTAAACTTTTAAAACTAAATAAAATAAAAATAAGATAACCAATAAATATTATTAAATATAGGCAATATTAATAATATATAGCCTACTGTTTAGAGTTTTTTTTTCTCCAGAAAACACTTAAATGGATGGATGGATAGATAGAAAGTGTACCATATTCATATACTGTCTAAATTGTACTGTATTTTGTACTTTATACTGTCATGTCTAAATTGGACTGTAATAGAACTGCAGTAGAATTATCGTGGTGTGGTACATGGTAATTTTATTTATTTATTTGTAAGGGACTTTAGTGTTCATATGACACACATTCAGGTTTTTTGGTGAACAGCTTCTCCTCTGGTCTCTCAGGCAGATCAGGATAATGCCATCGATCTGTACTTTTGTCATGAATGACGTGTTGGATTACTTTCCAGCACCTCTTTGAACTCAATTCAATATGATACACTAAGGGCCATTGCAACAAGACTTACTCATTGTATCGTGAGCAAATGCGTTTGTGAAAACATCCATCATACTATGCTACTCGTATAGAAGAAACCAGTGACCTTGAGCATCATGTTTGGTTTGTCCTGGACTTGTCCTCCTGCTACAGCGCACCACCTCTTGCGTTTTGACCTCGGATTGGATTGAAAGTCAATAGGAAAATAAAACCTGTGGTTATCCTCAACGTCTGGTGCTCTTCTGTCATTCTGTTTAGTTTTTGTTTTAGAATTTTTTGCTTCATCAGAATAGTGCGAAACTTGCTAAAGGTTTTGGCACTTGCTATGTGAACACACACACACACACACACACACACACACACACACACACACACACAAACACACACACACACACACACACACACACACACACACACACACACACACACAAATTCATGGACATGAATCGAAACGGTTAAATGGTCCTGAAAAAAATAGTCACACTTATGTTCCTCGCGGTCAAAAATGACCGCATTGGAAATGAATGGGAGACGAATTTCATCTAGTGAAAACTTTTGATACTGCGGCCAAACAAAATCTTACTTAAAAGCAAATTTTTTTACATATCAAGCTCAAATTTGGAACACAACTTTAGATGTATGTCTTTGATTTTCTTGCAGTTTTATAAATATATATTTCATAAATTGAAAATTATATATTTGTGCATTTTTCATTACAATAAATGTAAAATTCTGTCACTTCTTTTGAGGTCACTTTTTTCACTTCAGCAATAATCTGCCAAGTGTTGTCTTTGAAAAGAGATCAAACTTAAGTCTGTGCTCTAAAGCATTCAGACAGTTTAAGTTGGAAATCAAATTTTCAGCTCTATGCTCAAAAAGTGAATCAATGGATTATAAATACAGCTTAAATATAATTTAGTCCCCTAAAAATACAAAATATTAAATAAAAAAGAAATATCGAACTGAAATATAGTACATCAATTAATTTCATTGAAATAATAATAATAAAAAGGTAATTTTTGACCGACACGCGAAGAGCACCAGAGGGTTAACTGTAAGGATTTTGAGTGCACTGACTACAAATGCTGTCCAGATTTTCTTGGGCTGCCTGGAAAATCTTACTCTCACTTCTCCTGCTGAGGCATGAAATCCTCTTCTGATTATAAGATTATGGGATGTGATATTCCAGAGCGTTTAAACAGAAACATCAGATTGTTTTATGGATAGTCTATGGTGCATGAGACAGGTTCAAGAAGACCGGTTCAACTACAGCTTTTTTCCTTTCACATTTTTATTGTAATAATTTATTACTCAAGGTGCTATTTTATAGTCACACCAGTTTAGTAATTTTCACATATTCGATACATTGCAATTCCACATACCTATATACATTTTTTTTGTTAAAGAAATAAATTAGATAATTAATTGAGATAAATAAACCTTGTTTTGAGGTGTTTATCAGATGTTTTGTATACTGTAGTGAAATAGCTGCGATTGCACTTGTACATTACTGAAACGTTTATTAGATGTGTATATACATTTTTTTTGTAAAATCCTTTTTTGTAAACTCCATAAATATTTTACTTTAGGAGTGTGTATTGCTACAGTCTAGCGCTAAGTAACTAGAAACCACTCTGAACATCCAGAGTTACTATTTGTATTTATTTTATAAATATATTATGATCCACAAATAAATGTACAGAGATTTATGTACATATCTATTTATATGCAGTATATATTCATGCTTGAATGTTAAAAAACACATATCTTTTCACATATTTTACATTTTTGCAGCACCTCTTCTCCCAATCTGTCAGTAACACTCCATTTAGTTCCTGGGTATATGAAGCCCGTCCTTCCGAAAAAGCAGTGTGCTCTGATTGACCACTGTGTTGTGATTGGTCAACCGCTTCAACCGTGTTTTGGTAATAGAGTGGTGCAGGTTTGATGTCAGAACCTGGAAGACTAATTCGCCGCTGGTTACTTTGAGATTTTCCTATGGATTTCAATTTAGGAGTAAATTAAAGCCTGTGGTAAACTTAATTTGACAAAACTTTTATGTTTTGTTCTACAATGTAAACTGCACACACTCACACCCCAAACCATCTTATCACTTATTAAAAATATACGTTTTCAGAAATTAACATAACTGCTTCGAAATTTGTGCATTTGCTAAGGGTGTGTGTAATTTATAATTAATGTTAGATAATGTTATGTTAGGCTATTATGTTTACCACAGAACCTCATATGTTTAAAATAATTTATTTTACACATAAATCGAAAAACCCCATTATAAAACCCCATAGGAAAATTTTGAAGGAACCAGCGGCGAATTAGTCTTCTGTGTTCTGATGTCAAACCTGCTCTTCTCAATGTCATGCCCCCTACCATAACCAAAAGTTTAAACGCACTACTTTTTTTTTTTTTTTCAGGATGCCTTGGCTGGGAATTATTTAAATGGGAAATATTGTGTCATGTTTGATCCCAGAAGAAAACTCAAGACTACAATCGAGGAGTTTCAGGGAGTTCAGAAACAGTGCTTACTGATAGAGAATAACTCCCTTTGGAGCGTTTTTGTAACATTGCAGACCTTTTTCATGCTCAAACAGCAACATTACACACTTAAGAAAGTGGAAAATGTAGAAAACATAATGTGTTCTTTTTAACTCATTTTTGTTTACTTTACATTTATCTTTGGATCGTAAAGCCCCCTCAATAATGTCATCCCTTAAAACTCATCTTTGATCATCAAAATTACATATTTAAACGTTTTTTAATTGAAAAAAAAATTCTTCATGCCTTAAAATAGCTTGAATGTAACTCTATCCATTGCCTCATTTAGTATACACGTTTCTACGAATATGCAAATTAGCCCCGCCTCCACTCACTCACATCAGCTCAGAGATCCACTCATTGACGATCACACATTGACCTGATTGGTTGCAAGGTAGTTTCTGATGTCAGAAACAGCGATTTCGAACCGTGTTTTTGGAGACTGTCTTTGGTTTACTGCAGTTTTAATGAGAAAATACTCAGTGAAAAACTGGTGTTGACTTATGCATTTGCACATGGTTTGTCTTAAATCATATTAAAAACACCACATAGACCGTATAACAACATTAAAAGCTTGATTTTCACCACAGGGGGACTTTAATTTATTTTGGAAATACAAAATAATTCTATCCCCATATCAACCACTAAAATCCTGCTAGCATCATTACAGAGAGTTTTGAAATGAAAAATCTAGTTATAAAACTTTCCTCTAGTATGATTTACCTAGGCAGCGTCGGTCTCACAGAATGAGAGCCTCCTTTGCTTGTTGGGTTTTACTCGATTACAGCCGAAAACCCTCAAGTCTAATGGCATCTCTGTAATTTTAGTCTCTGCAGCCCCCGACCGTGAAGAAATGAAAGCCTCCTTTGAATCCATGAAGTCATAGAGCCTACAATATTTATTTCCCTTTTAATCAGTGGTTACAACAAATGAAGGGCTTCCCTAATAATTCACACCACTCGTCCTGTGCTGTGACAAATAGGATTATACACTATGATGGTGATACTAATGATTTTCTGCCTGGAAAGGTCACAGTCTCGTATTAGTGCTATGAATTTACAAATATGCCACATCAAATGCCATATCAAATTAAAAGCCATGGTAGCTCACTGACAAAATCCTTTCTTTTCATGCATTTCAGGAGATGAAGTTTAGGTTTTCTTTCTTGACCTACACAGGTACATTGCTGGCACATTTAGCATGTGTGTGTGTGTGGGAAGAGGGTTGTGTATCTGCTTCAGTGCTTGAGTAATTAATTCTTGCTGTAAGCTGTAGCACCAGTAGCTCTGAGAAACTGATAATTATTCAGCCTGTTGTGCCTGAGCAGGTTTCTCATTTCCAGGATTAGTGGCTATTGGCTCCTTTTCCCCCACTTTTCTTCTTATTTTGCTGTGACAGCTCTGATTCGGTTTATTGCAAGCTTTTATCCGTAGAGACCCTGGCAAATATAAGGCTGGTTTTAGAATAACAGAATAAAAACATTCATTATATATTATATATACAGTACCTTTCAAAAGTTTGAAATCAGTAAGATTGTATTTTTAGGGATATTAGTACTTTTATTCAACAATGAGTAAAGACATTATTGACAATTTTCATATATATATATATATATATATACACTCTCCTAAAGGATTATTAGGAACACCGTACTGTGTTTAACCCCCTTTCGCCTTCAGAGCTGCCTTAATTCTATGTGGCATTGATTCAACAAGGTGCTATAAGCATTCTTTAGAAATGGCCCATATTGATAGGATAGCATCTTGCAGTTGATGTAGATTTGTGGGAAGCACATGCAGGGCACGAAGCTCCCGTTCCACCACATCCCAAAGATGCTCTAATGGGTTGAGATCTGGTGACTGTGTGGGCCATTTTAGTACAGTGAACTCATTGTTATGTTCAAGAAACCAATTTGAAATGATTCGAGCTTTGTGACATGGTGCATTATCCTGTTGGAAGTAGCCATCAGAGGATGGGTACATGGTGGCCATAAAGGGATGGACATGGTCAGAAACAATGCTCAGGTAGAGCGTGGCATTTAAACGATGGCCAATTGGCACTAAGGGGCTGAAAGTGTGCCAAGAAAACATCCCCCACACCATTACACCAACACCACCAGCCAGCACAGTGGTAACAAGGCATGATGGATCCATGTTCTCATTCTGTTTACGCCAAATTCTGACTCTACCATCTGAATGTCTCAACAGATATCGAGACTCATCAGACCAGGCAAAATTTTTCCAGTCTTCAACTGTCCAATTTTGGTGAGCTCTTGCAAATTGTAGCCCCTTTTTCCTATTTGTATTGGAGAGGAGTGGTACCCGGTGGGGTCTTCTGCTGTTGTAGCCCATCCGCCTCAAGGGTGTGCGTGTTGTGGCTTCACAAATGCTTTGCTGCATACCTCGGTTGTAACGAGTGGTTATTTCAGTCAAAGTTGCTCTTCTATCAGCTTGAATCAGTCGGCCCATTCTCCTCTGACCTCTAGCATCAACAAGGCATTTTCGCCCACAGGACTGCCGCATACTGGATGTTTTTTGCTTTTCACACCATTCTTTGTAAACCCTAGAAATGGTTGTGCGTGAAAATCCCAGTAACTGAGCAGATTGTGAAATACTCAGACTGGCCCGTCTGGCACCAACAACCATGCCACGCTCAAAATTGCTTAAATCACCTTTCTTTCCCATTCTGACATTCAGTTTGGAGTTCAGGAGATTGTCTTGACCAGGACCACAGCCCTAAATGCATTGAAGCAACTGCCATGTGATTGGTTGATTAGATAATTGCATTAATGAGAAATTGAACAGGTGTTCCTAATAATCCTTTAGGTGAGTGTATATATATATATATATATATATATATATATATATATATATGCTTCCACTGGCCTACAGAGAGCAGATATCATGTATATGAAACAGTTTTTCAACCACACCGTATCATTATTTCTGTGTTACAATAATCCAAATTATTTCAGAATATATCAGAATTACTAGAATGAAACATTTTTTAATTCGGATATAAACACTGATGTCTACGGTAGTGTTCAAAAGGTAACACAGTAAATCACCTACTGAAAATAATGACGTTTCAAACAAAAATTGTATCATTGCATCATTACACCTGTAGGTGGCGACCACTGACTGTTACAGTTTTTTACAATCGCTATGACAATTTTTACAATACTTTTAACAAATTTCCTAAACTCTTAACGCACCAACACACCTACAACACACAACTCGCAAAACAGTTAATTTCATGCTCAAAATCACACATTGTAAACTAAACTCCAACACTAATTTTATTTTTAAATACAATAATACACTAGCAACAATACACTATGTCTACCAAAACACTGCAAACATGTCTCAAAATCAAATAATTTTTCAAAATACTAACATATGTTCTCGTCCAACAGGAAGATTTAATCAATCATAGCACAATGTCATAAAAACACTAACATCAGATGGAATTACAGAAACTGCATTATTTTATATGTGTCAGGTCTGCCCTTATATTGTATATTGTATTGATCATAGATTGTGTTTTGCACTGCAGTTTCTTTTGAAGCCTCTCTACATTTTTGTTCTGTTGGGTTTAGGTCTTTTGCTGCAGAAATTCAATAAAAAAAGACCCATCTCAGAGTGCTTTATAGAATGTACAGTTACAGTTTTTCTCAGTTGCTTTGGTGCATTTCTCACATCACTATTTACATTTGTACAACAGCTAATGCAGTTCTCAAAACAATTAGTACAAACTGCAAAACCTAGTTGATAACCTGCAAAAGCGTGTCACTTGCTCAAAATGGATTGCTCATTCCTCAAAAGCAAGTATTCATGTCAATGAAAGTGTCAGTGTCATCAAGATGAAAAGTCCTGACACCATTGTTTATGAACAAGATACTCAAATGGGTTTGTCATGTTTTCATTATGACAGTTTACTCTGTAAATGTTTTCCAATGCAAAAAAGTCAGATCTTGGTGACACTACTTGGAAATGCTCAAGACAGCACTATATACTATTTGCACAGCCATTTGGAAACTACAGTAAAGTTACACATTACTGTATTTAGTGAGGTAACTGAGTACAAGACACTGAATATATAGTATGTTTCACATTTTTACTGCATATACCCTTTGCAATTCTAATTTGTTCACAGCATTGAGCAAAAGAAAGAATGCACCCTTATTTACAACAAACATAAACTCCCTTTGGGTCGAGCTGTGCACAACTGTAAACAATATTGCAGGACATATTGGAACTTAACATACAACATACATAGTACTGTAAATCATTCATGCACATCCAGACGTTCCTCTCTGTCTAGCCACATAGCTTCACCTGAGAGAAATTGTTCAATTTAGGAGACATTTTCAGGGAAAAAAAAGATTAAAAAATTTGTAAAATTTTCTTGACCGATTTTGACAACTAGTTCAAAAAATGTGTATGTTATGACTCAAGCAATGAAATGAGGACTATTATTTTTATATGGAATTACTATTCAGCATTCACAAGTATAGTTCATTTTGACTGACATGACATAAGCAAATGATAATGATAATAAAACAGCAGAGAGTTGTATGAAAGCAATTGATGCATGTCCAAAAGCATTTGCAATTTGTTGTAAGGATTAGGAATGATAAACTGCTTCTATGATGTGCACAAATGACTAAATGTTGTGGAGGTTGAACTAACTGTTGTGCAAATGTAAATAGTAATGTGAGAAATGCACCAAAGCGACTGAGAAAAACTGTAATTAAATGAAAAAACGAAGACAGAGACAGAATTGCTGCAATAAAGAAAATAAATAAAAATACATTTATATATTTGCATAATTCAATCAGCTGTTTCCCAGTAACAATAGAATAAAATACAGGGGATATATTTGTGTTTCAATTCACAATATAAACAGCTATTTACCTTGACTTTAGCCTTTAAGGTTAGGTTAAGAACATGGTGTTATCTGTTCTGACATACAGTGTTAAAGCATTGGTAAATTTACCAGTAAAAATCCATTGTTTTGGTCTTGTTTGAGCTTGTGTGTAAAAGAGGTTCAAGCATTTTGAATTTGTGTTAATTGTATGCATTTTGTGTTAAAGCAACAAGAAATGTGTTAATAGTATATCAAAGACCGATGTAGTGCTAACTGTGTTAAGGGTTTTGGAAATTTGTTAAAAGTATTGAAAAAATTATCATAGATATTGTAAAAAAAACTAATCGATTATTTCAAAAACGCTGATCCGTCCAGTAATGACACAAGTGAAGTTTTTATGAGTGAGTAATTGAATCATTCACTGATTTAATAAAAAAATAAAAATTTGAATTCAATATTGTTTAAAATAGACTGCAGCACAGCAATTATCATTGTGTTAGAACCTCTTGCAAATTAGCCTACATTTAGTTGTCTGTTCAGAATCGTGGGAGAGTCGTGATCTTTATTTTATTTAAAAAATAAATTGTGATTCTCAATTTATCCAGAATCTTGCTGCTCAAATATAAAGTGTCGTGCTATATACCACAATGGCAATGCTGTTCAAGGACTGAAAAACATTTGATATTTACATTTCAAGTGCTTGACTCTGACTTAAAGGAGCCGTATGTAAGATTGTGGCCAAAACTGGTACTGTAATCACTTTCAAATTACTGTAGAGCGGTGTATCCCCTTCCCCTCCTCCCCGACTCGAGGTTGCCAGATAGGCTGCAGGATCGAGCAGGAATGTAGGCTGCTACAAGAAGCTTTTTCTGTTAATTATGTTTACGCTTCAAATATGTTTTGCAAAGTTATATATCGCAAAAATGTACTAATGGCGATTAGCCAAATATAATCGTAAAGATGTACGCTTGTATGTGACAGTACATTGTTAGAACAGTAGCTGTTAGTCTAACCTGTAACGGTAGTTATCTGTCATTAACGTAAGTACAAGCACAAGCCTCTGTCACTGTGTGTAACCGATATCAAAGATACAGCTATTCATTTAGCTGACGCTATAAGTGAAAGCGATCAGCTGTATTTTTTAACTTACCCTGCAGTACACGTCCATAACGTTAAAATATTTGATGTGAAAGATTACATGTCATTCTATTATTTTTGGCTGTAGAACTTGCATGATAAACAATAATGGGCGTGCTAATGTTGTTTTCCTCAGCGTCTCAGCATAATAACAGAGAAACGGGCTCTGATAATGCATTGCTAATGTTAGCAATGACGACTCGCCGTTTTTATTACACAAACAATTCCTTACCTTTACAAGTCAATGACCCACCTCCTCCATATGAACTAACGTAACGTTACTTTGCACGAACATGCTTTGTTCGACTGTCATGAATATTTGAAATGTCCATTTACATCAAGTACAAGTTAGCCAAACAAAGATGAATCTTAGTTACCTGTCCAGAAATTCTTCTCCGTTTACAGCCGTCTCCATCTTTCAAATGCATCTCCTATACAGATCCTTGTTTTATTTCGGACTTTGTCACAAAGTATTTCGGATTCATAACGAGTTTTTTTTGGTTTCGCAACGTTAGACATTTTTTTATCCGATTCCGACACGTTTGTAGCTGCAGCTGTGGTAACTAGAGCAGAGCTGACAATCCGGATGCCGCAACACTACTGACTTTATGATTGGTAGATAGGTGGAGGGTGGCGCATCAGACCAAAACACAACATGACAACATCAACATCAGTTGAGGGCTGCAACTTCACTTTTTAAATGACAATATCCTGGCCGGACTACTGTTGTCAGTGATATAAGTATTTGAAATGAACATGATTTCTTAATGTCTAGTGACATATCAGGGCCATTTTATGATTAATTGAAATTAATTTCTTACATACAGCTCCTTTAAATGTGCACTTGTGTTAAGTGGACATATAAGTACTGATGTGTCTGCAGGACAGAGAAGGTGCAGTATTTTTTTCTTCTCTATTGTAACATATATACAAATGAAACGGCTTCTTGAATGAGAAGAAAATGTAGGGTGGGACGTGATTTTTTGGGGAATTGATTGGATGGTTGTGGTCTCATGTGAGTGACAGGTTGTCCCTCCCTAATGCCAGTAAACGCGTCATCAGAGAAGAGAAAATGGAAGGCGAAGCTATTTTGATTAAAGATTACGAGAGCATGTGAATAAAAAACAGGATAAAAAAAGATGTGCACAGATAAATAATTTATAATAAATAAATAATACTGCAATATTCTGAAAAGAATTAAGCATTGCGCTTTTGATTTGTGACTTTAAAAAATATGCACTTTCCCATAATCAATTAAGTAAATAATATTAATATATAGTGCAGATATGCAAATTAGAACCAATGTGTCAATGTAGTTTGCCACATCAACAACATTCACCAATAATAACAATTTAGCTTTTTATCCCATTCAGTATTATTCATGCTTTTAAATAATAATAAATAAAAGTTGTTGATCTTATTTTCTTCCAATTCCCTTTTATTTCTTCCTTAATGAATAGACTAGTGAAGAAAGTGGCATTTATAGAGGTGTGTCTGACAGGCTTTGATGAGCTATGAGGAGTGTTTGTGTCCTTTGAGGGTAAACACTCTAATTGGCCAGTTAGAGTGTGTTTGTGGGTGAGTGAGTGCTCGTATCTGTTCTGTTAGTGTTTGTCTCTCTCTTCCTCTTCTGGTTCTGGTCCGGACGACGCTCATCTTTATGCCTAATTATAGCTCTCGGTGTGCGACTGGAAACAGGCTGAGAGGAGCCATTCCAGGATAGTTTTGTGTGTGGACATGGAAAATGAAAACGTATCCTTGCAGCGCTCATGTTAGATCATTTCCAGATTATGATAGGATGCCATATTTGTGTGGAATTATGGTCAATTTTTGAAATTAAGAAACCTTGCCTTGTGTTTGGCCGCATGCAGAAATCCGATTTGGCATTAGGCGTATAGGGATAATCTGATTTTTGACTCCCTACAGAACCGCTCTGATCTAAAGAGATCCGCCTCAGGATATTTGTCTGTTGTTAATGAACAATAAAATGGATGTGGATAAAGTGGCATCTGGCCACTGGAGCGCAGTGTTTCTCTACGACACAATGACCTTTATGCCAAACCTTAAGGAATATGCTTTTGTTTGGGTTTTGTTCCTGTAGTTTTTTTGTTTTTTTGTTACAAGATATGTAACTATTGCACCATGCTGTGAAAGTATATGATTATCAAGGCAGGAGGGCAATACAAAGCCGTACCAAATAATAAAAATGCGATGTGTTATGATTTGGGTGATAATTTAAAATAATTATATCTTAGATAAAATGCTTTAATAAAACGTAGCGTGCTAGGGATAAAATTGTATCAGATTGTATGAGCTTTATTAGAGGGAAAAGAATCATCTGGAACAATTAGGACTAGTGAGATTGAATCAGTGGTTATTTGATGTCATATTTAAGACATTATCGTGTTATCGTTTGGCATTTTGTATCATTATTAAAGACCTGGCTCTTTCTCACTGCCTTGTATTGTCCACACATATGGCAATTATTAAATTCCCAAACCTTGCCAAATTTGATATTAATCATGACTTTTATGAATCTGTAGAGCAGTCTCAGCTTTGCAATATTTTGGTGTAATAGAGTGCTATGTGAGAGTGCCGCTTTTCTGGCCAGTTCTTATCAGTCGGGAAACACTTACCGTCTGTATCTCAAAATCAATACTCTGTGGAATGATGAAATCAAAGTGCCTGCTTTCATAGCAGATTTGAGTCTGGTCATTAAAAACTCATATAACTTTCCCAAATACAGAAATAGCTAGACAATCAGCTCAGCAATTAGTTGTTGTTTTTGATTCATTATATTTATTTATATATATATTTTTTTGATATATTATGATAAGTTCTCTGTGTGTTCATCTCAAGTCACCTCTCATTTTGTGTCTGCAGTAATGAGGGCAGGTTTATGGCTGCTCCGCTGCTGTAGGACTCTTGTGTTGTGCTGTGACTTACGGCCTGTGCTTTGGTTTTGGACAGCGCCAGACTCTGTGTATTCCATTACGACCAATGACTCTTACCTTCTGAAGCATCAGCAGTTTTTGTGGGAGTCCACAGGCTCATGTTGGATGCACTTTTTTTAATTTCCAATTGAAGCCAAGGTTAAGCATTGCTTATTATTTCATCATCTGTTTAGGTATTAATTATTTCTTTGTTAGACTAAATGAACTTTGGCAAGAAATCTCTCACTAACATTAGTTACATTTAAAAGTATAGTTCACTTAAAAATGAAAATTCTGTCATCATTTACTCACCCTCGGGTTGTTTCAAACCTGTATGAATTTATTTCTTCTGCTGAACACAAAGGAAGATATTTAGAAGATGTCGGAAACCAGTTGATGTTTTTGACTTCATGTTGTTTGGTTCTTCAAAATATTCTTAAAATATATTCTTCAAAATATCTACTTTGAGTATATCTTCTTGAAGGTGAGTAAATAATGACAGACTTTTTTTTTCCTTTAAGTAATTTTTCACAATTAAAGTGCTCCTATTATTCTATTGTAAAGGCTCACAATTTTGCTTTGGAGGTCTTCTACTATAGGTTTACATGCATCCAAGTAAAAAAACAAAACACTTTCATTATCTCATAATACACATTGCAACATCACCTCTTTTCTCAAAGTGTCTGAAACATTTTGATAAAGGATCCGGTCTCTCTAAACCCCTCCTCTCCAAGAGCCTACTCTGCTCTGATTGGTCAGATGGCCAAGTAATCAGTCTACCGATTATAGTGTGTTGGAAACCAAATGGCCATTATTTCTTTACAGACTTTATAAAAGATGAAATAATGGAGTACAAGGAGGTCACAATGTCATTTTCACCTCTCAAAATAAGAGGTCAAAATGCACCTCCTTTTACACTAAGACTAATTTTTTTTTTCTTTCTCGAAATTAAAAGCAGCCGTCAGTTCAGACTTTCTAATATACATAAGCCTGAAAGATTTAATTTCGTAACGTGACTTTGGCTTTTGCATTGCATGGTTGTTGTTCTGATAACATCTTTATTTCAGCGTGTTCCTCTTTGTTTGTGTCTTGTTTGTTTGTGCATATTTTGTTTTTTTCATAATGTTGATTTTTTTTTCAAAGCTGAATCAGCAGATATACCCACCGCCATGAATGTCTGATTGAGATGGCTCAGATTTCTCCACTGTTCTGGATCTCTTAAGGGTTCTGTTGATGGCACAATGTTAGAAAGCATTCCAAGATTTGTTTGTGGATGTTAACAACAGTAGATTGTCATGACATTTAAAGTATGACATGTATGTAGAAAATATACACTTTTGTTCAAAAGCTTTTAATTGATACGATTTTTTGAAATACGTCTTTTCTGCGTACCAAGGCTGCATTTATTTGATCCAAAATACAGTACAAACACAGTAATATTGTGAAATATTATTATGATTGAAAATAACTGTTAAAATGTAATTTATTCCTGTGATATAAAGCTGAATTGTCAGCATCATTACTCCTGTCTTCAGTGTCAGACGATCCTTCAGAAATCATTCTAATATGCTGTTTTAAGAAATATTTCGTATTATTAGCAATGTTGAAAACAGTTGCTTTATTTATTTTTTTGTGGAAACTGATGCATTTTTCATGATTCTTTGGTAAATAGAAAGTTGAAAAAGCAACAGCATTTATTTGAAATTTAAAACTTTATAACATAAATGCCTTTACTGTAATTTTTGATCGATGTATTTTCTCATTCTCTTTGTTTTTTTATGAAAGCTCTCTCTATATCTCAATACACTGGCAAAAAAATGTAAAGAACAATTCAAAGTGCAAAAGTGGGATAAAAAAAAGCTATATAAAACAGCATTAAAATAGGTGGTATGAAAATAATGGCAGTGTTCATGTTAGACTGCATAGAATGCACAATATAACCCTCATTATAAAGGAAGGGGTCAGAGGGTCCATTCGATGTAGCGCTCAGGCCTGCACTATAATTTGTGCCTGACCCTTTTCTCTTAAGAGAGTGATACTACAAAGCCTCACTAAAGTGATTTGTCAAGGGCCTGCATGCTCGAAAATCAGACTATCTCTAGATAGCAGGGTGGCAAGAAGATGGATCTGGTCTGGTGGTATGTCGTACTAAACTCCCTGTGATTATGTTCACTCAGAAAGGAGCGATATAGACAAGAGTGGAGGGAGAGAGGAAGAGGGGTTCTTGGGTGGGCAAATCTCTCTCAGATAGTATTTTAGTATCCATGGGGAAGCATTACGAAATATACGTCTCTGGAAAGGTTATCGCAACATTTAATCATTTAAAAGTCAATGCATTTATTAATTTAGCACTTGCTTCCTACGTGCATTTTGTTTGTTTGGTAGAAATCTTTAAAAAGATCTCTTGAAAAAAAAAAAAAAACTCGACCAACTAGACTAAATCAATTATTTTTATTTTGACTGTAACAGATAAAGCAGAGACCCCTGACATACCCATGCATGCACTAAGTATGCAATTTCCGTGACTCTTATGCATGTTTAAACACAACACATGCCCATTAAACACATTTTTAAACAGATAACTTGACATTTTATAGAGATAACGTGACCTTTTGTGTTCGGGCTCTCCCATGCATTTGATCTCTGCATGTAAACCACATTCCTCACTTGGAGCTTTAAAGTTATAGACTGAACTCAAAAGCAAAGGTGGTCATTAGACGTATACTTTAAAGAAAAAGATGTTTAGTCAGGGCAGGAATGCTTCATTATAAGCCTTGTAAATCAAACCAGACTTTCTCCTCTTCAGCCTGAGGATGTAGTTTCTTGAGAAATGTACTGAGCACTGAGTCTAATGTTAATTCTGTCTCATTTATTCTTAACAGAGGCGAAAGTCTATTGAGATGTTCTCAATGTAAGACGGCACGGTACTGCAGTGTTCACTGTCAGGTAAGAGCTCTTCACACACTAATCATCAGAGCTTTTACAAACAAGTTTGTGATGAGATCTCATTTCATTTAGGTGCATTTTTTTCTACTTAACATTTTACACCTAAATAAAAATAATTGACAAATGCAAAATGAGATTCCAGTCATATTAGCAGGCTAGATAAAGCTGTTTATTTAATTTAAGTTAGAAACTGCTTGGAGAATGAAACAGGTGGGGAAAACACCCGAGACCGATGCCCAGTTCATCACAGTGTACTTTTTTTGCAATATAAAAGCAGCCTAATTGAGGTATCACCGGGTATCATCAGTTTATTATGTTGATTCAACAATTGTTACTGACAATAAAAGGAGAAAACTACTTACTGTATTTAACATACTGGCTGATATGGGGTTGAAAGAAATCATATTTTCGAATCTAATAGTACCCCAAGATTCCATATAATGAGTGAAGGATTAACTATAACTCTGCCAATATGAACAGAGATGTCATGTTGGGATGAAACATAGGATTTAGGGCCTACTAACATGGTTTCTACTTTGTCAGTATTGAAGTTTTGAGCCATCCATACTTTGAGATCTTATAGGCAAGAAGTGATGGAAAGGGGAGGAAAAACAGAATTGGCTGAACGGTAAGATAGATTTATATATCATCAGCATAACTATGGAAATTAAGACCATGACGCTGAATGATCTGGAAGTATATAGATTAGAAATAGAGGTGGACCAAAAACAGATCCTTGAGGTGCACCACAGAAAACAGTGAAAGAGCAAGAATTGTGTTAATGAATTGTTGCCTGTCCAAGAGATATGAAGTTATCCAATGAAAGGCAGTATTAAGTCTTTAAAATTCTCAAGGTTCCCGTACAAGCGCTCATGAGCCGGCAGTTATCCGAAACTTCCATGAGGTCCAGTGTGACTTCCAATCAGAAGTATTTGGTGCTTGGAACCATACACCTGTGAAACACGTTCTACATGCTACAGATTTTACAGTATTACTTCCTGTCTTTTAACAGCACTTAAAGATATAGTTTAACCAGAAATTAAAATTCTCTCATCGTTTACATGTCTCATGTCATTTAAAACCTGTATTCACATGTCTTTCTTTGTGAAAATCACAAAGGACAAGCACTATACAACTAGTCGATACAACCCATGCACTATATGTTTTATGGCTTTGTGAGAGGACCAAACTTTAAGTCATTATTGCTGTAGTTTTCAAATCTCAATAACGGCTTAAAATTTGTTCTGTTCCTCGCAGAAAGCTATTGTGTAGCTTTAGAACTGAAGAGTCATAGGCTACTTCTATGACTTCAATTTGGGACTTTGACTGTGTCCTTCCTCATTCTGGTTTATTTTATGTAAAAGAGAAGCGGGAACATTCTGCTAAACACAGAAGACAGACAGTCATGCAGGTTTGGTAATGCCATGAGGAGTAAATTGTGTCAGAATTATATTATTGGGTGAAATATCCCTTTAATGTGTCTGTCAGATGCTCTGTAGAAGTCTTTGCAGTTCAAGAACATCCAGTCTTTGAAAAAACTAGACACCACGCTGCTTTAAAATAGCAAAGCTGTCACTGTCAAACCAGCCTTGTTCTCTCCAGGCACTCAAGTTTGTCTTTGTCTTTTTTTAATTGTAGGACAGTCTTTCATCATAATTCCCTCTAAAGGGACACCACACACAGCAAGCACATTTGACAAGATCTGATTGAAGATGTGTGACTTCATCTTATATGTTTGTGAAATCTTATCTATTTATTCTCTATCCTCATTTTCACCCTTCAGAAACAAGCATGGCTCGATCACAAGAGAGAATGTAAATGCCTTCAGCGCCTCCAGCCAAGAATCCCCACCGACTCCGTCCGCCTGGTCGCTAGGATCATTTTCAAACTAGTATGTGACATCAGAACACCTGCCATATTAGGACCACTTCAAACCCGTTCAAAGCATGTTTTGCATGTAAAACTATCACAGCTGGTGTTCCGCCTCAGGACTTTATATTGTTACACACTTTCTGTCTATTTCTACAGCTCAGCCAATCAAAAAATGAACAAGAGGAGCTGTACTCGATAGCTGAACACCAGTCACGTAAGTTCCTGGTTGATTTGTATTTGCATTGCACTGACACAAGTCAAGTGGTTGTTGCCATATTGGGTATTTTAGATCGATTGGAATGCTGTGTTGATCAGTCAGCATCCATGACTGAACCAACATGTTTTATAAAACCATGTGTGTTACATACACAGGGTACTCAGGCTATAAGTCTCCAATGTTGAATGACAAAGTAACCTTCATGCACTACATAGTTCATACACTACACAGTTGAGTATACTGTGTATAAGTGCATAGTGTAGTGCGTCATTTGGGACACAACTATGGATTCAAGGACTGTAAAGTATGTCCTTGAAAGTGCTCGAAATAAACTTGAACTGAATTTTGTTAGAGTAGCGTAGTGCTGTTACAAAAACAGGCCTTAAAAAAACAATCTTAAAAATGTTATCTTACAAATCTAAATGTTGAAAAACCAGCAAAAACTGGTGGGCTGGTCTCCCAGTCTGGTCAGACTGGTTTTGAATTGTTTTTTTTTCTTTTGTTTTCTTCAGCTGTTCAGTCTGGGAGACTGTCTTAAACCAGACAATGCTAACTTAGACCAGTGAACAAGCTTATGTTTGAATTTATGAACCACCTCTAAACTGTGTTCTGATTGGTCTGTTGTGTACTAACTTTAATTTGTAAAGCTATAACATTTTCAGACCCAGTAGTCTTCGAAAACAAAACCTGGGCGGAGTTTAATCCAGAAATCCAGCATCATACCTGACTGTGCTGTTTATGTATTCTCATTATTAAGAAATCAAAACAAAAATCGTTATAATTTCTGGTCTTAATGGTCAGTCACTTTAATGCATTAATGCAAAAATTAAAGCTCACTTTTGAAATCTAGACCATTTGAAGTTGCCTTTCAGACAGAAACGGACAATGTCCAATGTCCTTATAAAAAAGTCATATACAGAATACGCTGTGTTGTTAATGGGCGGTAGTAAAAAAATCACTTACTTATTTATCCTGTAAAGTTGGAAGATTAGATTTACTATGATGAAAGGTGAATAAATGTCAGATTCTGGCAGGAGCTTATTATAACATTATGAATTTTCTTCTCTTTCTCGGTGCGGTCCCTCTGTGAAACCTGCCCGTGGCCCTTGTCTTTTCAGAAGTAATTGGCTATTTTGTCACAAAGAGCCTCTGACTTTTCTTTGGCCCGATACTTTCCTATTCAGTCATAAGAAATGTGCAGCCATTAGAGAGGTAATCCCGCTGATGGTCCTTATGGAAGCAGTCAGCTCCCCATCTGAACTTGTGCTTTATCATCACAGTAACGGCCCTCGCTCTCACCTCAAAATCAAGGTCTCATCGGTTTATGTATTATTTCAGGAAATCCATCAGCTCCTCATTTTTGTAGCTGTCCTCATTTATGTTGAGATTTATATGTAGACCAGTTCCTTTAGACAAACAGAAGAGCATTTCATTTGATCTCCTTCCTTCACGTGTCTTCAGCTAGTGGTCGAACAATGGGTTTTTCAATGGCTAAGAACCGGGTTGCCTATTTAATCCTCTTATACTGTATATATTACGATTTAATGGTAGCAAATGAGACATGCAAAAATGCTGAAATTAAAGGAATCATTCATCCAAAAATGTATACAACAGGTTTTATGCCAATTATGAGTGGTCAAGGGACATTAATGTCATTACTTATACGTTCCCATCTAAATTGCAAATTTCCGTTTTTATTGGATGCCTTTAATAGAAAGAAATCGCCACATTGGGGCAGATTATGCACAAATAGAAATGGTTGTTGTAGCCACTGTGGATCTATCATTAAGTAAAATTATTTATCTGCAGTTTAGAGTGTGTTCGAGAGAATATTTTTTCAGAAAATACATTTCCATTGAAGCTTACACTACCGATCAAAGATTTCGGGTCAGATTTTTTAAAATGCTTTAGAAATAAGACATTTATTTATAGTAAATGTATAGTTTTATTGTAACTACAGCTATATTGTGAAATAGAAAAATAGAAAATAGAAGAGTTATTTTAAATTGTTATAATATTTAAAAATGTATTCTTATTATGGGAAAGCTGAATTTTCAGCAGCCATCCCTCCAGTCTTTCGTGTAACATGATTCTTCAGAAATAAATCTAATATGCCGATTTTGGTGCTCAATAAACATTCCTTATTGTAATTATTACCAGTGTTGCGAGCAGTATTGCTGCTTAGTATTTTTGTCACACATTTTTTTCCGGATTCTTTGAGAAATATAAGTAATAAGTGTAATATCTATTCTGCATTACTATCACTTTTTGATTGAAAAAACTTACTGACCAAATAAAAAAGTGAATAAAAAAATGTCCTGAAGCAAGCATGTTCTTTTATTCACTTTTTGGAAATTTCATTTGCATATTGTTTCGATTCAGCATTTTTATGTGATATGACAGAATTTTCATTAAAATACAAGAATGGAAACCCAGCTAATAACATAAAACTTGCCACAATGTGTCTCAAAGCGGCATATTTCTAATTATGCATGAGTGAAAATGAGATTTACGACCTATTATAGGTAATTATACAGCAAATAAAAACTTAAACATTTCTTCCCACAAAGCATCGACAATATTTCAGAAACATCATGTACCACACTAGTTGTTTGGACTATTTTTATGGTGGGTTTTATAGTGCTTTTTTTTTTTTTTGGAACTCAACAGCTCTGGTCTCCATTCATTTTAAAAGGGTCATGACATGGACTTTTTTATTATTTTAATATGGTCCTTGAGGTTCACTTATAATGTTTATAATATTTTTTAGCAAAAACAAACAAACAAACAAATACATAACCATTATGATTGGCTAACGTCATTTCATAGGAAACCGTATCAACGGCCACTCGTTATTGACCCTGAGTAAGTGTTTTGAAAACTTTATCTATATAAGATTCAATTTAAAAACAAACCATTTCACTGTGCCTTTTTTACAAAACTCCGAACAAACTTATAATCCTTCAACGCATCCAGGACAGCATTAAAATAAAGCATCCACTTGTTTCTGACGCTGGGATCCTTCTGAAGTCTGTCCAGAGAAGCAAACAAGCTGTTTAAACTGGACACATCAAAGCGAACGTTCCTTTATGCTTTTTGCTTAATGTCAGAAGCTGAATGCACATCTGTATATTGTATTCAGTATATACAGTTTCAGTGTTTATAATGGGTTCGATTTGCTTTTGACGCGACACTCATAACCAGTGTAGGCAAATGTCAGCTGTTAAGCGACTGAATGCCAGTGGGTGAGACCTATGTGCGATTATGTATTTAGTATATTATGTATTAAAGTCCCTTAAAGTCCCATTTTATCCCTTCAAACTCATCTTTGATACCAAAATGACATATTTTAAAAGATTTCCTTGAAAAAAAAAATTCTTCATGCCTTAAAATAACTTCTACTTTTAACTTCAACTACACCCTTACCCCATTTACTATATGGTTCTATGAATATGCAAATTAGCCCTAACCAAATAAGCCACTCGCTCGCATCAGCTCAGAGATCCACTCGTTGATGATCACATGTTGACGTGATTGGTTACAAGGTAGTTTGTGATGTCAGAAACACCAGCGATTTCAAACCGTGTTTTTCAGACTGTCTTTTTTTCACTGCAGTTTTAAGGAGAAAATACTCAGCAATGGTGTTGCCTTATGAATTTGCACATGGTTTGTCTTAAAGCATATTAAAAACACCAAATATACATAAACAACATTAAAAGATTGATTTTCACCACAAGGGGACTTTAAGTATTTGTCGCTGAATTTCTCTTGAGGCAGTCATATGCAAATGATTAAATAAATGCTTTGTTTATAAAGAGGAGGACGTTTTAAGCTATGAAATTTGCAAGATGTTTTAATGGTACAAAAACCTCTTATATTCAAAATGTCAAGGTAATTTTGATTTCATTACCCTTTTAATTGTTTGGAAAAGAACAGTTTGTATATTGCAAAATATCAATTTTTTGTTCCCCAGAAGGTTTTTTTTTTTTTTTTTGGTGAACTATCTCTTTAAGGGGACTAACATCTGGCTTCAGGCTCATAATTCTGCACACGTTCAACCGCTCATGCTCCAGAAGTGGGAAGCATGTAGATCTGTCTGCCATCCAGCCCTGTTATTTGCTTCTGAAGAGAGACCCCACTGGTGCTTGTTTATTGCCTGCTATGTGTCGGTTCATCTTCAATCTATCTATAATTTCTAAAAATTAATTGTGATTATCCAAAGAATTAATGGATTTTAACAATTCAGTTTTTCCAACTAGCCTTATTTGGTTCTGTATTTCAGAGATAGAATTTTCAAGGAGATGATAAAAGGCACTACACGTGGTGGTGGCACACCAGATGTATGTGTTGAATCTGCAGAGCTTTACTACTGTTTGTATGTCTGTGTTTATGATGCTGGATGTGTTCGTGTGAGCGAGAGATACGAGCTGTGAGCTGTTGCCGCGGGTCAAACGTTCGCTCAGTCTGCCACAGCAGCAGTGAACACACTGAAGTTCATTGATGGTGTGTTTGGAGGAAGTAGATCAGAGCAGGAGGGTTAATGGAAAAGCCCATATGTTTGGCAAAGCTGACATAAATCATGCATACACACAATCAGACCTCTTTCCTTCTGAATAGACATTAAAATCTCCACTAAAATCTATCAGACATCTACCAAAAGATGACGACAAACACACACAAACCGTTTATCCTCTGGTTTCTTATAGTGTTTCGGCTCTTTTGTGCTTCACCCTTGTTGATCATCATTAACCTTTTTCCTGGTTCATCTCAGTGTTGTTTATATCAGCATGTTATTTTCTATGCCAATTTATGTGAACTTGTTTCTCTTCCTGTTTTTCTAGTCTTGATGTTATTTAATACTGCATCCAGTGTAATTTATGAACAGTTACAAGATTAATACATTTTAATTGATATTAACAGGAAAATACAATAATTTTGTAGGTGGAACTTTGGGACTCTAATTATCATGTTTGTTCGTTTTTTTTGGTACATGGTTATCTTTACATGATTACCATACAATATTATTGCCCTATTCAATTGCATGGTATTCCAACCAGTGTTATTTTTGCATTTTTTATACTGTTATAGTATGTATTACTATTTTTGAATTAGCTTATATTATTACATTTCAGTTTTCATTTAAAATTAAGTTTTAGTATTTTTTTAATACTTCTATCTATCTTTAATTTATATATACTGTATATATATATATATATATATATATATATATATATATATATATATATACGTATATATTTTAGTTTGAGTTTTAGTATTCATCTTAAACTTATTTTATTTACAATTACTTTCCAAGGCACTTTTAATTTTAGTTATTTTATGTTTTAATATTTAATTTCATATTTATTTAATTTCAGCTTTATTTCAATTAATACTTTTAGTTTGTTTTAGTTAACAATGACAAAACTGTATTACTGATACATTGGAATCAGTGTTTTCTGGACATATACCATGGCAGTACCATGTGTTTATTAATATGTACCTATATAGAGAGATACTGTATATCATGGTAATACTATGATTTTTGTCAGGTACCATGGTGATACCATGTTTTTATGTATGTATCATGATAATGCCACTTTTTTTTTTTACATGTACCACTGTAGTACTATGTTTTGTAGAAATGTACCATGGTATGCTTTTTTTACATTTAATATAGTAAAATGTTTTTGTATGTATGATAATACTTTGTTTGTTTGTTTTCTGTTTTTAGACATATATCATGTTAATACTATGTTTTTGGACATATACCATGGCAATACAATACTTTTTGGTCAGGTGCCATCTTAATACCATCTTTTGGATATATACATACCATAATGATAATACTGCTTTTAGTCTCACTCCATAGTAATACCATGTATTTTTTTACATAATACTTTGTTTTTATGTTTTTGTTTTTTGTATTGATGTGTGGTGACATCAGTAGTTTACCACACAAGTTTGCAGTACCACACATATACCATGAACCATGAATATGGTACTGTGGTGGTATCATTGTGCAGTCAGAGTTTAAGATGATAATACCATGGTACTTTGATTATATACCATAGAGCAGCAGTGATATTGTCTAAAAGGAGTGGAAAACAGAAAAAAGTTTCTGCTCATTCAAATGCATCACTGTTGTTAAAGGTTGAAAACGCTGTGTTGTGTGTCTAGATCTAGCCGACATGAGCGAGGAGAAGAAGGAAGGCCTGGGGCATCTCTGCACGACACTGCAGGTTTATCTAGGCGAAGAGAACTGCAATCTTTCTGAGCTTCCGTCCGGCCTCGACCCCATCAGCCTCCTCGCCCGAGTAAGTGTCCTTGCATTGTCATCTCCAGCAGTCCGCGGGGGTATCGCTCTGGATCTCACGCAGCGTTGCGAATGGTGTCCGTGTGTCACGAGTGCGTGGACACACACCGAGCTGCTAGGTCACCTGCTGTGAATACATGCTGCTACTTTTTGTCTTTTCTCCTTAAAGCAGGGATCAAGTGGTTCATAGAAGCTAAATTAAGTCATTTCATGTTCAAGGTTGATTTTAGTTTTTAATTTCCAGGAAATAGACCAAAACGTTTCAATTCAGTTTAATGGAATCATTAAAGTCGTAAAATGGAAGTTGCGATAAGTCTTTCCTTCCCTATTCTGATGTTTATCCAAGTGAAATGGCTTCTCGAACAAGAACAAAAAAATGTGGAGCGGGATTTGATTTTGTCCGTCGGGTTATTGATTGGATTGTTGGATGGTTGTCGTTTGCTATTGGTTGATGTGTATCATGTGAGTGACCGGTTGCCCCGTCCCCGCGCCATTAAACGACATCTGCAGGGCTTGATATTAACACCCACTAACCTGCCAGTCAGTCCTACTAGATACTTTGGTGGGTCGGATTTTATGTATAATATATACATTTTTCAATTGTAGTTTTTAAAAAAAGGCATCTGAAATAATAAACTAAGTGCAATGTATATCGATTTTTCAATACATATTGACATTGAAATAGCTGAAACGCTTCCAATACAAATTTTATGCAGAATAAATACACGACACCAGCTGCACTTTCTCGCTCTCTCATCTCTCTGATAGCGAGTTGACACACAAACCGCCTCCCCTCACTCACTCGTTTCATTTGCTCCCGATGAATATTGTTGGTTTTACAGGGCTTGAATTTCAGTGTGGGATTGTGCATTTTACTTATTCCTGCAGATTACACGCATGTTTAACAGTATAATGGATCTGTGGATCAGGTCTTAAAGTGAGAGCAGCCTAATATATCTGCTGCCAAATTATGAGATAATATTAAAAAAATGTCTATATGGTAGTTTTTCTCCCATGGTGTTGATGAAAAAATTGTGGCCAGTGAAAATGCTGAGTGGCTTTTAACTTTGGAAACATAGTGGCTGGTGAGCAAATAAGTTCATGTCAAGCCCTGGTCATCAGAGAAGAGAAGAGGGAGGGGATGTTATTTTGATTAAAGATTACAAGAGCACATGTATTAAAAATAAAAATATTGATGTGCACAGATAAATCATTTATAATAAACACTGCAATGTTCCATTAACAATAAGAACGGTCTATTTAGATTATATGGTGACTTAGAATCAGATCCAGAATCATTACATTCCTCACGATTCACATCCCAAGATGCCTATCCCATAATTTTCTGCCATTTCCTTTGTGGATGCCTGAGGTGCATGCTAATGTACTAGTTTATTTACAGATGTGTCAGTGAGATCGCTTGTTTGGATTCTTGTGAGAGTAGATTTTATTTGCTTGTTTACCAACCGTCACTCCGTGCCGTAACTGTGAACACATTGAGTGAAAGATGCGTTTCAGGGTGAAAATGGTGATCTTCTCTTCAGCATCGCATGTAAACAGAGAAGGGATTGCACATCTGGCCCGGGACAAACAAATGTTGCATGTGAACACAAACACCTGTTTTATATGAGAGACAGCCAGCAGCCACATCTCGCTTATAAAGCATCAAAGACCCAAATGTGGATCCTGTAAGCATTTCTAATCCAAAAACACTAAACACCGGAGCAGGGCAAAACTCGAGTTATGCAAACCATGCACAGATGCTTGAACTAGGAGCATCCAATTCACTTTTGCGTTTGTTGACCTTGATTTACAAGTTTGAAAAATTTGATCGTGATGCGACTTATTTGTGAGTATTGTTTAGATTCCACAGTCATAGTAATCCTATATATATCAGCGAATTATTCAGTTGTATTTTCTTGGCCTGGATGCAAGCTATTATGATGTTGATTTGTGAGTGAGTCATTCTGTTGAGTTGGTTCTTTTGAATAACTGCTTCACAAATTAGTGTGAATTATTCATTAGCTAATCGTTCTGAATCCAAATGATTTAAAAAAATTCTTATCTAGTATTCAGAAATGACTGGAATGTTGAAAGTAAATGCATCATTGAAAATGCTGGTATGTATTTGTGTAATTCTATAGCTAAAGGTGGTTGTAGAATGATGATGATCATGTGTGTGTGTGTGTGTGTGTGTGTGTGTGTGTGTGTGTGTGTGTGTGTGTGTGTTTTCAACCTTTTTTGCTTACAGATAAGTACACGTGAGAGGTAAATACAGTATCATCGTTATTTAACACAAATAGGGAGTTTTTAGCTATTTGATGGGTTCAGTTTGAGTGCTTTTTTGAATCTTATTGATATAAGGGAGATATAAAGAGTATAAGATTAAAGAATGGAAGTGAAAATCTTGGAAACAATCAATAGCTTAAATGAATAGTTTACTTAATGTAAATTCTGTCATCATTTACTCACCCTCAAGTTGTTTCAAACCTGTATGAATTTCTGTCTTCTGTCGAACACAGAGGAAGATATTTTGAAGAATTTCGGTAACCAAACAGTTGATGGGCTCATGGACTTCCATAGTAGGGAAAAAATAAAATACTGTGGAATTCATTGGGGCCCATAAATGCATATATTTTTGGTCAAAATGACCCGATGAGAGGAAGTTAACATTCTTTTGTGGTAAATTTGTGGAAATAAGACAAAATGCAAGCTGTCACAAATAATTTGAGAGTTTGCTTGTATTTGCAGAATAGTGAAATTTTAGATGGACTGTATATTGGCCAAACAGAGGTGAATTGTTTGTCCATTTTGGTACTTTGGTTTCTCCAAAGGTTTCTTCCCTGTTTTCAAGAAGTTATTCCCTTCGCCTCTGTGACACTGTAAAGTGCTGCATAAATGAAGTACTGAAATAATTAAATGTGATGTAAAATAGGTGCAGAAATTATTTATACATTAAGATGTTTGAAAGTATTGGATTGGTAAAAAATTGTGGCATCTCTGCTCAAATTTTGTTGCATTTTAACATTTTTGTCAAATATGACGTACGAAAGCACTTTAAGGGGCATTGTATTGCTTTGCACTCAATCAAAATCAGTGATCTTCAAAAGCAATTTGTTTTTTCTTGTCAGATCTTTAAAATGGAATTCAATGTTCTGTTCATCAGTCTGTCACTCATGTCTGTCATTTATTATATAGAGACTGAAGATGGGAAAACATATCAGAGCTGAGTTGATGGATTGAGTTGTGACATTTTCTGTCAGACATATGAGGTGAAGAAACATCGGTACAGGTGTGATGGAGAGGAAATGCAATGGGACTTGCATATGAATCATTCTCCCATAATGTGAAACCCTCTCTTATTCAGTAATCATCATTCTCTGCATCTCTGCTGTAGATTATGTCATGTAGTGGCATGGAACCAAAACTCCATCAGGTGACAGAATGGAGAAAAAAAAACCTTGGGAGAACCCAGGCTCAGTCAGTGGGCAATTCTCCTTTGGCCAACGAACAAACAGTGTATGATTATGATTTAGGCAGCATTATAGGTCAGAAGTCAGATTGGATCAGAACTTTCACAATATTTATCTAGTTCCATCTGGTTAGGGGTCGG
This sequence comes from Siphateles boraxobius, assembly GCF_051911475.1. Taxonomy (NCBI): domain Eukaryota; kingdom Metazoa; phylum Chordata; class Actinopteri; order Cypriniformes; family Leuciscidae; genus Siphateles; species Siphateles boraxobius. The sequence goes on along the minus strand of NW_027508833.1, from coordinate 19,591,797 downwards.
AGTCATCACTCCGGTATGGAGACGAGTTTGTTGAGGTGTCCATGAGGCCTTCACAGTGTTGATGAGGCTGGCACTTCAGGAATGCGTTGTCGTCGTGTCCTTGTGATGGTCCTTCATCAGATCTGGATATGGCCTGGATCCGGCGGTTTGCGGTAAACCTCGGGATAAACAGAGAGACTAATATTAGTGTAGACGTCATCCTTCTTATGATGTACCAAGTACATCAAGATTTATGGGAAGTGTTCCCAGTTCCGGCTAATCTAAACTATGCAGCCTAACATTGAATTATAGAAGTCTATTATGTGTTATGTGTATGCTAAGCCAAAGAGATGTGTTTTTAGTCTAGATTTAAACTGACAGACTGTGTCTGCTTCCCGGACAGTGTTAGGAAGATTGTTCCAAAGTTTTGGTGCTAAGTAGGAAAAGGATCTACCACCAGCAGTCGATTTTGATATTCTAGGTATTATCAACTGGCCAGAATTTTGAGATCGCAATAGACGTGAAGGAGTATAATGGGTTAAGAGCTTGCTCAAGTACTTGGGAGCTAAACCATTTAGTGCTTTGTAAGTAATCAGCAAAATTTTTAAATTTATACAATGTTTAATAGGGAGCCAATGCAGTGTTGACTGAATCGGGCTAATATGGTCATACTTCCTGGTTCTGGTAAGAACTCTAGCGGCTGCATTTTGAACTAGCTGTAGTTTATGTATTAAATGTGCAGGGCAACCACCCAGTAGAGCATTACAATAATCTAGCCTTGATGTCATGAACGCATGAACGAATTGTTCTGCATTTTTAATTGACAGCATATGATGTAATTTAGATATATTTTTAAGATGAAAAATGCGGTTTTACAGATACTAGGCACGTTACTTTCTAATGAAAGATTGGTATCAAAGAGCACACCCAGGTTCCTAAAGGACGGCAAAGACTTGACAGAGCAGCCATCAAGTGTTAGACAGTATTCTAGGTTATTACTTGAGGAAGTTTTTTGTCCAATAATTAGAATCTCTGTTTTTTCAGAGTTTAGTAGAAGGAAATTACTAGTCATCCAGTTTTTTATATCAGCTATGCATTCCGTTAATTTTGTGGATTGGTAAGTTTCATAGGGGGTGAAGAAATCTAGAGTTGAGTATCATCAGCATACCAGTGACAACTAATGCCAAACTAATGCCATGCTTCCTAATGATATCTCACCTCAAGTTAACGTCACAGTCACTAACTAAAGAGCTTGAGTTAAATATCTGCTCAGATTTACTGCTTGATTAGAACATTCTTATTTTTTTTTTTTTTTTTCATCAATTCATAATATGGTTGCTTCATATTTTTTTTGATGGACCTAAAGGCCCTTATAAATTCATTGTGAAGTTATTTTTCGCTCTTCGCTTAGGGGTAAAAAGAAGTTCAAAATATGCATTGCTGAACATCCAAACTCCACCCACACTGCTGAGAGCGGCATTTTAATATGTGCTTCACGTTTTCCTCTCAATAACAAAATTAACACCAAAAATGACACCAATGAGAAAACAGCCGTTAAGAAAGAATCTGATTATAGCGATGCTGATATGTTTGCATCAGCTCTGCAATTCAGCAATCATTCAGTAAATTCACACCACTTTTATGTACCACTAGTTTATAGCCTACAATAGATTTATTTAAAGCAAGCAGCTTTGCAGTGTTAAACACGAAGAAAAAAAAACAGTGTCCATTTCAATAATTACAACTTCAGTTTCTATTATAAAGTTGCTCTCCAGTGTGTTCAAGGTTTTACTTGTGTTTGATTTCTCGATGGACTGAACAGAAGAAATGAACCAGAGAATATTTCCATATTTCCACATTAAAGAAGGCGGAGCCTCAGAGACACCTATTACATATTCGCTATGGACCAGTGGTAGTTCGAAGGTGCTTACTAGCCGGAGCGAACTTTTCTAGAAGGTCACTTTGGCAAGGCACTTTTGGCACTTTGGCACTTTCGAAATCCCAAAACAAACCAAACAAACTTTGTGATGTTTTTTTTTTTTTTTTTTTTTTTTTTAATTAATTCACACCACTTCATTCTACAATTTAGCTTGAAGTGTATTGGGGCCTTTAGTATAGTGAATTAGAATAGTATTTTGAATAGTATTTTGTTGTTGTTGGTGAACAAAAGCCATATTTGGAGATCTTTAAGAAGGTAAGCTTTTGTCTTGACTATTATTACTCTCTCACACATTATCTCCTCATTTCTCTCTTCATTTAATGAGATGCTGGTAACTCCTGGATGAATATTTCAACGTGGGTGTGGGTGGGAAAACAAATGAGCAAACAGTGGAAGAAGTGTGCTTGTCTTGACCCTGAGTGTTGATAAATCTCCCTGTTCTGCATTAACTCTGCTCATGAGAGTCGGCTCTTGGCCCGGCGCCTCGTCTTTAGCATTACAAACATGCTCAGCCACGTTAAACCAACACCCTGCCCATCGCCTAATCAATTAACCAGCGTGAAAACAAGCGTCTGTGGTCCACAAATGATTTCCATTTCAAATCAGACAGATATTCTGTGCCATTTGCTGAAACTAATTGCGTAAACTAATTCTCTTATAATATTCACAATTTATCCCTTGCATGCAGTGGAAGTTCCTCAGGGGAATTTGGGATGTTTGTTGGCAGTGTAATTTATTTATTTATTCATATTAAGTAGGAATTACCAGACAACTAGAGTAGGTAGGAGTCAGAAATCTCCAATTACAATAATAAAACTGAGTGAGGGACATGTCGGAACATGTGGATTTAGATTAAAATCTAGATCCGGAGGGGCTGTCATTCACATTCCTGAACTGAAGTGATGGTGAATTCACCGCTTTAATTAAAATTGTAATGCTAGTGTTATTGTCCAGGGCTTTGGTGAATACAGTATTCTCTTCTAATTTTTGTGCATGTGTGTTATGAACTCAAAAGGGAACTAGTGTCTTTTTTTTGTTCTTTTTTGGTGAAGCAAGTCTTTTGTAGTCAAACTGAACAGTGCTGATTTACTGACTCATGGGTTTTAAATATTCTCTAATAACGTGTGTTCTATAAAACTTTCCTCTCGAAGGGTGGCATCACAGCAATCTGTTTATATGAAAAGTAACATATTTGTTTCCATTTTGTTCTCTTAATTATGTGTATGCTCATACGCGATAGCCTAAGGTCAGGGATTTGAACAACATAAATATATAACCTGTATATTTCTATGGGTGCTGCATAATAATAAAATCATTATTATCTTTATGTAACGCGGTGGCTGGTATAATGTATAATGTCTTTAATCAACAAAGGACAAAACTTATATATGTGTATACAGGTGCTGGTCATATAATTAGAATATCATCAAAAAGTTGATTCATTTCAAGAATTCAACTTAACAGGTGAAAGTAATATAATATATAGACTCCTTACATGCAAAGTGAGATATTTCAAGACTTTATTGTTATAATTTTGATGATTATGGCTTACAGCTAATGAAACCGACAAAATCAAAATCCCAGAAAGTTAGAATATTACATGAAATCACACAGTAATTACACAGTAATCCCATGGTCATAGAACCAGGTTTTGGTTCTTTTGGCAGTGTGGGCAGGTGCAAATCCTGCTGGAAAATGAAGGAAGCATGAAGTGCTCTGAAAATGTCCTGGTAGACGGCTGCATTGACTCTGGATTTAATAAAGCACAGTGGACCAAAGTCCTCTTTTCTGATTAGAGCAAATTTTGCATCTCATTTGGAAACCAAGGTCCCAGAGTCTGGAGGAAGAATGGAGAGGCACACAATCCAAGATGCTTGAAGTCCAGTGTGAAGTTTCCACAGTCTGTGTTGGTTTGGGGAGTCATGTCATCGGCTGGAGTCGGTCCACTGTGCTGTTTACTCAACGCAGCCGTCTACTAGGACATTTTCAGAGCACTTCCTGCTTCCTTCAGCAGACAAGCTTTATGGAGATGCTTCCTTCATTTTCCTGCAGGATTTGCACCTGCCCACACTGCCAAAATAACCAAAACCTGGTTCTATTACCATGGTATTCCTATGTAATTACTGTGTGATTTCATGTAATATTCTAATTTTCCTGGATTTTGATTTTGTGGGTTTCATAAGCTGTAAGCCGTAATCATCAAAATTATAACAAATAAAGTCTTGAAATATCTCACTTTGCATGTAATGAGTCTATATAATATATTAGTTTCCCCTGTTAAGTTGAATTCTTGAAATAAATCAACTTTTTGATGATATTCTAATTATATGACCAGCACCTGTATATATATATATATAAGTATTTATGCAGGGGATAATCAGGAACTAAATACGATTAAACAGCTGATGATAATTAATCATAGGAACAAACAGAAACATAACCGGAACTAAACAGGAAAACATGAACTACAGAAAACAGAATATCAAATTAAGTCCATAAATGTGACGCTTTATTCTAATGCAGACTTATACTGAAGAAGGGACTTGTGCAATATTGAAACCAGATAATTGAGTGTGGGCTCTTATGACACATTAAGAAATGCTCAGGACATCTTCAGAACCGTATAGGAATGACCCTAAGATGGAGATGACATTTGCACGGGCACCTAAAATCTGGTTTTCTTTTACAACAGATGTGATGTCATCTGCTACTCAGCACTGCCTGCTTTGCCCTTCATTCACAGCTGTTATATTGAGCATCATTAATATTTTACATGTCCTCTATTTTGTTTTATTTGTCTGTATTTTACAATGGCCTGTTGTGCCCAGAAAGCAGAGTTCCATCTGTGCATGATAGATCCCAAATAGGGCAGCATTTTCAGTGCTGTATTAATACATAATGCAGGAACACTTCACGACATCACCAGCAGCCAAACGGGTCTATGAGCTGAAGGATCAACATCCCATTTTGTTTTATAATTACCAAGACTAGGTAATTGAACATTGCAAAGCCTGTTTACATCATAAATCAAAAAATCTACAAAGCCTGTATACATCATAAGGACATTCTTTTTTGCAATATAATTCAATAATAAATGTGCCTTAGAATTAGAGTATACTATACATAATAAAGCTATTCCTTTTTCCCCGATTATAATTGTTAATAATTTGGGTTGTAAATATAAATAAATCATGAATAAGAATCAATTATTTATATTCAGGATTTTACAATGCATCCTTAAACGGTTCTTACATGTACATTCTATCAGTGATGGGGGGTGGGGAGGGTTAGTGCGGACACCACACCGTACTAAAATACTGACTCAATACTTTTCTCTGGAATCTTATGAGTGGGTTCTTTTTAGTTAATCAAAAACATACAGTGCAACCAACATGTGTTGTTCAGCTCCTGAACAAATCACTCTTATTTGTATCTGTATTTTTCTATGCACATTTCTGAAATGCACTTTCTGTAAAGCTGCTTTGAAACAATATGTATTGTGAAAAGCGCTATACAAATAAATTTGAATTGAATTGAATTGAATTATGAACTGGTTCTATTTTAGTGAATTAAAAACATAGCGTGACCAGAGTTGCCTGACTTCCAAACCGATAACTCTGAGCTATTTTGCGTGTGTGTGATTCAAAAGCCAGTATTGTCTGAACCCCAAACGAATGATTCGAAAGCTTTCGCTACAAGCGAGACTTTGTTTAGTGGAGTTTCTGAGAGGGTGTTCAAATTAGAATGTATAGTTAAAGATACACATTTTGTCAGTGATACATTTATAAAAATGAATGAAAAATGTTACCACATTGTTTTATTTTTTTAATAGGCTTTTTTTATATAGACCATGGACAAAAGAAAATTAAGATTTTTTTTCAGTTTACATTGCATTATAATGCTTTAGGTGTCATTTAAATCACTACATTTATATATTTCTATATTTATTTATTTACTTTTCATTTTTCTTATCTATTCTTCTCTTTCTCCTCTTCCTTTCCTTTCCTTTCCTCCTTTTCCTTCCTTTCCTTTCCTTTCCTTTCCTTTCCTTTCCTTTCCTTCCCCTCTTTTTCCTCCCTTTCCTTTCCTTTCCTTTCCTTTCCTTTCCTTTCCTTTCCTTTCCTTTCCTTTCCTTTCCTTTCCTCCTTTTCCTTCCTTTCCTTTCCTTTCCTTTCCTTTCCTTTCCTTTCCTTTCCTTTCCTTTCCTTTCCTTTCCTTTCCTTTCCTTTCCTTTCCTTTCCTTTCCTTTCCTTTCCTTTCCTTCCCTTCCCCTCTTTTTCCTCCCTTTCCTTTCCTTTCCTTTCCTTTCCTTTCCTTTCCTTTCCTTTCCTTTCCTTCCCCTCCCTTTCCTATCCTTTCCTTTCCTTTCCTTCCCCTCCCTTTCCTTTCCTTTCCTTTCCTTCCCTTCCCCTCCCTTTCCTTTCCTTTCCTTTCCTTTCCTTTCCTTTCCTTTCCTTTCCTTCCCTTCCCCTCCCTTTCCTTTCCTTTCCTTCCCCTCCCTTTCCTTTCCTTTCCTTCCCCTCCCTTTCCTTTCCTATCATTTCCTTTCCTATCCTTTCCTTCCCCTCCCTTTCCTTTCCTTCCCCTCCCTTTCCTTTTCTTTCCTTCCCCTCCCTTTCCTTTCCTTTCCTTCCCCTCCCTTTCCTTTCCTTTCCTTTCCTTTCCTTTCCTTTCCTTTCCTTTCCTTTCCTTTCCTTTCCTTTCCTTTCCTTTCCTTTCCTTTCCTTCCCTTCCATGGTTTAGATAACATTCGGCCATTAAACTACAATTAGTCATGATTTATTCAACATTTTCAGCAGCTCCAGTCCTCATGTCAGCAGATTTTGGAAAATCTTCACCTTTTCCCTCAGTTTTACCTGAGAGTCATATATGGCAAAGGAAAGATGATTTGTTAGATGATATCTCTCCACTGTTAGCACTCTGGAGACATTGTCATTTAACATATGTTTCAATTCTAACTTTAAAGGAGCAAAGGTCAGAGGTCACTCCGACAGGGCTCTTGGTGGTCTGTCCCTGGCACTTAATTAGAGCACCCCCTCGTTACTCAGTTCCTGTCATTTTCCCATGTCTTTTTTTTTTTTGTGCCCAACAACGATCCCAGTGTCCTCAGGGCAATGTCTGGATGTATGATTGTTTTCTCTCGGTCTGACTGTCATTTTACTTCAGGCACTTTAAGTTCCATGCTCGGTCAAATGACCCAACACATGATAAAAATCCCTCTGTTATACATTCTCTGATAAGTAACAAACAAATGTCTCCAATAATTTCCCATTTGGTTGATCTTGCAGAACATAAAGACAAAAAACATGGAAACCTTTATCATCACATGCCAGATGTTTATATACAGTTCTGAGTTTGCAGACTTAGACGAAACCATGAGTATCCCGAATGTTCAGTAATTAGTTTGCTGGGAAGGTCACTTTGCGTTTTAACCTCAGCCAATATGAATGGATTTACCACTGTTCCCATGGTCAACCAAAATTTCCCCTATTGCTGTTTTGTCAGAATTAGAAAACAGTTAGCCTACTTTAAGTTGTGACTGTATTTTTGATCATAAATGCAGCCTTGGTGGACCTGCAACTACACTTGACTGCTGATTCACATTAAAATCAACATTAAGGCTGTGAATCACACAGACTGAACCAACAGGGGGCAGTGTGCTCTTAAATATCTGTAACATATACAGTTTGCACATAAACAACTGAGTATAACATTTGTTTTGTATGTTGGAACTTTTGGCCTTGAATGAACAAACATAAACATTTGTGCCCTCTAGCTATAGCTGGCACACTGAGGGTCCTGCTTCACTGGACACATTGAATAGGGTTGTAAAGCTTCTCGGGTTGACTTGTAAAGTGTACATGTCGGTGTCTGCATGCGTTTAGTCTTCACGTGTTCATTCCTTGCGAGTGTTTGTTTGCAAATTGTTTGGTGGAGTGTGATTGTAGGTGTGAATGGAGAGTTTATGTGTTTGTGGGCGCCGCAAGGATAGTAAAACCTGAAATTACCCACATTGGTTCCACCATGAGGAAAACCGCTTAAAAACTAAATTATTTCTTAATGAAATGTATAAATGCTAAATGGTTTGTGTGAAGGTTAACAGTAGGTTTACGGGGATAGAAATTAACCTTAGTTCAGCGTAAAACAGTAGAAGTCAATGGAAAGTCCCCATCATGATAGAAAAACAAGCGTGTGTATGTGTGTGATGGGCTGCAGTCTAGAGGAGGATGTGGGTTATTGGAAGGAGAGCCAGTAAAATGGCCCATTACTATTCTGAGCACTGTGCGTGTGAGCATCAGTGCCTTTCAAGGAGGCTGACACATGCTTGGTAATATGAAACGCTTTTAAAGTCGGCATGAAACAGAAGTTTCAATAATTTTTTCTTCTTTCCTGTTGTGATGTATATCTGAGTGAAACGACTTCTCGAACAAGAAAAAATGTTGGTTTTGAATTGTGTAAAAAAATACTTGATTTTGTCCATTGGCAATTGATTGGATCGCTGAATAGTTGTGGTTTACTATTGGCTAATCTCATCATGTGAGTGACAGGTTGCCCCACCCTTGTGCCACTAAACGCATCATCAGTGAATAGAAGAGATGTCATTACAAAGGAAGGGGAAATTATTGTGATTTAAAGATTATGATGGCTAATGAATTTAAAAATAAATTATGTGCACGGAAAAATCCTTTATAATAAATACTGCAATGTTCCATAAAATAAATTATCGTTAATTTTGATTTCATGGTTTAATATGGGATATTTAACATATGTCCAACTGTTCCTGAAATTTAATCTTAGATTATGGGTCTCGTAATTTGTTTAAAATATTTACCATCAACAAACTTTGGCCAACTGCATCGATTTTAATTTCCACGCACATTCTTGTTTGCAGTTCTGTTTATATTAACAACACCATATCACATTAACAAAAGGGCAAAGATCAACAATCATATCCAATATCCGAGCTTTCCCTAATATAGTCCTTAAGCCATTCTGAGTTACATTTACAGCTTCTTTTTCCGCCTTGTACTCAATCAGTTGCTGTATGCCACTGATATGGAGCAATAAGCAGCAGTTATTGAGCTATGACAGAGTTTAATTGTGTCCTCCTGCAGCAGACGCTACTACAGACACTATCTCTGAGACGCCCACTCAATTCCTCATCCTGACTGAACTGTAACCCTGCAATACACACCACAGAGGTATTGTGCTGCATCCACACACAGCTATATCCAACAATCACCACCTTCCCACTGCAGGGAAAGATAGAAATGGAGAGAGACAAACATTTATTCACATGCAAGACAGGCTTCCCGCACCTTTGGGAATGCTGCACCACCCTTAAAGACAACATGAATTTGAAATTTACTTTCCGAATAAATGTGCCTGGACTTATTGTGCATGATTTTTTTTTTTGTCACTATGGCTAACTTACCTTGCCTTTTAGTGTGAGTTTGAATAAATATTATATCAAATAAAAGTTCATTTAATCCATTTGTTGTTGATGTTGTTGTTTATTAATTTTCCATCCTACAATCAAGATAATGTTATTCGCTATATTGAAATCCCTGGTTTGTGGTAGTTAAATGGTTGGTAAATGCTATTTCAAGTCTTTTTCTTTCATTTTTATTTTTATTTTGCTGCATTCAGTGAATAACAAAGTCAGTGGCTGGTCAGACCCAAATTTAAATTGCCGCTAAGAGTTTAGTCACCCTGTAGATGTTTTCTGCCTTTGCCGGTCCCAAGCCCGGATGAGAAAGCAGGAGGGTTGGGCGTCGAGCTAGCAACCCATCCCCGTAAAAATATTGCACCGCTACAGCAAAGAAAATTTCAACACATTTTGTTCAAAGAAGCTGGAGCTCGGATTCAAATGATATGACGGAACTGGAGAACACCGACACTTGTGTCCGGTGCCTGAAGTCAGAAACAATCTTCTCAGCAAGAAACATCACACAAATTGGAAAATGGAATGTGCAGACCTTAGATTAAAGTGGACGACTCGCCCAACTATTACAGGCCTTTGACGATAATCATTTGGACATCTTAGTGGTCTGTGAGGTCAGCTGAATAGGAAGGGAGTGGCCAAATTAACAGTGAGGACAATACATTTTTGTATAAGGGACACGATGTACGGCATGAACTTGGAGTCTGACTGATCCTAAATAAAAGAACAAGGAAAGCGCTGGTCGGCTGGAAACCCGTCAGCAACCGGATCATTATGGCCTGTTTTGCTTATGGACACGCCAAAGCGACAGTCATGCAAGTCAAAGACAAGTATTACGAGCAGCTCCAAGACACTTGATGACATCCTAAATCACGACTTGAAGGTCCTGATCGGGGACTTTAATGCCCGGCTGGTTGTTGACCGACGAGGATTCAAAACTGCTCTGAGCCCACATGTCCTCCGATCACCTTAGTGACAATGACGAATGATTAGTATCGTTGTGTAAATTCAACGAGCTATGTGTCGGAAACACGAATTCCAGATGGGCGAACCCTCAATGAGATCAACTTGATCTACGTCAGTCAGAAGTGGAGGTCATCCCTGCACCATGCCAGGGTATACAGAACAGCGGACATCTGTCCAGCTAAAAGGCGATGAAGCACAAGAAACGGCAGACCGAAATGACACAAAGACACTCTATTGCATCATCAATGAGTTGACTGTAACAAGGAAAAACACCAACATTCCAATCAAAGATAAAATGGGAGACTTCTAACCGTACAAGAAGAACAGAACAAAAGATGGATCGAACACATCTGGGACACATTTAATCAACCACACCCGACTACCACCTATGACTTCGATGCTTTTGATGACATTGCTCTAGAGGAGCTTCCAGTGAACACTGGCGAGATCACCATTGAAGACGTAAAAATCGCGAAAGAACAACAGGACAGCAGGATTGGACGACATACCGGAGAGATCCTTAAACATGGTGGCCAGATAATAGCAGAAAAGCTGTCAATGCTATTCAACAAGTGCTGGCGTTACGGAGAAGTCCCATGGGACTGGCAAAGAGGAGCGATAGTCAAGATTCTAAAGAAAGGTAACATCCCTGAATACACAAACTAGCGAAGTATCACCCTCCTCTCAGTGCCCAGGAAGGCATTCTGCGTGGTACTACTCCATCGTTTATGGAATACCCTTGACCACTCTCTGAGAAAGGAACAAGCTGGGTTCTGCGCTGGAAGATCATAAAATATAATTGTCCTCCGCAACATAACTTAATGCGTTGAGCATCGGAAACCCCTGGCTATTAGCTTCATCGACTTTAAGAAAGCATTTGACGGCATTCATCGAGAGTCTCTCTGGCAAATCCTGCAATCTTACGGTGTGTCAATAGCAGGGGAGGGTTCTTCATTTGGGCGATTGGGCAACACTCCACCAATGTGCGAAAGGGACGGATTTTTTCAATCACATTCGCATTCAACAACCACAGATTTACGCTAGCCGTCACTGTTGTTCTGCCTCTGGATATAGTCCAATCAGCGTCAAGTCACGTTCCGTGGAGTACCGCCCCTTTTTGGGAGATTTCACTCTGGCCGAGAATTACTCAGTGTTCCCAAAGACTTCTATACTAATTTTTTTTTTCGAACTGCAGGCACCTCAATGTATTCTCTATGAGTTACGGGAGTGCTCACACTAAGTTGCCTTCGTCATTCTACATAACCTTATCTTGTACAGCGATTGGTGGAAAACAAATATACCTCTATTAATAATCTTTAAACTGAAGTGACATCCAGTAATTTCCTCAGTGCATAACTTACATTTCACAGACATATTCTACATCTATAAATGTTAGAAAGTCAAGCAAATATTTCCATTTTGCTGTCAGGAGTGGAGGAGCTTCCGCGAAGGAGCGCCGCTGCGTGCATGCGCACCAAAAAGACGGAGCGCAATAGAATAGGAGCGCCGCAATAATAATAGACTAAAATATACATTAACACTAAAATATAAATATATTTTGTTGTTGAATATTTGTTGTTGTTGTTGGTGAACATAAATGTGCTATAGTATTTCAAACCTCACTTATAGCGTATTATTTTTATGATAGCAGTTTTGTTTTTATTTATTTTACATTCAGTACTGCATTAATAATTCAGTTTGTTTGCGCCCCCCCAAATGTTTTTAACAACAGCCGCCACTGCTCAATAGTCTTCATCAACTTCTTTCAGAACTTGTATCTGCAAGGGTGCATTTTTTCCCTGCTGCTCTTCCATGTCTCCCCTGACTACATCACATGACAAGCCAGAAGGTGTATAGGGGTCGGCATACAGTGGTCAGAGCATGACTACTTGGGTTACCTGGATTTCGCAGACGACATCGCCCTACTGGAGAAAGACGCTGCAAAATGCAACGACCAATCTATATACAGAAGCTAGCAAAGTTGGCCTTTAGAATTAGTGCAGAGAAATCAAAGTTCATGGACGTAAATGCCATGGCCCAGACTAGAGGGATAATAATTGGAACATAAGGGCTTGAATATGAGGACAAGTTTACCTACCTGGGCGGTGTCATCGGCCAAAACCCTCCATACCATTGTTGTCCGTAGAAGACTCAAAATGACCAGCCACATCATTCGGATGGAGAACCATCGGATTCCAAAGATTGCAATGAGGGGGGTACCTCTAGGTGCTAAACGCCCACAAGAATGCCCCCGCGGCACTTGACGAAAAACCTTCATTCATTATTTAAAGACATTAAACATTGCATGGAATGATGCCAATACCCGTGCTGGAAAGCCCTTGAAAGAAGTCTTTTATGCTCACCAAGGCTGCATTTATTTAATAAAAACATACAGTTAAAACAGTATATTATAATATAATATAAATATCATTACAAATTAAAATTACTATTTTCTATTTTAATATATTTTGACATTGTCATTAATTCCTGTGATGACTAAACTGAATTTTCAGCTGTTTTTAGTGTCACATGATCCTTCAGAAATCATCCTACTATGCTGATTTTATTCTTATTCTTATTATTATTACCAATGTTTTAAAAACATGGTGTTGCTTAATATTTTTGTGGAAAAATTTCAAAGAGCAGCGTTTATTTGAAATATATATACATATTTGTAACATTCTAAATCTCTTTACTGTCAGTTGTGATCAATGTAATGCTTCCTTGCTGAATTGAAATGTATTAAAAAAATTGCACAGACCCCAAAATATTGAACGGTAGTGTACAAATTAACATTTATGATTACAAAAATGCCATAAAAAGGGTTGTTCATTGTTAGTTTAATACCTAATGCATTAAATCATATTTCAGAAGTGAACCTTTTTGTAAAGTGTTACTAGTTTTTCACTATCAGGGGTGGATGATGTTCTGCTCTGTTCTGTTTACCTCTCTCTGCTGTAGGACAGCAGCTTTGTCCCTGAGAGCACAGAGAGAGGTATTGATGAATGTGTGCCTTGCGCTGCTCAAAGGAAAGCAAACGCTAATGGATGAGCTGTCTAGTCCTGTGTACTCGAATGTCAATCTAAGGTGACTGGTGGTACCCGAGTTGTCTTCAGGCCATATTCTCTCAATCTGTTCAACATCTGGACACAACTATGAGTTTTCCACAAATCAAAAATGGAAGTACTAATCTGATAGACTTGAATTGGTTTATCATCGATCAGTTTGTAAGTCCCAAGTAGACAATCGATCAGTTTGTCTCGGATCCCAAGTAGACGAGAGAGACACATTCCCATTTCCATCTGGTGTTTTAATCCGTCTCTATTGTCCACTTTTGACCACTTCTGTCCTGATTTCTTCGAGGGGGAGTGGTCTATGTGTGGGTAAATGCATGGGGTTTTTCAAATCTTTTGATCTAATGGACAAAATAATCTTCCACAATTTATATATGAAGCATACAGAGAGCAGCAGCTTTAGCTTTTGCTCTGAAAGCCGAACGTGGTGTGTCTTCAAATGCAACTTGGGTCATCAGCCTTCAAGTCTGGCTAGTGTGCTTTCCATAATGTTTAAGCATTAGGTCAGACACATTTGACTACATGAGAATCTACACCACGAAAGCAATCAGGTCGAATGAGTTTTCGACTACCTCTGTAAGTGGTCGAAAGTGGACAAGCTCAAAGCGGTTTAGAGCCCGTTTACACCTGTATTTTGCATCGTTCACATGATCAAATTGACGACAATGCTTCCTAATACCAGTGTCATTTTTTTTCCTCAAGACTGGTCATAACTTTTTAAGCCAGTTACATAAAAGGGTAGATTGGTCTAATTTTATCTGATTAGCCCAAAATAATTGATAGTTGGTCATACTAGTTCTTAAGTCTTTACTTAACAGCTACAGTATGTTTATGCAACTGGCTCCCAGGTAAAACAGGGCCTAAAATACCTTGATAGTATGTGACAATGTTCTTCTTTCTCCTTTTTTGCTTTACAGGAGAAAGAAGTAATGCATGTTTGGAACAGCATGTAATGAGTAAATGACAGAATTTTGTTTTTGTGTGAACGATCCCTTTAAAGGTACACTATGTAACTTTTGGCCATCTAGCGATTAAAAAACAAAACTGCTTGTATTTTGCAGATCAACATTGTTTTGGTTGTGCTTCCGCTCTGCCTGACTATGCGAATGAAAAAATGTATCCTACTGCTCATAAAAAATTTACTACTAGCTTAAGAGAAATGACCAGTTTAGATGAAAAGGATAAGCTGACTAGCTAAAGACGTTACTGTAGCTATACCCATTAATAGACATGATACTTCCCATAAAGCCCAAGACAGAAATGGCCCTTCACAATAGATAATGCCTTACAATCAACTCTGTTAGAGAGCAACATATGACAATTTATCTGTCCAATAACTTATTCACCTGTTGAGTTATAAAAGTGTAATCTCCACGTCACTTTAACATTTCATATCTCTAAGTTCTCGCCATCTCCGAAAAGCCAAGCCAATGTTGATTCTTGTTTTATTACGAACTCTGTTGCGTTCTCTTTTTGTAAGCACAAGCTCCTCTGTTCAGAGTTATTTATGGATACAAAATGACAAGTTAGTTAGACAGAAATGAAAAGTTAGTTATGGACAGAAATTATGAGTTAGTACAGACAGATATGAGGCACAATTAGATAAAGTATTTTCAAAAGACATTTCATGAAGAAAAGTCCCTGTGTTTCCCCAAAAGTTTGAGATTTAGCTGCTTCATGTCAACCTTTCTCTTTCATTGTCACAACTAACCTGTATTTACGAATATGACGAGACTTGAACGGACAAGTGACATAAATATGCAATTTCGCGTGAAAAGCATCCCGCTCTGTCTAAAATGTACACTTATAATGGGCTTACCATAGTGAATCAGCGTAAGACAAAAGCACATTTTGGAAGAAGGATTGATGATGTATTGACTAATATTCTTATTTTGTTAATTTTTAACAAAAAAATAGTTACATAGTGCACCTTTAAGAGAGAAAATCTTATTTGATTTGTAAAAGCAAGTGGATATATTCATTCTTTTATTCTGTGTTCCCCCAGTACCCCCAGTAACATTTCATTTGATATTCACTTGAAGTGTTGATCATCTCCGCTATCCGCTGAGATAGCCAGATGCTTTACACAATTCCAATTAAAGTTCAGTCAGGACCGAGTGATCATACGCACACATAAGCTTGCATCGTGCATTTTCCTGCCTGCCAACTGGCTCCAAATAAGTAAAGTGAGATCTTCATCACACTTATACCTCCGTTCTGTAATCACCCCTTTTAATATCTCTTGTCCTTGCCAACAAATAACAAACACACAGATAACAGTCTTTCTTCCCATCATCCTAAACACAGTCTCTCACACACATTTGGTCTGTGTGGACCCCACAGTGCTTCTGTCACGGTGTAGCTGTTTCACACCTTGTTTCCTTCTCTCTCTCACCCTTGACTCTACCCGTAATAAGATAATTAGTAATTTATGGCTACCTTGCTTTGTTTGCTCGAATATGATGCTTCTGGCTGAGGGAGTTGACATTTTTTTAGTAGCATTCTTAGTTTGCAGTTAATTATCTTATGATGTTTTTTCCTTTGTAACGAGCCATTACTGTAATGTGCTGAACTGAGAGAGCAGAGTGTGAATTTAATGACTGTGTAGCTGTTGCTTTATACAGCATTTCGTCTTAACTTAGAGCGTATGACTGTAGTGTGTAAGTGGGTATTCGGTGTGTAAATAGTTTTTTCAGAGCCAGTCTGATTGAGTGAGATCTAATAGTGGGCAGATATTCTGCTTTTTCAGGAGTCGTTATGCTTTGTGTTTTAGACTGTATAAATGAATGTGTATTTAGAGTCCATCCATCCATCCATCCATCCATCTACCATTCAAAAGTTTTAGGTCAGCAAGAATGAAAAAAAAAAAGAAATGAATAAATTGATCAAAAGACATTTATAACGTTACTGAAAATTTCTATTTAAAAGATGCTATTCTTTTGAACTTTCTATTAACCAAAGAATACTGAAAAAAGCAGCACTATTTTCAACATTGATAATGATAAGAAATAATTCTTGAGCAGCAAATCAGCATATTAAAATGATCATGTGACACCGAAGACTGGAGTAATGATGCTGAAAATTCCCCCCTGCCACCACAGTAATAAATTACATTTTAAAATATAGTCAAATAGAAAACAAATAAATTACATTTTAAAATATAGTGAAATAGAAATACAAATAGTTTTTATTTAGCAGTTATTTTAAACTGTAATAATATTTCACAATATTGCTTTTTTACTGTATTTTTGATCAAATAAATGCAGCCTTAGTGAGAATAAGATGCTTCTTTTAAAAACATTAAAAAGATCTTAAGAATTGTATGTATGTAATTATGTATTTATTTATTTATTTATTTATTTATTTGTTTGTTTGTTCTGGCAAAATTCCACAAGGCGTAATTGATACTGAAATACTCAAGTGTTGACTTGTAATAAAAATTATTTAGTTGATTTTGAGGGGTATGTTAGAATAGGCTTTTGTTTAATATGTCCTCCGGCCTGGTTCTTCCATAATTAGCTGTTACAAAGCACTCTGTGTTTGTTTATGTGCCTTTGTATGAAGTGTTTATCCTCTGATTGTCGTTTCCCATGTCTAGGGTCTGTGTTTGATTGCGTCAGTGATCTGTCTGTGGTGCCCATGACAGATGCCGGCTGTGTGTTTGAGGAGGAGGTGAACACTGTCCTGCTGGTACTGTCAGATCCAGCCCGGCTCTCAACCTTAACCCTACTGAGACAGTTGTCTGATAGAGTTCAGATGCAGTGTAGGATATCTATATGTACTGTAACTTGTGGGGACAGCACTACTTAAGTCATATTTTTGCCTCTTTCTTTGCAAAGTTTTCAGACATACTCTTAAATATCAGGGCCCGTATTCCTAAAGAATCTTAATGCAAAAAGTAGCTCCTAGTGACAAAATTCTAAGAAAATTCTTAGAAATGTGGGCGTTTACTCCTAAAATTAAAGAAAAAATCCTAGTAAAGATAAAAGTAATTCAGAAAGCATCTTAACCCTTAAAAGAGGTCTTAAGGTCAAAATTGTTAGGAGCACGGACGAGGACTTTTAAGAGGCTTAAGAGCTTTTTTAGCAGAGGAGAAAATGGCAGAAAGACGAAGAGGGAGAAGAAATGCATTGCAGACAATAGATGACAGTGAGTTTATAAGACATTATAGATTTGATAGTGCAGGGATCATGTTTGTGACCGATTTTATTAGAGACACAATAACATCTCCGACACAGCGCAGGAATGGCATAGTGCCAGAAATGAAATCACTACTGTACATTAAGATATTTGGCAGCTGGGAAAATGCATCAACGCAGCAGTGATGATTTGGGTCTGTCCAAATCTCATGTAAAGATGTGCTGTTACTTCTGTAAGTGATTAAACTTGCGGACTAAATATATGCAACAAAAAAAGCACAAAAACTTCTCTGAAGCCCTCAGAAGATGTACACTGTAGCAGTTACTGTATATCGCATACTACACAACTTTTCAGTTATTTACTTCGCCAGACAGGTTTGTGGATATTCATAATTGCATGCAAATTTTTCATAATTGTTGCATTCACGTTTTTTTTCAACACAGTTGCTCATACAACAGCAGCATGTAATTGCTCTATCAAAGTAATCTTAACCATAAGTAATTTTCTTTCTTTGGTACTGCTTTTGTCCTGTAAGGCAGCAATTTCCTCTTTCTGTTCTTTTCTATGCATTTTCTGAATTAATCTCTAAGTTTACCATCCCATTAATAGGTTTAACCCTGTCTGCCCTGACCGTCTTAATGGGTTAAAAAGGGTTTCGATATAGATCAAAAACTATTATTAAAGATCCTGGTTTACAGTTTAATCCTGGAATAAGGAGGAAATCTGTATTGTAGTACACAATGTTTTTTGCTGAAAGCTGAAAAAAAAAATCATCTATTGGAAATTGATCTTAATGCCTTAATTGGAAAAATGACGAAAAATCCAACCTTTAAGGACACCAATTTTCTTTGTGTATGAATAATGTATCATAAATAAATAAATGTTCTTCCTTAAAATACAGGGTGCATAAGTCAGGAAACCCCTATATTAAATTCCCATAGAGGCAGGCAGATTTTTATTTTTAAAGGCCAGTTATTTCATGGATCCAGGATAATATGCATCCTGATAAAGTTCCCTTGGCCTTTGGAATTAAAATATCCCCACATCATCACACACCCTTCACCATACCTAGAGATTGGCATGGGGTACTTTCCATAAGATCATCTTTTCAATGCAAATCAAACCAGCTTTTAGGCTAACTGAAATAAAACCATGCCAATCTCTAGGTATGATGAAGGGTGTGTGATGATGTGGGCATATTTTAATTCCAAAGGCCAAGGGAACTTTATCAGGATGCATATT
This sequence comes from Siphateles boraxobius, assembly GCF_051911475.1. Taxonomy (NCBI): domain Eukaryota; kingdom Metazoa; phylum Chordata; class Actinopteri; order Cypriniformes; family Leuciscidae; genus Siphateles; species Siphateles boraxobius. The sequence continues at coordinate 19,573,013 of NW_027508833.1, read as the reverse complement.
ATCCTGGATCCATGAAATAACTGGCCTTTAAAAATAAAGATCTGCCTGCCTCTTTGGGAATTTAACATAGGGGTGTCCTGACTTATGCACCCTGTATTTTAAGGGAGAACATTTATTTATTTATGATACATTATTCATTCACAAAGAAAATTGGTGTCCTTAAAGGTTGGATTTTTCCTCATTTTTTAAATTAAGACATTAAGATCAATTTCCAAAAGATTATTTTTTTATTCCTCTTTTTAGACAACTTTAGCATGGGTTTCCTAACTTATTCACATCACTGTATATATATATATATATATATAATTTAATTTAATTTATATATACATTAGATGAAAATGGCCACTTCAAGTAACTGAAATAAATAGGTGTAGATTGAATTACTAAAATTTAAAAAAGTACTAAAACTAAAATAAAAGTTAGAGGTAAATAGAAATATAAAAAATAAATAAACATAACAAAAGCACATAGCGAATTTACTAAAACTATCAAATCTGAAAATATAAAAATAAAAGCTAGTAGAAATTATAAATAAATTCTATAAATACAAAACACAAAAATGAACCCTGAACAAAGTCAACCAAAATTCAGCATTCAAATAAATTCAATAAAGAAATGCAGTAATTGCAGATATGATGGTGCCATAAATGCTGTTGGTTACATTTTGAATGCTGATTTTCAAACGCAATCTTAAAGGCAGGGTAGGCCGAATGCAATGATATGATGTCCATACCTGCATGTCAACTTATGTATTTCCATTCCTCCGCACATCTGCTCGCACAGACATCACACGTAATCAGCGTTTCATTCTATGCAGAGTTGAAGACAGACGTCAGTCACAAAGCACCGCAGCAGAAACAGCAGCCACAATTTACAGTTCCTCCGTAACCAAAACAACCAGTTTATGCTGCGTTAACGCCATAACTACCGTAGTTTTGAAGAGATGGAAACCTGTGACGTTATACTCGGAGTGGCTCGGAGTGACTTTGTTTGTATGTCAACAGTATCAACGCCGAAATGAATCTGCAGCAGTCAGGTGGTACAAGTAAGAGCTCTTTAAGTTGATTATATTCTTTATTATTGTAAAGTTATGTGATTTGAGACACAAGGTATTTTAACGCCGTCTCTCGTGCCACTGTTGTGGAGGTGGGGATCTGATGCTTTCAAAGCTAACTTGCTTTTGCTAGCCTTTCCGAAAATTGCCTACACTACTTTTAAGTTTCTTATGAAGTAAGTTGAGGAAAAAAATAGATAATTAATACCTTTAAAACTGATTTAAAAGACAAAGTCGATAACTCTGCTATTCTTTTATATTTAGAACGCTTTTTAGAACAATATCTTTATAGTTATCGTTATAGTTATCGCCCTTGATGTGAACGTTCCTTAATTGTAGTTGTTTTAAAGAATATTTTTAAGGGAACTTTTGTTTTACGTGTAAAAATACCCTTGTGTCATAAAGTTCAGATCGAGGCGTGTGGTGTACAACCGAGGAACGAGAAATGAGGTGATAGGAAGTGATGTAACACTGCTCTGTGGTTACAGGTGCATGTCTGAAGGGAATCACATCAGCAGGGAAGAAATAAACAGACCTAGGGATGATAATAATTGAATAGATCATAGATCTCACACAGGTTTAGAACGAGTGTGTGTATATGTATATCTCCCATAAGAGCTGAAAGAGCAGTATTTATTGAACTGTATGGTGCAGTTGCACTCTGCAGATGCTTTATAATCGTGATCGTGCGGCATGGAGCTAAAATCTCAGAGGTGTTTTTAGGGTTTCATTTATGACCTGGTATGAAATGAACTGACTGGAATTTTCCTTCATATGGACACAAATTGCTCAAAATATTTTGGGGGAACAGGTTTTTTTTTCGGTAACACTTCACAATAAGGTTCATTAGTTAACTACCTTAGTTAACATGAACTACGAATGAACAATACTTCTACAGCATTTATTAATCTTAGTCAATATTAATTGTAACATTTACTAATACATTATTAAAATTAAAGGTTGTATTTGTCAACATTAGTTAATGTACTGTGAACTAACATGAACAAACAATGAACATCTGTATTTTTATTAACTTACACTAACAAAGATTAATAAATACTGTTACAGACGTATTGCTCATTGTTAAATTCATGTTAGTTAATACCTTGGTAGTAGAAAAATATGCCATGCAAATAACATTAAGAATGGCTTGAGTATGGTTTATAGTGGTAAATCATGCTATATGAATTGTTTATCTTTTTGTGCCATGGTATATATATCAAAGACAAAGTATTATAGTATTACCATCTGATACTACTGTACTATGGTACTGCCACAGTACAGTTTTGTAGTAGTACGTGAATACTATACATATATCGCTGTGTATATTAGAAAAGAAAGTTTACAACATTATTACAAACTCTGATACCTTTACTATGCAGTGTTCTACATTTATTGGTTGTAATATATTAATATTATTTATGAATTCTGACATGCACCTATTAGCATCCCCAGAGTCAGACTGTAACCATAGAAACCAGCTCTTTATATGGCAACATCTCTCTCTCTCTCTCTCTCTCTCTCTCTCTCTCTCTCTCTCTCTCACACACACTCTAACACACTCTCTCACACTCTAACACACACACACACACACACACACACACACACACACACACACACACACACACACACACACGAGCACACACACACACACACGAGCACACACACACACACACACACACACACACACACACACACACACACACACACACACACACACACACACACACACACACACACACACACACACACACAAACGCACGCACACACACATTTTCAGCACCTGTTTAAGGTCCTGTGTATCACCCATTGTTGTTGTAGGTCATAGTAGGGCGGTCTTTCTTTTTCTGTTGTTTTCTTTTCTTTTTCTTTTTCTTTTTCTTTTTCTGAACAATTTCTGTTGTTCTAACGATTTTCTGTAGATATTTATAAAAATTAATGTGCTTTATTTTTATTTTTTTTAATTTATTTTTTGTAAAAATACTCTTGTATCCCAGATTAATATGCAAAGACACTGTACTTTCTTTCAATATGACTTACGTGAAATGATAAGATACATTCAAATACGTTTTAGATTAGATTTAATAATATCTCACATCCCAGCACTGCTGAGCATTAATCCCGTCTACCGCTGGGCTGCTGCAGAAATGTCATTGGTTACATGTTAATTAGCTTAACGATAGGCTTAGCTTAATATCTTTAATGCTATTGTTCAGGCAGTGTTGCAGCGTTTTTATAAGGACGATATAAGACCCTATTTGTTTAATTAACTGAGCATTTGTGTAGTTCGTGTCTGCTGAAATGAAGGGGCAATTTGCTCTCTCTCTCTCTCTCTCTCTCTCTCTCTCTCTCTCTCTCTCTCTCTCTCTCTCTCTCTCTCTCTCACCCTCTCTCACCCTCTCCCTCTTTCCCTGCAGTTTCTAAAAATTTCCAAGACTCCATCTTTCATGGAAATTAGTTTTAGCTGTGATAATCAACATTTCTTTCTCTGCATTTAATTGTAATTACTGTGCAGTGGTAATACATTCATGATGAGTAGTAAAATGATACAAAATTCATTAAAAATAGTAGCATTTATACAAAGTGCCTCCATAGAGTGTTAGATTTCACTGGTGAACACGTTCAGTTAGCTTGACCTCTCTCTGTCTCTCTCTCTCTCTCTCTCTCTCTCTCTCTCTCTCTCTCTCTCTCTCTCTCTCTCTCTCTCTCTCTCTGTGTGTGTGTGTGTGTGTGTGTGTGTGTGTGTGTGTGTGTGTGTGTGTGTGTGTGTGTGTGTGTGTGTGTGTGTGTGTGTGTGTGTGTGTGTGTGTGTGTGTGTGTGTGGTGTACAGTACCAGTTGTTTGCAGTTTGTTGTATCTTGTTCTCTTTGGACCTATTTATTATACAAACAACCATCCGTCAAAGCAGCATTTTGAAGCGGTTTCATATTTTGGCAGATTCATCTCCTTTAATATTGGCCTATGGAGAATTTCAGTGTTTAATTGAAAGATATTAGCAATGAAAAGGATCAGATGCTCATAACTTTCCCAGGTCTAAAGACTTTAGTTTATGTACAGTGTTGGGCCGAATTTCGTCACTAGTAACGGGTTGCATTCATAATATTTTTTTTTTTCCGTAACTAGTAGTGTAACTAATTGCTAATACGATTTCAGTAATGATATTTCAGTCACCATTCAAAACATAGCTTGTTACAATGCTATTTTTCGCTTTATCCCCTACTGATTTGAAATCCAACAATCCAAATCCTAGATTAATTTCCGTAATCTTCACGACTCGCACATTTACGTGACGTCTCCATTGCAACAAGCTAGTTTGGAATATGGAGAAGCTTACATTCAGTGGTTGGAAATATTGACATTACTTTCAATTTATTCGGAGAAGTGATGGCAAGAACACAGATATCAAAATAATTTAAGTTGTGGCATTACATTACTCTATCATTACATCGCTTCCCCTTCCTTATCTCTTTAATGCCGATATACATTATACTACTGATCTATTATTGTAGAATCTTTCTAGAAAACATTACAAAACATTTTCTTATGACCTTACGTAAATTATTTTGACAACATACATCATTAAATAATTCCCATCAGCCTCAAATGAGGTTAACACTGAACGAAAGTTAAGCAACTGCAGAACTCGACACAACATTTTAAAATGCTGTAGCATTAATGCGCTAATGGATATCTATTCTCCTGCATATAACTGTATCTTTCTCTCTTCCTTTGTTCTAAGAATTGTTTTTTTTTGTTGAACATTGCAAGAAACCGTGAAACAAGTGTAAGTATTTTAAGTAAATTATATTTGATCTGCTTGCCATTATTCATCAAAAAGAGCATGGAAAAATGCATTGTTTAGAAAAACAAGTTTGTTGCATATGAATATTTCTGTTTCACTTCTGTTAAAGCTGCATTAAAACCCAAGTTAGTTGCTAGACTTAGGAAAGAGTCTTTGAACTTAGTAAATTTATGTTCTAGGATTAATTTCTTGAACAATGTCCAGTCCACAAAACCTCCTGTCAGACCACCGGCAGAATCCTTGAACAGAAAACTGAATAATGTTGAACTCCCACAACTGGGAAATCAGCTTTTGGCTTAATTTTACTCAATGATCCATTATGTAACTCAACAAGTTGGATCTTCATGTCTCCAGCGGTGGACCACCACTAAACCTGCACTGGTAAAACTCTGGTACTGTTGTAAATAATGAAACTTTGCAGTGTTCCTTAATGATTTATCTACAAACCCGGTAACTTATTTTAAAAATATAGAAGTTTCCACATCTTGCTCATGCAATATTCCTCTTCAAATGGAATTTTCCAGAGCTGTAGAGTTTAGATAGGGAGCAGATCTTTGCTATCTATTCCTTGTATAGAGCTCTTCAGTCATGACATTATTTATAGGCCGTTTCAGTAGACTAGAGTTCCCAAAGTTTAATGGGTTTTTAGAATAATGGTTTTGTGGAAACCATTGTGAGCTTATAGTCCTTAAGTGCACAATGGTTTCAGAATTCATGTTTGAGATGTAACTGATCATAATTTATGCTGTAGAACAAAACATGAAAGTCTCTTCAAGTAATATTCACCACAGACCTTATTTTCCGCCAAAATTCCAAAACTGCTATTCTAAGAAAACCCATTAGAAATTCCTTAGGGAACACAAGGCACAAAAATGCTATTCGTGTCCAGGTTTTAGGACTACAAACTGAACAGCTCTGTTGTACCAAATATATGGCTTTTTCTGTTAGTTTCTACCATCTGTTTTACACAGACTGGTCTTGATAAAGGGCATGCATGTTTTCTGTCTAGTTTCTCCTCTCACGTGTACAGTATTCTCAGCAGAATTTCAATAACCTTTGATTCCAATCAATATTTCATGAAGATTTTCTCTCATTGCTTGTACTAATTATGTGTATATGGGTGATATTGAGTGAGATGCTTCTTTGAGTTTTCTTGAAGGTCTTCCTCTTGCACAGGTCTCCTTCTTAATGGACTTGGAGAGAGAGCAGGAGATGGAGCAAATGATCTTGCATATAGAATACCTGTTTTGGTCACTTTTGAGATAGAAACTCAGATTATTTAGATTTGAACCACTCTCTTTTTGTTGGTCTGCATGATAAGTGACTAAATGTCATATTATTGGGTCAGTAGAGTTTGAAAACATGGTGCCAATGGTGCAACACTCCTTTTTTCGCCTACTAACAAAGTGGATTCTGGGAATTTTGTTTTCCACTGATGTTTTCGTCCAAACCAAAACAGCAACATTGACTCAACCAGTGGTGTGATTCTGGGGCAGAACTGTATTTATTTATTTGTTTGTTTGTTTGTTTGTTACATTTTGTGGCACTAGTGGTGCAAATATTTCAGATTTCATTTTTAAAGTTAAACACTAATACAAAATCTAACCGTATTTCTGTATTCTATGTTTTTTAATCGTACTGATTTTCTTTTCAGTGTGGGTGTTTAATGGATCTGTATCAATAACTAACAAAGAACACTTTTTCAGGGTTTTTTCTCAATGCAAACTGAGCTCTTTTGCAGACCCAGAGCATTTCCAAGTGGTTCACAGGTGCTAGGGAAACCAAACCGGTCATGGTACCATCCAGGACAAACAATGAGCTTATACATTGCAGGAATGTGGCAGAATCACCTCATCAGACATCTGCTTAAGAGTTCTCCAAGTGGTTTAACAAGACGAGTTGTGTTTGTCAAGTTGTATTTTGAAGGGATAGTTCATCCAAAAATGAAAATTGTCATGTATTTACTCTCTCTCATATTATTCAAAACGTATGACATTCTCTTTTTTGAAGAACACAAAAGGAAATGTTTTGAAGAATGTTCATGCTGCTCAGTGGCCATCATGCCTCAGAAAGATATGAGAGCAATTTAAAAGTACCATACAAGTTAGCTTTAAATGATGAGTAACAGAATGAATTTTAAGTCGCTATTCACAAATAATCATTCCCTCTCTAATTTGCATTTACACATGTTCGAACTTGGCATGTCATGTTTTCTCAATACAGAAACAGTGTCTTGATGTTTTCATTTTGATTATGTGCAAATGATATCTAAACACTTGAGAGGGAAGTGGTAAATAACTCATTGACACATATTGTTATATCACAGCTTTTTTTAATGATTATTTTTATTTAGTTTATTTTACCAATATAGTACCAGAGATGCTTCTTTTAATAAAGATTTTACAATGGAATTAATTTATATTTGACACTTGAGACACACTGTTAATTGTGAAAGGACAGATGGAGTAATCACTCGATTTAGCAGAATAGCTTTTCTCATCAGAAGTTCTCCCAAAAGACAGCTCTGTACTTGAATATTAAGAGCCGAACCAGACAGCAATAAATCACTTGCCCCAAATGTCCCAAAAAAACTCCTGACAGCATCTGTTTGCAGAGCTACAGTTTCAATAGAACTGGGCCAGGAGCTCTGGGGATCTTCCTGTCTTAATCGCACACACAAGGTTCTGTTTTTCTTATGAGGTTGCTCTCGTTCTCCTCGCATCTCGTCCTCTTCCAGGGGCAATAACAGGCTTCTGGAGTTCCTTCATCTTGAGATAATTCCGAGGCTGTTATCCTACCCACCTTTTTCCATCCTGTTGTTCCGGCACTCCTGCTGTGGGCTCTTGAGATGCTTTGAGGGCGTCTCGAAAAGCTCGCTGTGCCGGAGTTGCCTTTGGGCCACCACCAACATCTAACCAGTAAAAACCCAGGAGACGAACATCTTAACATTTTAATGAACATCTTGATTAGAATATACATATATACAGAATACATATATATCTGCCAGACGCACACTTTAATAGCACACCTCTCGTTTTTTTGAGTTCACTTTAAGGCTGCCTGGGTTATTTCAGGTGATGTTAACAGTCTGGTTATGATAAAAAAAGCAAAAAAGTTATTTCATTGGATAACAGCACTGTAGTTTTGTTCCAAATCTAATGAGCTTGTTGTCTTGAATCTTAGGCATACATATAACTATGTACTGTATAACTAAAGGTGCAGTCATATTTACCAGTATTCACACATTTTCATGGACAAAAACAAGTAATTTCAATAGGAATTCACGCAATCTGGATTTCTGCATGAGGGTGAAAGATTTTCCCATCTGACTTTGTTGGCAAATTCACTGCGTTAACCAACAGAAAGCTTTATGGTTTGAAAGGGATTTCAAACCATACAGATATATAAATATAACTATGAATGACTAAAGGTGCAGTCTAGTATTACTAGTATTCGGCAAATGTTCATGGTCAAAATCAAGTAATTTCAATAGGAATTCGTTCAAACGGGATTTGTGCTTTCGGGTGAAAGATTTTCCCATCAGACTTTGCAACGAATTCAAGTTGGTCACGCAACTTCACCGCGTTAACCAACAGAAAGCTTTAAGGTTTGAAAGGGATTTCTGTGTGAGCTGTGCTTGCTACACTATGACAATAGATTGTCACAGTCAGGTTCCTGAAGTAAAAATGGTATTCATTTTCTCCATCTGAAAACTGATTTTGAACAATAACTTTTAAACCTTTAAAGACAGACCTACTGTGAGCTACAGAAATGTTGAATGAATCCTGCTGAAAAAAAATGCTTAATCTAGTCTAAAATGCTTTGCTAGTTTAAGTCTTAACTGATTTAAGATTCGTCCTCTACCTGGCCAAGCTGATGCTGCCAGTTTCTCTGTCCGACCAGCTAAAAAATGCCCAAAACCCATCTAAATCCAGCCAACAGACCAGCCTGAGAGACCACCCAAGACCAGCAAAGCAGCTTAGGCTGGTTTAAGATGATTTTTTTTCCCGCAGGGAATTGGTGCAAGATAGATATTTACTATTGATATTTTTCTATACAGTATAATATTTATTTCTCTTGATTGCACCATCCTGTATGAACATGCTTAAGTTTGTTGCGTTGAATTTTGAGCACTATTTTTGAAGAGAAATTGAAAGTATTTTTGAAAGTTTGATATTGCCCCAAACAAAGTTTCTTAATCAGTTTTTTAGTTAGCACATGATGCTTTAAAATGTTGTGAAGGTTGGCAGCTCACTAAGTTTTTTGCTTGTGTTTGTTAATATGGAGTGTGTCATATGGATCATCTCGAGTCACAGTCTCTATAGAGCTGTTCTGCTTGTGTATTGTTGTGTGTCGATGGCAGTCGTGTATGGTCGGGCACTTGGACGGGATTCATGCTTAAATTGGCCTTCCTCCCAGGATGCATGCATGCACCAGTGCTCTCTTTGGCCGGACCTGAACATCTCTGGAACAGAGATGTCACGCCGTTGAGTGTTCTGCCATGGTATCTAGAGCCGTTCTAAGGGTGTGGAGGACTTCTGGTACTCTGCCCAGACCCACAGAGAAAGAAGCAGCCGAATGAAGAGCAAATATCTGCATAAATGAGCCAAGGGAACATGGCATTTACAGAATTACACTTGACTGTTTTGTTTGCCAGCATGTTGGTGGCCACAGTCATTGGCACAGGCTTAAAGAAAGCTGCCAAAATGTGGAAAACCTAGAATAACATAACAAACTTGAGGATATTGTTTGTCGGAGTGTCATGAAATAGGTATGTTATTGTGGAGTGATGAGATCCAGCGCATTTGATATTCAGAACAATCAAATATGCGAAAGGTCTAATTCTTTCTGGTTCTTTCTATTCTTTCTAATTCTTTCTAATCTTAACACAATTATATGTGTGCTTACATAAATTCACACACCGAGAGTCTCAGAGCATGCTTTTAAAATCTGCACACGTCCACATTTCTCTGCGGCGTCCAACAATTTGTCATTGTGATTGGCTAACATCTCTCTCCTTCCATCCTCAGATCGCCAAGGCAACAGAACATGCATTCTCGCTACTTTCTGTGCTTGTTTGAACGTTGTAGCCGCTCACTTCCACATCAGAATAAACCTTTACAGTTATATTCTTTTAATATCCGTCGTATATGCTAATTAAGTTAGCATTTCAAAAACTTAACTTAAGTGGAGCTCACCAGTTAGGGTTACACTTGTTCTTTATTACTTTTGATTTTATATTATAAATATAATGTAATATGTATCCCGCAAAGTCATTGCATTGAATATTAACATTTCGTCATGAACGAAGTGCTGATGTTGAAGGAAATCTATAATGATCTTATTGGCACTAAAGCTTCCAGGGACCATTATATGACTCTTGACTAGAAGGCCCTCGTTTCTCATTGGTCGAATGTCACCGTCTCCATGGAGATTTGACAGATAGAGGGACAGATAATAAGGAAGTGAGAGTCTTTGAAGTGAAGGTCTGAATTTTATTTGATAACGATTCCTGTGGTGGGGAAAAAAAGCTTAGAAATGATCCAATAGTGTGCTTATAGAAGAAAATACCCTTTTTGATTAGATGCTTTTGAAAACTGCATTAGCACCTTGAGATACAGAGGCCAATCTCCCCTTGATGAACAGCTTATTTGAGATCACATGTTAATGGACTAATTACTTTTAAATGCACAGGAAATTCAAAGAATTCTTGGAAGTGAATTCTGGGAACATCTTCATGATAATTTTGTAAGAGGCACAGACCTAGAGAAGATATAAGTGCTCACTTTTTCACTATTTCTGGTGATATGCTTTGAGAATGATTCATTCTTTTACCATTTTATTAGATTATATTAATATATCCTTCCTGTTCAATGATACACAGTAGTTTAATCGGTCCTGGAGAAACTGCTAAATTGGTTTCATTATCTTAGATCTAACTCTAATTTTTTTAATAGATTGTACACATCGCTTTACCGATCAATGAGTGCAACAGTTGTGTTGTGGAATATAAATCCCCATTTGTGATCTCCACCTTGTAAAAAAAATATTGGTTTAACTTAAAAATGTAAATTACGTGGTTGCCTTAAAGTTTGTATTTCATTGAAATTAAACATTTGAGTTAAAACAATGAAGGAGATTGGTTTAATAAATAGAAACTTAAAAAATTGTTATCTGAAGCACCTTAATTATCTTATTTGACAAAAGAAAAAAGTTGCGAACATCACTTAAATAATTACACTAAAAAAAGTTGCTGCCTTAATTTTTGGATGTTTAAGTTATTTCAACTTAAGTTACATTAAAATGACTTAAATGTATAGTTAGTTTTTTAGTTAGTAGTTAGTTAGTTAGTTTTTACAGGTAACATGCAGGCCACATCTTTCAAGAAAGGCTTACAATGAGCTCTGAGGTTGTTAAGTAATGTTATATGTTTTTGTAGAAGTCAGTGTGATTGAATAAAATATGAAAAAAATGAAGCAACATCCACTAATCTGATCGTGGCGATCTGAATTAACAGTGACTTCTCTTAAGTCAGTCAACTTATATATATATATATATATATATATATATATATATATATATATAACTTAAAAATGGTTTAACCTAACCATAAATATATATATTTATATTGCATTTATACCAATTTCAATGATTGTCTATTTTACTTTTTAGATAATCAAGATGCAAAAAAACAAACAAACAAAAAAACAAAACAAAAAGAACGACATATACGAGTTTTGGATTTATTTCTCTTAAAAAAAAAGAAATTAGTACTTTTATTAAAAAAGCATCAAGTTTATCAAATGTGACAGTATAAATGTTTAGAATGTTACAAAATATTTATATTTCTTATAAATGTTGTCCTTTTGAACTATTCATCAAAGAATCCTGAAAATATTTATCATGGGGTCGTGTATCAAAACATTAAGCGCAAAACTGTTTTCAACATTGATTATAATAATACATATTTCTTGATCAGCAAATCAGCATATTAAAATGATTTCTGAAGGATCATGCGACACTGAAGACTGGGGTAATGATGCTGAAAATTCTGCTTATTTATTTACCTTTTATTTACAGTTGGCATCAAATAAATTCAGCCTTGGTGAGCATAAGAGCATTATCTCAAAAGCATTAAATAATCTTGCTAACCCTACATTTTTGAACAGTAGAGTATTTACAAAATCAACTCTTCAGTGGGTTGAATGACTGTAAAATTGGTTTTTAGGAAGTTCTGTAAAATTGTTCAAATAAGGATCATGTCCTCCAATAAATGATCTGATGATGTCTCTGTGAATAAGAGACATCTATAAAGAGAATAAACTAAGAAATTGCAAAGAGATCACTAGTTTTCACTAACTCACCAACACTACTTAATAATTTTATAATATATCTATGTTGCTTATTCAATATGAATGTGAGTCATTCACAATTCTTAATGGCATGAGTAGTTAATTTCCTCATGGAAAAAAAAAATCTTTTTTGAGCACTTTTTGCTTGGAATTGAATATTGTGATTCATCTTGGATCTGGGTGGTTTGTTTGAAGGCTTAGATCTCCTTACTGAACAATGTTTTTGGAAATGCCTATACACTACATAGATTGAAAAATGTGGTTGCGCTCCACTGATATTCAGGTCTCAGAGCAGGGACTGTTTCCTGAAGGCCAGGACTGATTTCCTTCATTTTCTAACAGCAAAACCCACTTAAGTGTTGTGTATTGATCTAATCTCAAACCCAAATCCATGCGTAACTCTCCCTAGCATACATCAGCACTTTCAGATCTAGGGATTCAAGGGTTCAGGAAATGAGAGCTCCATCTTTAAACCCACAGAGACCACAAACACAGCGCTATTACACTGAGCTCTGAGAAATTAATTGACTCTTCTGACCAGTATTGGAGGGATGCAGTGGATGTGTATTCAGTGTAGCGCTGGCGTGGGCAAGTGTTGCTTTAATGATGCAGGTTTTCGCTAAGCCGCGATGCGCTAGTACACATGTAGCCGAGCCGAGAGGGAGCAAATTAGAGCAGAGAGCTGACGCAAGAGTAAGGACATGGTCACCGTTTCTTCCCAGAGGCTTTAGTTGGATTAGTAAGGTGTGTTTTTTTTTGTGCAGTGAAGAGGGTCTTAGCTTTTGCTTTAGTTCACCTCATTGATCACCTTAAAACGTCCTTCTGTTTGTTTAGCCCATTGCTAATTAATTCATATTTCACTTGAACGTGGGATTGAATTGCTAAACACCCCAGAAACACAAAGGGATTGTTCTTTTTTGGCAGTTCCCGAGAACTGCAGATGCCCTCGTAATGTATTATGCATAAAGCACATCATCAGATTGGGACAGTTTTAGCATGTAATTAGTTTAATTTTGCTGGTATTCTGCCTGCTTGTGTTTTCAGTGAAGGTTTTGCTTGTGATGTCCGATACATGCCTGATATTAAAAGGTCATTTGGGCATCGCAGAATTATAGATTTGGTTACATTTACTAATTTTTATTTTTTTTTTTTCACTGATGTGCAGCATACAAAAGTAGAGCCTAAATTGAAGTGGTTTTGACATCTTGATCAATTGTGTTTTGACGCTGTTTGTGCGTCTGTGCTGCAGGCTGTATGTGTAATCAGATCTCACAACATGCAACACATCCGTCATATGTAATGCTGGTGATGCGGGTGTTGAGTGATCATTGTCTTACCGCGGTGATTTTTCTAAATCTAAAGCAGGTTATCGAGACACTTTGGTGGTCCCTCTTGATTTTTAGGATGTACAAAGTAACTTTATAAATATGATCTTTGTAAATATGATGCATGTTTGATGATCAAATCATTATGGCTACTGGCTAGACAAAATCCTTGATGCTTATGGATTAAGAAAAAAATTATTTTTGACAACACACCTGCCTTTCATGTTATTTTAGCCTTTTTTCATAATGCATCCATGCTTTGCTTGAATTTATATTTTATTTGAATTAATTTAATTTAATTCCTCTCCATTGTAATACTACTATAATAAAAAAACATTACATTTTAAATGATTTAATGTAAATAATTACATTTAAATTTCAATTTAAATAACTAAACATTAATATTTCTTATAATTGATGTACTGTCTAAATTTATGACTTTAATGAGTAATATAGTAATGAGATTAATTCTGTTTTTTTAATGCTACAGTAAATGTAATAAAATTGTGGGAAATATGCTTATTTGCCATTAAAAGATAATGCAAAACAATCTTAATCTTACTAAAAAAGATTCATGACATTTCTTCATTTAAAACATGTTCATTTTATCTTTGGGGTGAAATTAGACCCAGAAATGTTCTTGAAACATCTCATTTTTAAAGATCTTCAGGGGGAAAAAAAGAGTAGGCCTAGTTAAATGTGTAAAATGGCTTTCTGGATGTTGAATCAGAATGCGAGCGTTGTAGGACTTGTTTATGCGCGAGCATTTGATTATAATTTAAGGTTGAGCTGACGATGTGTCAGTCTCTCACAGGCCCTCTGCAGCAATAACAGCTTTGGTAATGCTTTCCTCTTTCTCTCTTTATCACTTTCCCTCCCTCTGTCTCTCAAAAACCCTCGGCTATATTTCTTGCCCATTCTGTCCTGCTCTCGCTCTCTATTCGCTGCAATGCCTCGGGGTCTCAACGGCAATGTGTTTTATGAACAGTTCAACTAGGGGAGGCAGAAGAGGGAGGGAAGACAAATGGAACCTCCGACTGCACTGCATATAAACTGTTTTGGCATCTCTTCACCTCCCATGGTTCTTGAGTTCATCTGTACCACACACCAAGCTTTATTTTAGGCGTATAAATAAATGACTGTTACATGTTTTTCCAATCTGTTCCGTCTTTGTTAAGGTCTTACAAAAGTCACGTGTGATTATATAGTGTTTTGTCTTGAAAAGAAACAAATTGTTTTTTTTATATTCTTGTCTATCCATCTATCTATCTATCTATCTATATCTATCTATCTATCTATCTATCTATCCATCTATGTATCTATCTATGTATCTATCTATGTATCTATCTATGTATCTATCTATGTATCTATCTATCTATCTATCTATCTATCTATCTATCTATCTATCTATCTATCTATCTATCTATCTATCTATCTATCTATCTATCTATCTATCTATCTATCTATCTATCTGTCTATCTGTCTGTCTGTCTGTCTGTCTGTCTGTCTGTCTGTCTGTCTGTCTAGATTTATTTTCAAATCTAGCAATAAAAATACAGAATAGTACAGAAACAAGGTGAGGTAAGACTCTTGGAGATATTCTGAGCACTGCAGTGTGACAGACAGACAGAAAGCACATAATGATGATGTTTATGAGACAGGTTAGTGCCGTCACTCACCTCTCTTATTATGAGAGCGTGATGAGCTGGGTCTGACTCCATGTCCAATCAGCATTGAGTGCTGTCATCTCTACAGCAGAAAACACTGCACAGCCTCCAGGACTCGTCCTTTTGGTTCTCGCTTTCTCTCTGTCTCATAGTTGCAGTAAATTAGAAGATAATTAATACATCAAGGTGTCTGTCTTCAGGGTCTAGACTGAGATGTAAATGTGGGCACATTTGTTAATGAACTGTTTTTACGCTGAAATATTCTGCACAATGCAAAGAAATTATGCACAAATTATCAGGTGAAGGGAGTACATTTTTTTAAAGTAAAAAGTAAAATGTATAGTTCTGACTAATTTGGAGGAGCCTCTCATAGCAGTTACAGTACAGAGAACATACATCAGTTCAGACTGAACCTGCATGCGGTTGTCCATTATAACAGGAGACTCTGTTGTGGAGACCACCCTCATCATTAAACATTAGTTTTTGGACAGCGTTAAACTGCTCTCTCACCCACCTTAAGTTCATAACAACACTCCCTCGTTCCTGCCCTTGAAGAGAGGGCATTAAAGATGAGGATTCAATTATCTGCTGCCTGCTATTAGCTTAAAACCTGAGCGTTTCAGCATAACGCATTCATATTTCACAGATCTATTTCATTGGTGTTAATCGTCATTAATTGGACCATTAGGGGGGATGAATTTGAATTTAAAAACCTTTCCTTTGTGCCTCGTTTAAATGGCAGAGCTAATCAAAGGCAGTTAATATCTCTCTCTTTCTCATCACATGCATTACTATTGTTCAGCTTTTGTTCTCAGATTATATGGTGTTAAAAAGAGAGCTTGGTCATCTCGACCATAGCTGCGTCCGAAAGCTTAAAAATGCTGCCTTGAGAGGATGCATTGCAAGGTAGGAAGGCATCAAGGCACGTCCGAATTCAATGCTAGCTTCTCTTCCTGTCTCCTGATATACCTTCATCTGATCTATGTTTGAAGGTAGCATAGATGTATCCTTCGCTGCCTTTGATATCCCTTAAGCTATAAGAAATATGGCATCTGAAAAAAAACAATGTTCTTTGACCAACGTCCAACCAATAGAGAAATTGCTATTGTAGTAATAAAATATTCGCTTAGTTTTTACCAAATGTCTCTCCATCTTGCTTTAGATCATTAAACCATTACGCTGCAGAAGTTTGTTTGAAATCAGTTTTGTGAGGTACCTTCGTGCGCAAACACTGCCTACAAAGACATTGCCTGATAAGGCAGCAAGGCAACAAGTCAGCTGACTAAGTTTTCGGACGCAGCTCATGTCTACATGTCTAAATGCATTGCTGCCGTGTGATTTGCTGCCATGTGATTGTCTGATTAGATATATGCGTTAATAAGCAGTTGAACAAGTGTACCTAATAAAGTGGCCGGTGACGAGTGTGAGCAAATTCTTAATGTCGTTTTTGTAACCTTGAAGGGCACTTCAGGAAGGGGACGCCATTTGTGGGGCATTACAAACAAAAGTGAACAACTGAATCCCTTCACGAAGAGCCCTTCCACAAGTCCGTTAGTGAAGGGAACAAGCAATGGTCATTTCAAGGACGTAATTTAATCGTTTATGGACACGTGACAAAGGGTGACAAGTCCTCGCGATTCATTTTAAATGTAGATATGGCGGGAGAGTTATCGTATAAACAGAACAATTCAAGTTGTTTTGTTTTGTTGTGATATATTACACACATTGTCATCATGCATTTCATATTACGTTTTAAACCGTTACATAAGTAAAAAATGTGTTGAATGCTTAACTTATAAAGTTAAGAGCTGATCGGGAGCACACACACATATAAAGCATATTTTAAAAACTTCATTGTAAATGTACATTTATTTTTATCACTAGATATTCCTGCTGTCACTGCCTTTGTCATGGTAACATTCCACTCCAAGTGTGTCCTTTGTAGGGAGTAGGGCATAGGGATGATCACTTCCGATTGGCATATGCCCTAGATTTCTTCTGTGGACATATTTTGCACTGGTTTTGGGGTCAAATCTGCAGAATTTTGCTACATGGATTTAAGAATGTGTTGAGCTGAAAGTACTTGACACTTATTGATACCTGAAAACATCAAAGTAAAAAAAAGTATCAAATTACCTAAAATATATTAATAAATGTAATGTAAGGTTTAGGGGGAATGTGTAGAACTTTCTTTGTAAAGTTCTTTGGTGTGTAGAGCTTCTGCATCTGTGTTCTGGTAATGAGGGCCACATAATTATTTCTCTCTCTCTCTCTCTCTCTCTCTCTCTCTCTCTCTCTCTCTCTCTCTCTCTCTCTCTCTCTCTCTCTCTCTCTCTCTCTCTCTGTCTTTTTCTTTTTCTATGCTTAAGTTCCCACATTCCAATGAAACCTAGAACGCGTTTGATTTGGAGCTTTACAGAATAATATAATCTATTCAAAGTTGCCAGCCTACACGCTGCGTGCTGTAAATATGACTGTATGGAAATTTGAACAGGTTTTTTTCCTGCAGGTACCGGCACAATTAATGTCAGCATCTTCTTACTTGCCATGGTTGTTTTCTATCACACTTGTGTACGATCCCTTCACTGACAGCATTGACAATGAAGCGGTTTCTATTCAGTGCTCCTGTGTGACAGCGGTGGCAAAGATTCACTATAATGCTCCAGATCTGTGGAATAAAACAGGAATTATACTGTATGAGAGCCTCAAGAGACAGACACATTTATTCCATGAATAAATAAAGGATTGCACCAAACGGTCTTGTATTCCTTTTAAATATGAATACTTATTTTTAGACCTAAAAGTATATTTTATTATATTTTTTTAAATGTAATTTATTCCTATGATAGCAAAGCTGAATTTTCAGCATCATTACTCCAGTTTTCAGTATCACACGATCCTTCAGGAAGTCAACTTAATATGTTGATTTGCTGCTCAAGAAACTATTATTATTATCAATGTTGAAAGCAATTGTGCTGATTTATATTATTGTGGAAACCAGAATAGAAAATTAAAAAGAACATCATTTTAAAAAATATATAATTCTTTTGTAACATTTACAGTCACTTTTGATTAATTTAGTGGTCTTTGTTGAATAATTCATTTCTTTAAAAAAAACTTAATGACCTCAAACTTTTGCACAGTAGTGTATAGTGTATATGATATATATATATATATATATAAATATATATATATATATATCATATATATATATATATATATATATATATATATATATATATTCGTCTTCTGTCTGTTTAGTTAAGTCTTCCTGTTTTAACTGGATGGATTCACACCTTGCATTACAAAGTAGTGGCTGTGACCTCAGTGCTTCAGGGGTCATCATTAATATCTAGAGCTTACTGCAGCTCTATGAATCAATAACTGCTAGAGAGGACATTTTTAACTTGGGAAGAAGCCCACACTTCTGATGGAATTTCATCCCTGTTAGATCTTCCAGAGATTGCTTGTGCTGTGTTGTTGATAGGAAAGCCCCCTCAGCTATGAGTTCAGAGTGACCGTCACAGAAAGCCAATGAGGGGGTCACATCAAATACAGGTTGACTGGATAGATGACATTGAGTAAACCCAGCCCCAGGCTGAACGTGTCCTTGTACAACAGAGTGTGTCCTGTTCCTTGTTTAGATTGACTGGTGATCGCTGGATGTAATCCTGTTACTGAGCTTTACATAATGTTTGTTGTGATCACATTTTCAGTTGTAAGAAACCTTTCTTAATGTTCAGAATACATTTTCAGTCATGTGCTTAGGGGCCAAAGTTAACTTATGTTAACATGTATGTATACATGCATGTATGTGTTTTACCGGTGTGTATATATATATATATATATATATATTATATATTTTAAACCAATGTTGTTATTTTTTTCTATTTTCTTACTTATTTTGATTTATAAGTGTTTTACTTTTCTATCTCATGACTTTTTTGATTATAATTGTTTTAGTTTTAAATTGAGCCTATAATACAGTATTATGTTTAAAGGAGCATTGCATAAGTTCTGAAATTTCTAACCGTTACTGACACCAGTGGCCGTTAGAGGAACTGCAGCTAGTCTCATGCTCGTTCTCGGTGCGCACGCTCGTACGAGCACGACCACAGCAACCAGAGAGTTGCCGTAGCAACCACAAACGGCTCATCGAGATTCACCAGCATGTTTATGGATTGTGCTGGAGGCTGTTCGCTTATTTCCGTCCGCAAAGTCCATTTGAAATACAAACGTTACTGCTAGCGATTGCCGCTGCTTACTAATGGCTGCCGTACGGATGTAAGTCCAAGTAGACGAGAACGCGCATGACGTCACATTTTGTGAATTTTCGCGCCAATTCGAACCCAACTCCTCCCCACACAATTGAGCCTACAGTCTGATAGAGGCAACCATGGTGGACATTAAGGTGTCATTCTTTCTATTACATTATGGTTGGCTCATAAATGTACAAATGAAAACTCTATCTTAAAGATTTTTTTTAAGGAAAAAGCTATGCATAGTCCCTTTAATAGCAAGTTTCATTGTGACAGCTTACCCTGAATAATGTGACAACATGCCCCATTGTTTTTGGAGAGACATGTTCACAGAGGATCTGATGTTGGTCAAAATCAGCATAAAAGTTCTTCACAAATTCTCCTTTTACATTGCACAGAATTAATAACATCATATGGGTCTGAAGCGACATTAGGGTGAACTGTCCCTTTAAAGTCTGATACATAAGCATTTGATGTATTCATTTTTGAATGTCTTTTAACTGTATATTGCAAACAAATATTTGTATTATTTTGTTTATGTGTTTATTGGTGCTTTGTGCAATTTCTAAGTTGGTATTCATGCCATGTTAAGTGTTATTTTTTGCTCATCATACATACTATGCATTTTGAGGCAACTCTGTTTTCTTTTTTTTCTTTTTTCTCGAGGGCTGTGTCTAGATTGAAAAAAGTGAAAACAATTTTCCAGTCATCTGGTGTAGTTTGGTGGACAGCCGTTTGTAATTCTCTTGCTTATATTTTCTAGAATATTCTTTCTTCCAGCTCAGAGCCAATCCTTGGATAGCATTCCCATCTTGTAACTCAATGCAGATTTAAAGGGATAGTTCACCCCAAAATGAAATTTCTGTCATCATTAACTCACTCTGTGTCATTCGAAACTCATAGAGCTTTTTTCTTCTTCTCTGGAATATGAAAGAAGAAGATTTGAAGGTTGTTTTTTATAGTCTTAAATTTTGATTCCATGTCCCAGTAGATTATTGACCCTGGCAACACCAGCTCGTATTTCTTTCATAAGCAGACTGTTTCAGTTCCATATATGACATGCTGTGTGGCAGCAAAGTGAACTGATACCAGTACTCTGGTAAAATAACTTTAATAAACCTTTAAATGCACATCAGAAGTGTGTAAGTGTAGGCTGAAGAACTGGCTGAAAGCCAACATTTCTCCCAAGACCCCGTCCCCGACCAGACTAAATATGTCTAAAGGGACGTATAGCAGATATTATCAGTCAACACTATCTGTGAATTCAGTTTGTGATTCAAAATGTGCCCCTTTTTTACCCATTTAACATTGAGACACACATTTATCCATGACAGACAGGCCTTTTAATGCTTATTTGCTGAATTTCACACAATATAGGTGAAACTCTACTTTTCTGTGCAGCTTGTATATGCTTCATCAAGCAGTAATAAGATGTTCTACCCTTCTCTGTCCTTCACAAACTTACAAAGTCACCAGCTCCATCATGCAATATCTCTCGTCAATCTATCAAGGCTTTATGTATGAATTATGAGAGGTAATATTCTATAAACGGCCCAAGTGCACTCTTTCACTGTCTGACAATTGCTATTCAGAAGAAATGGTACTGTTGCCATTAAAGAGAAAATATTGAAATAAAACATGTCAAAGTCCCTAATGTCTAGTCTACTTATAATGTTGGTCAAGGTTTCATTGTCATTTAGTTGGGTTATAAACACAATAAAGCGTGGCTACACGCTCCAGTTCGCAGACCCCCAAAGTTTCAGGCGGTTCTCAAGACTTCGGTGAGAAGCAGCATGTGTCACGTGCTTCACTCCGAATTACATAATCTGTTAGCATAAGGGGCGATAGAGGTGATTCCCCCCGCGCTAAAACTCTCTGGGTTTTACAGCCGTTATGTTCTAGTCCCAAAGAAAGATGGCATCAGACCCATATTAGACTTAAGACATTTGAACAAAGCCCTCATGAGACGGCCATTCAGAATGTTAACTGTCAGACAAATCCTCGCGCAAATTCGCCCAAAGGATTGGTTTTTCATCGTGGATCTGAAAGACACATATTTTTACATCCAGATAGCCCCCTATCACAGGCCGTTCGTGAGATTCACTTTCAAGGGGCAGGTTTGCAAATACACAGTTCTGCCGTTCGGTCTGTCTCTAGCACCCTGCACGTTTACGAAGTGCATGGACGCAGCGCTATCTCCCCTGAGATGTCAGGGAGTGCGCGTGCTGAATTATTTCGACAACTGGCTGGTTCTGGCGCAGACGAGAGCCAAACTTTTGAAACACGGAGATTTAATCCTCGGCCATTTGGAATGCCTGGGACTCAAAATCAACTTATCAAAGAGCAAACTAAACCCCAGTCAGAGTGTGATCTTCCTGGGCACAGTTATAGACTCTACGATTATGAAAGCGCGGCTCAAGCCAGAGCGTGCGCTCTCTATACAACAGCTGACAGCCTCCTTCAAAGCGGGCGTGCGCACACCACTCAAAAAGTTCCAGAAACTTCTCGGTTTCGTGGCTGCCGCATCGCCAGTACTCTATTTGGGTTTACACAGAGCCCGTCTTACGGAGAGCCTTGGCACTTCCTATTAGCCCCATTGTATCATCTTGATTGATGATACAATGGGGCTAATAAGCCAGCAGCCATATCACCCTGTAGCCAAAGACTGGTTGCCCACTGAAGCTAAGCAGGGCTGAGCCTGGTTAGTACCTGGATAGGAGACCTCCTGAGAAAACTAGGTTGCTGCTGAAAGAGGTGTTAGTGAGTCCAGCAGGGGGTGCTCACCCTGTGGTCTGTGTGGGTCATAACGCCCCAGTGTAGTGATGGGGACACTATACTGTCAAAAAAGCACCGTCCTTCGGATGAGACGTTAAACTGAGTTTCTGACTCTCTGCGGTCACAAAAAATCCCATGATGTCCTTTGATAAAGTGTAGGGGTATAACCCCGGCATCCTGGCCACATTTACCACTTGACCTCTGTCCATCATGGCCTCCTAATCATCCCCATATACTGATTGGCTTCATCACTGTCTCCTCTCCACCAGTAAGCTGGTGTGTGAAGGGCGTTCTGCCGCAATATGGCTGCCGTCGCATCATCCAGGTGGATGCTGCACATTGGTGGTGGTTGAGGAGATTCCCCCTTCTATGTAAAGCGCTTTGAGGTCCCAGAAAAAGCGCTATATAAATGTAACGAATTATTATTATTATTATTAATTATTATTATTATTTGGTTGTAGTTCGATTAGAATTCCACTGGAGGTGATCGCGGGCGAGTGCAGAATGAATGGGAGTCTATGGAGCTAGACGGCTTAATGTATCCCTTTCTCCTGCTTGTCGTTGAATCAATGTAGATTGCGCAAGTTCAATATAGATTATAGTCCAAAAGTCAAATGAACAAGTACTTATGTCCTTTCGATTTCTTACATGTTAGGTCGTTGTTGGCCGGAACACGCTCGAATTCTGCTATTATGTGACGTCATCACATTTTTGAACGGATTTTTAGAACAGATAAGTGTTCAGCTGAGTGTATTATCTTACCCCCCCCCCCCCCCCCTTTTGAATGCAACTTTCAAATTACTTGACAAAAAATTACATCCTGAGAAAGTGGTTTTCTGGGGGTGAAACCCCATAGACTCCCATTCATTCTGCACTCGCCTGCGAGCGCTCCCGCATGGACACAGACGTGTTACTGCAGCCAGTCCAGAAACCGGAAGTAACCAGACAGTCCCAATTCTCTAATAGCATTCGCATTACGGTGAATCACGACTGTTTACGAACTCTGATTCCTGGCGGGCTCAGAATTGGTACCACGAGGGCGTGACCATGGGTGTGGCCTCCAGGAGGAAAGTGGTTTTCACAGACGCTTCCAACCAGGGTGTGGGGAGCGTTGCACGATGGCAAGCTTGTCTCCGGCCTCCGGTCGAGCGTGGAGCAGAGCTTACATATCAACTGTCTGGAAATGAAGGCAGTTTGTTTGGCCATTTAAGCATTTCTGTCGAGCCTCAAAGGACTCCAGGTCTTAGTCCGCACGGACAACATGTCGGTGGTGGCATATATCAACTGCCAAGGCGGTCTCAGGTCGGGCAGCCTGTACGTTTTACATTGCATCCCCACTGCGTATAGCTACGCAATACGAAGTGACCGTTCTCGAAAGGATACGTACTCGGTTGCTATCGTAACCTCGGTACCCTGAGAGTAGGGAACGAGTATTGCTGCCCGAGTACGTTTTCAGCATCATTATTCCAGTCTTCAGTGTCACATGATCCTTCAGAAATCATTTTAATATGCTGATTTCCTGCTCAAGAAACGTTTCTTATTAATATCAATGTTAAAAAACAGTTGTAATGCTTCATATTTTTGAGGAAACCATGATTTTTTTCAGCATTATTTAATGATTGAAAAGTTAAAAAGAACAGTATTTATTTAAAATTGAATTTTGTTAACAATGTTAAATCAGCATCCTTGCTGAATAAATGTATTAATAAAAAAAAAAAATCTTACTGACCCCAAACCCTAAACATTTGATATATGCCTCTTTTTTTCACAGCCCTTCATTGAATTTTTTTATTTTTTATTACTGCAGAACAATTCCTGTTTTCCATTATCTGGTCCCTCAAAATAATGGGATTTATATTGAAAACATGTTTGCAATTCTGACTAGGAGTGTGTGTGGCAAGGTTCATCTGGAGAAGTATGAATGTAAGACTAGAACGCTGATGTCAGCAGATTAAGCTGTGCTCAGAGTCACATGACACTTCAGTTGTTATTTAAGACCACCTTAGCTGAAAACTGGGCTTGGAGTCATGATTAGGGTATCTCGTTGCTCCTTTCATATGCCTAAGGAACATATGGAAGGCATTGCTGGTCACCATCATACTGTATGTTTTGTTTTGGAAAGTATATCTATCGTAACTAGCTTAACCAAGAAAATGCACTTAATCAGAAAGATCATATCAAACAAACAGCTTAATTATCTAGACCAGCATAAAACAGCATGGGAAAAGATTAATCAAACATCAAAATCTATATTTCTATGTTTAGTGACAACATAATTGGGAGCTACAGTATAGCAGAAAGAAATCATGCATTTTCAGTATGTGTGTGTTTTTCATTTATTTTCATTTAACCTTTATTTAAATCAGGCAAGTCACAAAACATTTACAAACAGTAACTAAAGAGCTCCCTAATAATATTTTAAAAGCCGATTTTGGAATATATACGTCTCTATTTTCAGTGATTTTTGTAACATATTCCAATCATTTAGTGCAGCAAAGTTGAAAGCCGAACAGCCATAAACACTTCTCTTTCTGGGAATATGATTAGACGATCTAGTTGTAAATTCCTGGTGTTGCAGCATATCTTATATCTTATAGCATATTTATATCTAAATAAATAAAGATATACCAGTGCAATTCTCATTTAATATGTTATAATGTCCAGTGTAAAATAGAAAGCAATTCAAAATGATGCTTCTATATAGGGCATTAGTTTTCAACAAGATATTTTTTGGCTGATGTAGTTTCAGAATAAGAAGCCAAGTCTAGATTTAACTTTCTTCTGAAGAATGATTATATGATCAGTGAAAGTTAAGCCATTTGGTATTTATACTGTACCAAATTAAGCCCAGGTATTTATAGGAGATTAGGAGATGTGAAGTTTTGACCAAACTATAAAAATCATTATGTCTATAGAATGTCTACATAAAACATGAAAACCCCACGTATGTGTGTGTGGTTGGTTCAGGTATACCGTTAAAGGGGAAAAAATGCCAACGATGGCAATATCCAAAAATCCTTGACCTTGTGGGGACATTTTTTGGTCCCCATGAGGAAAACAGTGATGTTTTTTTTTCTTTTTTCTTTTTTTTTTTTTTAAGTAAAAATGCAGAAAGTTGTCTGTGATGGGTACAGTTAGTGTAGGAGGATAGAATATAGTTTGCACAGTATAAAAACCATTGTCTATGGAATGTCTCCATAAAACACGAAAACCCAATGTGTGTGTGTGAATATGCTTCACAAAACACAAAGGATAACTCTGATGGACCGTTTTCAAAGTTTGTCGTCTGTGAAAAATGTGTATTGAGCAGAAGGGAAAAGCAGACCCACCGTCATTATCCACACTCGACAGGGAGCCATCCCGTTTACTGTGTGTGTGTGTTTTTACCCAAACATAAAGATATTTTCCTCTTCAAACGTTCTTGTTTTTGGCTGCTCCTGACTGCCCCTCAGGAACTTTCTTACGAGAATGGAAAACACAAATATGCCATTAGAAGCACAGTCATTTGGCTCATTGAAACAGCTCCACTGGTGCCAAACATAACATCCAGTGAAGTACGGTTTTATTTTTTATAAAAGTCAGAGAAGAGTTATTTCATTCAGTGTCGTTAGGTGTTTTAAGTATAATGTTTCACATGTGTTTTAACTCCTCTGTGAGGCCTGTTTCACACAACTCATGGAATAGTTTACTATTTGATGAGAGGAAAAACAGAAAGATATTAATATTGATCAGATAGGCTAGTTACTTCTCTTGCATTAAAGAAAAGCAAAAGTCATTCTTGTGGAGAGGCAAGCAGCCAATAAAATGGATTATTCTAATCAGCTTTGTGAAGGAGTTGTCAGATCCTTTATTTGACTCTGTTAATGATGAAATGTAAATGAACTGCTTGATTAATTGCTATCGTGACATTTGACTCAGTCTATATTTTTGATCCAGGTTTTCAGTCTTGTCTGCTGTGATTTTTCTTTGCTGTGCTGTCCAATAGTGGATAGACTGGATTTATTATTGCTACTGTGTGTTTTGCTCCTCTGGGGCTGAACGATGTAAAGGTCAGTCGAAGAATAGATCAGCACAGAGGGGCATAAAGTTTACAGGACTGAAGTAACAGATTCACGCTTTTCCAACTCATCGTGTGGTTGGACGCTGTCATTGGAGAAGACTTTAGAAGACCTGTGTGTGTTGGGTGTGTGAGAGAGAGAGAGAGAGAGAGAGAGAGAGGGAGAGGGAGAGGGAGAGGGGAAAGTGTAAGTAAAAGTTTGGAAACATTACTATTTTTAATATTTTTGAAAGAAGTCTCTTAATCTTATCAAGCCTGCATTTATTTAATAAAAAATACAGAAAACAGTAATATTGTGAAATAATTATTTATAATATTACAATTATAAATAATGGTTTTCTATTTAAATATACTTTAAAATATAATGTATTTATGTGATCAAAGCTGAATTTTCAGCATCATTACTCCAGTCTTCAGTGTCACATGATCCTTCAGAAATCATTCTAATAGCATTGTTGGAAACAGTTGTGCTGCTTAATATATAAATATATAAAGTTTTAAAAAATATAAACTTTTGTGACGATATACTCTACTGTTCAAAAGTTTGGGGTCAGTATTTTTTCTTTCCTTTTTCTTGAAAGAAATTATCCTGAAAAAAGTATCACAGGTTCCAAAATAATATTAAGCAGCACAACTGTTTCAAACATTGATAACTGAGTATCAAATCATCATATTAGAATGATTTCTGAAGGATCATGTGACACTGAAGACTGTTGTTATGATGCTGAAATTTCAGCTTTGCCATCACAGGAATAAATTGTATTTTAAAGTGTAGTAAAATAGAAAACCATTATTTTAAATTGTAATAATATTTCCCAATATTAAATTTTTTTTCTGTATTTTTGATTTAAAAAAAAACAGGCTTGAGATGTGTGTGTGTGTGTGTGTGTGTGTGTGTGTGTGTGTGTGTGTGTGTGTGTGTGTGTGTATTATTAATGTTTTATGGATTTAAATATGCAAAAAAAACATTTATATCAAATACCTATATAATATGAATTATAATTTCACAAATCAGATTTTGAGAAAACTCACCAATTTTGAGGGCACAATGCATCAGATGGTCCAAAAATGTTACATGTGTGGTCTATTTGAATAAAAGACTATATGAGGCAGTGCTCTGGAGAACTCAAGAAACCCTACGTCCACAACCTGTTCTCAGTCACATTCATCTTAAATGCCTATAACACCCAACACCAGCATTTTTGTCCTTGTGAGACGGCCTATTGATTACTGTTTACGTATGCAGGGAATCTGTGAAGGCAAACTATTTTTGAGCATCGATCATTGTTATATTAGTGTAGTTCTGTGAACACTGGGTGATATATCACCATTGCACAAGAGTTTGGCTGCCTGATATGATAGATCACTTTGATAGAAGCGCACGCATATAACAGAGGATGACCTTCAGTATGGAGTTCAGGTGCTGAGAGTAAGTTTAAAGCTCTTTGAATCCCTCCATCAGAAGAACGGGGCTAAAACCTGTCATCCTAGCATGGATCACAGGCTGATGGGCCACAGACACAAGGTTATGACACCAGTTTGAAGAAACTCCTCGACAACTTTTAAAGCTTTCACAGCTTTATTTATGATCATAGACGCTTGCAATTTTGACAAATATTTTTACACTTCTGTTCGTTTATAAGGGGACATGCAAAGGAGAGAGGGGGAAAGGAGGTGTATAAGTCAGCGGAATATTCTTTTGATGGTGCGCGAGTCAGAGAGGTGGCGGAGGTGATGCTGGCTGGCTTTGATGGCTGTTGCCGAGCAACACAACCCATCTGTCTGACTGTAGGGGGTTAGAAAGGCCAGATCTACTTCATTTCACTTATTCATGCCACGTTTACCTGTTACTGTGGGGTGGGGGGAGGGAAATGGCCACAGTCATTTGCCAAGATGAACATATGCAGGTTTTGAACATGTCACATGAATAGAACCTGGGTGGATCAAAGCGAAAAAATATATTTATATCCAACAAAAGTGCTTAGAGGCTCTATAGAAATAGAAAATTGCAATTCAAGTTTGAGCCAGTATTGCATTTGTCAGACTTGCTTGTGATTGATTGATTGATTGATTGATTGATTGATTGATTCATTGATTGATTCATTGATTGATTGATCGATCATTCATTCATTCATTCATTGGCACAATATGGCTGCCGTCGCATCATCCAGGTGGATGCTGCACATTGGTGGTGGTTGAGGAGATTCCCCCTTACGTGTGTAAAGCTCTATGAGTTCCCAGGAAAGCGTTATATAAATGTTACATATTATTATTATTACTATTATTAATGAAAATAGCTTCAACCCATGGACTAAAAAAACAACCCGTGGCAACCGTGTCAAACTAGACCAAACCGCGGACTTAGCATCTCTGCTCTAAACGGTCCGGGTGCTGCACAACTCTCGCAGTTGACCGCCGCCGCCATTGTTCCGACAACATCACTTTAGAAAATCGATTTTTGACATTTGTGAATTGATTTGAATCTATTTTTTCCTCGCCACTATTGTGTGGCATGTGTTATTTTGGCATGCATCCTATTACTTTGTTAGAGCTTATTTAATCTTTGTCTGCATTTGTTCATATAAGCAAGATGTTTGAGCACAGTCAATATGAGCATAATAGCTCTAGTTGTTGAATGCCTCTGAGATACTCTGGTGTTGACCTGTGCTTAATTTGTGATGGCAATTTTTTAGCTGCTATAGCACGGGCTTGACTCGTTAGCTAACACTGAAATATTCACCATGAATTATTTACTGTTTGTAAATCTAATGCTTAGACTATAGTAGATTGGAAGATAGGGGAGATATACTTTCATTCCATAAAGAGGCCATCAAACACACGAGTAGCTGAATTTTAATTAAATTTTTGGTTGTATAAATTGTCTTTTTTAACATGTGATATGCTGAAAGAGACGTGTATTACTGTTGCAAGACTCCTGTTATATTTTTTAATGGTGTATGATAAAACAAACAAACAAACAATCAAACAAACAAAAACCCTTACCATACACTTGTACAAAACAAAGAAAATCTCTGACTAGAATACCAGGGATATTATTCAACCTAGAAACCACCAGGGCACATTAGCTACTGCATAGCAACGCCCTGGCAACCACCCATAACACATTTTTTAATAAAAAAACCCCACTCAAAAATCTCGTTTTAGTTACAGTTTAGTTAGTAAATGTCATGAGGTTTTGATGCCATTCTGGTATTAAATGTGCTTTATGAAATTCTGCATGATTTTTAAACACACCTTTCCACATTTGTCTGCATTGTAAATGATCAGGTTAGTGCATCTCCCTGGAGATATTCTGAAACTGTATGTTGTAAAATGGTTTTGCATATGTTATTTTTCTGGAAGTTAAATGAAGCATTTACATGCTGATTCTGTTTATAGATTTTGGTAAACTAGTTTAATTAACATGTGTAAGCCTGCCTTGTCTAACTAATATATTACTCCCTGATTTGATCGATCTACTGTTCTTTGTGTAGTGTGAAGATACAGTTCGCTGCTTAAATTAATGTGAAATATAACACCCTACATATTCATCTTACAGTCAGAATATAATAATCTTTATTTATGTATATTTATTTATTGCTATGCAATTAGGCCTGGTGCGGATTTTGTTTCAGTGATTTTCAAGCCATAATCACCACAGAAGGGTGCCTGAAAACCTATTACATGGACAATTTCTAGGGTTAAATTTCTTGATAGTCCAGAATCTGACAAGCAATATTTCAGTACCTAGCCCACAACTCCCGTAAAATCTATAAAAAGTGAGGGATTTTCAATGTCACATGATCCTTCAGAAATTATTCTAATATGCTGATTTGCTGCTCAAGAAACCTTTCTTAGCAATGTTGAAAGCAGATGTGCTGCTCTTTATACTTATGAGGGAGAGCAACAACTGTAAACCTTGACTAGACCAATACATTAGGCTAAAATCTCTCAATCAGTCAGTCAGTATTTTTTGGGTGGAAAGTCATCACAAAGCAATCACCTCTCCAATCACATGACCTGACAAGAAGACGACAAACAACCCCCAGTTCACAAAGTGCACTGATGGCTTAATTATGTTTGCCATAATATTTCATCCAGTCACGGCAGCCTGTCTTAGACATACAGAGACCATTACTTTGAATTATTTACACTGTTCTAGAGCCCAATGTGACTACTGGCATGCACAAGGTCCCTGTAGAAATACTTGCCCCCATAAAGGATCTATCTATCCATCTATCCATCCATCCATCCATCCATCCATCCATCCATCCATCCATCCATCCATCCATCCATCCATCCATCCATCCATCCATCCATCCATCCATCCATACTACTACAATATATATATATATTGTAGTAGTATTTATGTTGTAAATAAAATG
This sequence comes from Siphateles boraxobius, assembly GCF_051911475.1. NCBI lineage: Eukaryota > Metazoa > Chordata > Actinopteri > Cypriniformes > Leuciscidae > Siphateles > Siphateles boraxobius. The sequence continues at coordinate 19,542,337 of NW_027508833.1, read as the reverse complement.
TGTATTGAAAATAAAATATATGTTTTAAATAAAAGTTTTTAAATACTTTTTTAAAGTATTTTAAGCAAATGTGTGTAGCCCACAGAACAAAAATGTTCTACTGTTTATGGCATTGAGGATTGATAACTTAGATTTTCTAAACAGCCAATCTGAGTTTGTTATCAGTTCCATTTCTAAAGAGTGAAAATTTAAAGTAATCTACTGGAAACCCCCTAACCAGAATGTTACTGGAAATCGAAATAATCACAGAAATATACAGTAGTGCATTTCATTTTTCAAGTATAAATATTGTAGAATTACAGTATACTGCTTGACATCTCTGCTGCTAGTGTTTTACTGTAAGCTGGAAAATAAATTTTTGCGGTAATATTTTGTAATTTGACATCTGGTGCCTTTACTTTACTGTTATTTCACTGATTTTTTTTTTCTTTACAGCGTATGCAAAAAGTAGTATGCCAATTAAATATAATGTCTAAATAGTCAATATAATACTGAGAGTAATAGTGAATTTTTAGGCGTTCATTTTAGCTAGATATGTCAACTCGAACAGTATTTGACAGAGAGGTCTTTAGTATTTACAGGCAATTTTTCGACACGATAGTATGTCCCAATGGTTCAGTTCTGTTTTACTAAATGCACATACGTGTGGGGATGCAGTTGTAGATTCTGAGTAAGTGACCTCATCTATACACATTTAGTGACACCTTTAACCCCAACCTGACATTGCAATATCTTTCACTCCCTGCATCTGCTTGTGACCTGTCTGCTTTTATTTGAACAGCAGAGAGGTGAATGCTTGTGGACAGCAGTCTGTCAGGCAGTGTGCTTAATGAGTTTTTTAGTAAATGAAGAAGTGAACAGGGCTTTATATTTAACACAGACACGATGACTGTGGGTCATTTTACGCCACTCCATTTTGCATCGATGCAACGCTTTGCCGCACCGCAAGATGGATGAGGGTAATTTTCATGGCTTTGGGCAGCAGTTTATCACGAGGAAGCAAACAGAAGGCCTTAAATCACCATTTATTATGAAACGCTACACCAAACACACACACACACGGACAGGACTGCCACGTGTACATGCACATCTAGCTCCCCCTTTCACATACTGACATTTAAATGCATATTTATAGACTCAGGATCCCTGTACCACAATTATGACAATCAAAAATATTTGCGTACAGATTTTGTGAATGTATTGCATGCTGTTAAAGCTTTATGTAAACCATCTTGATGTGTAAAATCGTTTATAGCTACAACAACGACCAAAAAACAGCATTTATATAAGTATTTATTTATTTATTCACATTTCATGATTTTTAATTTGAATAAATAGATTAAAAAAAGACATTTTATGTGTCAAGTATCCAGATACTTAGTGTATATTTATTTATTTGTTTATTTTTGCTATAAGTATAATTTCATTTATTTACATACAATTTTACATTTATTTAAATTAATTAATTAATTAATTAGACATTTTATATATCAAGTATCTGCATAGTGTATAAATAACAATAAGAAAGATAACAGACAAATCACAATTCACTTTGCAAATAATAATATGCACTAAAGAAGACTAATCGCAGTTCAGTATGCAAATGTTGCAATGAAGTCATCGCTGCCAGAATTTTGAATTGGGACTATTATGACAATATGAATGGGATAATTTCAAAGTGTAATATTATTTAGAAGTATAAGAGGAGGACTGTGGTTTGTACCTAAAGTTTTCTCTATTAGAAGATCACATTTATGTGCTTTCAAGACTTCAGCATCTTTTACGTCTATGACATGACCTGTTAGAGTGTTTCTGTTGAGGTCTGTGTATTATATAATAACACACACAGAGTGACCTGGGCAAGACGTCATCAGCAGAGATCATCTGAAACCAGCACAATTGTTCTAATTTACTATACTAAAGCTACAAAGGGTGTCTGTCATCTAAGACCTGCTTGTAGGAGTCTATATATAGATTGCATTGTGCTGGTGAGGTGTCACAACAACCTTACATTGGCACAAAATAATTGTAATAATCTAATGACAGTTAAAAACAGTGGAATTAGAGGTATCCTTTTTTTCTTTACCTGCACAAAGAGACAATACTAATACTACTAGACAATACAGATGCTGGGAAGGATGGCACATGTGACTTACTTAAACCATATCCTGCACGTTGTCTTCTATTATGCTGTATTGCATAGGATTTGCCGTCCCTTTTTAAATTGACACATAACGCAACATACCTGGGAAGTCTGTTATTGAACAACATATGCACAAGATAAGTTTCTTGTTTGACTGAATGAAAGGAATTCTGTAGAATGGAACCATAGAGTTCAGTGACAATGATTATTTACAGTCTTGTGAGATCATTTGGTCTGCACAATTTAAATCAATCAAAGATTATCAATCAAAGATAGTCTCTGAACCTCAAAATCTAAGACATTGACTATGTTTACATGCAGCCAATTTTCGGGTTATGGTCGGGTTAAGGTCACTATTCGGGTTTCTGAAACATTAGGTATAACCCGTTTACATGCGTGAGCAGAGAGAGTTTCTCCTGTATACATGGAATTGCAATATCCCGATGTAAACGGCGACGCACGGTTAGCGTCTGGACGTACGGACAACCTTAAGACGCAATATGCGTTATTTCCGATTCTTCTTCCTGTATCCAAAGACAACAACAACAGCAGCAGCACGCGGATAATGAATAGTTCGGGGTAGATAGCGATCGCCTTTGTTTGCGCTTTGGTGCTGGTACTGACCTCGCTCCAAATGTATGCTGTGCTGTGTCTCGCCATGTTTACTTCCGGTATACTGCACGCGGGTTTTTGTATGCGCCGAGAAGTTCCTCTACTCAAAAGACGAAGATCCCTTGCGAATAGAACATGTGCAGAACACAAATCACTATGGGGATATGCCGATACGCGTTTACAGGACCAAAAATTCTGGTTAGAAAAGGGGTACCCCAGGCATCATATCCAGGATATGAGCATATTCGGGTTTTTGCCGGTGTTTACATGTGCGCGACCAGGTAATTGCTAATATTACGGTTTTGAACAGGTTATTGGCTGCATGTAAACGTAGTCAGTAACTTTGCATCCTAGACCTTAAAGTCAACATGAAATGGCATTTGCATATTTTACACCCTTAATGTGTTGTATTTCAGAGTGAAAACGAATATTAAGATATATTTCAGGGGGAAAAATATGGGGCGGGACTTGATTCATCCATTTGGTAATTGATTGGATTGTGAAAAGGGGGGATCGCATACAATTTTAGAGCCAGACTTGAATGCCTACTTTTCAAATATTATTTATTTATTTATTTATTTTCATACACTGAAAATCAGTGGGGTCCAGTTCATTGAAACTTTGAAGAAGAAAAAGTGCTTTCAAATATCTTATTTTGTGTCATAATAATAATAATACATTTCTAAAAGGCTGCATTGCCCACAACAGTAACATCAAACAATGTGTAATATTTGGCTATTAGTTATCATTAATAGTACAGAGTTAGATATTCTAGACAGCCAATTCTTCTCTAGTGGCAGATGATGTTGTCGATATTTTTTGCTTTGTTTTCTGGAAGAGAAAGGCTGTAAATGTGTATATGTAATAACATTTTGTACTAGGAGTGTGCTAGCAAATAAATGGCTTCAGTGCTAACAGACACAGACTTAAAGCCATCCAGTTTTGATTTGATGGGGTCTTTAAAAGAAACTGGCATTTAAAGTTCAGACATGCACAGACACAAACGCACTGTGGCTTTATAACATCAGTGTTTATTACTTCATTCAAAGTGTCTGGACCGTTTTCTGCGCCGCCTTCCTGGGGGATTATCTCCATTAACATTCCATAGCCGCCGAATATCAAACCACTTTTCCCTCATTGATCCTTGCTGTGCATGAAGGCTGCCAATTTGTTTATATTTGCATTCAATTTTTTTATATAATACACAGCAGAAAAACGGCCATCCGGGTGTAATTGGATTGCGCGCTGTTGAGCTTTTCTATGTGGACGCATTAGTGATTGCTCAAGTAGCAATGACCTTGGGATAAACAGCGCTTGCCTCCCCGCCTGACAAACCTCGCCGGCCCTCCTTGACTCATGCCTCCTCGTTCCTTTTAGATGCAAATGGGATCAGGGAAGGTCCCCGCGGGGAGGTTTGTTCCTAACTCTACAGCGTACAAACAATTAGCACGTGCCAAGGCATGAATATGTGCTCACCTTGTGCTCTAACAGGGGCAAAGATGCACCCAAATCTCATCAGGGCTCAAGAGACGCTGTTGTCAAGTATTACTAGGAGATGTTTATACAGTGCGGTGTAAGTAAAGAATCAAGACGAGTTTTTTGCTAATTTTTAGATTCAGGGTGAACTTGTGAAATATCATGAAAACAGGCTGGACATTGACACTAACATGATCATATTTCACCCCAGAAATCAAAAAGAAAAAGAAATTGAATGGTATACTTAATAAAATAAGATTTTATTTTATTTTATTTTCATTAATCATATTTTTTCCTTTCACCTTCAAATTGAAAATTATTGTTTTATTTATTATTATATTATTATTATTAGCACTATTTTTATGTCTCTTATGGACATTTTACTATTTATATATTTATTTTTGTAATGATAGTGGTTGATGTGCTTAATATAATGCAAAAAGTCTTCATGGTCAAAAACAAGCTTAATTTTTTAGCGAAATATTTTTCTTTTTCAGTTTCACATAATGCATGTTTTTTTACATTGTGCCATTATGTTAAAATTAAGCATATTTTCCCTATTCCCTTTAAACCCACTTTAACATTAAAAGTTTAATTATTTTATTTTATTTTATTTTAGCATTTTGACATGTCATGTCTCCGATGGACATTTTACTGATTGTATTTGTATAATTTTGTAAAAAAAAATAAAAAAAATACAGTTGTAAATCCTATGGTTTTCAATTGTGATTCTCATGTACTATAATGACTTTTGATTTAAATCAGAAGAAATTAAAGGCAGTACAACAAACACTACAATAATGTACATTATACAGGTATTGTGCATGTAATGCAAATTTATTTTTATTCCTTTTGATTTGGGGGTAAAATATGACCAATGTTCTTGACATGTTTAATGAGTTTCACCAGGATTGTTTGATCCCAAGTGAGATTCATTTAGCTTAATCACATGTGAATAAAGCATTGAGAGCTCTTTGTAGCATATTTGGTTTATTGAAGTGACGCCTGCTTGCTTAAAATAAAAGTCACCTTGACACTTCTTTTGGCCTTCATACGGGAGAAAGAGGAAAAACAGGAAGGGAAAGAAGAAAGCCAAGGGGATCCATCTAAAATTAGCTGCTATGAGAGCAGCATCTTGATGGAGGAGTTCACAAGGTTCTCCATCTAATCCAATCAATCTAGAACAAAGCCAGAAGTTTCCTCCAAACTAAGCACTCTGTATGAAAGGAGCGAGAAATGTTTGATGTCTGCTTCCAAGCACAGCACCAAAAAGTTTGCTGAAACGGACTGTTTTTTTCTCTCGTACTGTGTTCGCATGATGTAAACTCTCATTACCAGAAGCATGAAATGATCAAAAGATTCATGGGGCTTAAACTCATTGACTTATAATCCCGTTGTTTTGTCTTATGAACATCATTTGACCTGAAATGCATTGCTTTTTGGAAAATGTACATGGCATGTCCGACGGGCATTGCCAGAGCAATGTTTTCAATTGCTAAAGTACGCATCCTCTGTGGCCCCAGTGCATCATGGGAGCATTGTATGCTCTGTGCGTGTCACAGTGCTCTGTGTTTGTTTTTGTTGAGTCATAAACATATACGTAACCCATGAAAATCGAAGATCTAGCTGTCAAAATGACTCAGTTTGGATGCATTAGTTTCCTTGGAACACAGTCATGCTCTTCTTCTACATTGTTGTTTATTTTTACTGGGGCGTGTTGTATATATGAGATGCAGCGATTTTGCCTGTTTAAGAAAGGAGATCTCAACATGTTGTGTTTGATTTTACTAAATTAATCAATGCATTATGTGAGAAATTGAAAAAATGAAGATAAAAAGCAGCATAACCTGTTATACAAATGTATAAATTTGGATGTGCCCTTTATAAGCTTTCAGAGTCAGTCAGCAGCTTTAATAAAAATGGAGCTGGTGTGTCCAGATCATCTGATGCATCTAAAAAATTTATATAAATATGCCTAGTAGCTATTGTAAATCCAATTTGATTATTTGTGTGTGTGTGTTTTCTGTAATGCATAAAATCTGTATGCTTTTACATTCATACAGCAACAAATTTGACACTAAGCTAGGTGGTATGACAGTGAATATATAATGCAGACTGTTGTATTAAGACAGTTTTGTAATTTTTTTTATACTTATGCCAGATTTGTCATGCATTTGTTATGAATGAAAAAAAAGTTGTGTTGCTTTATTTCCATCAAGTTCCAATTAGAAATTCCAATTACTTGGAAAGTATTTTATTCATTTAATTAAAATAATGGCATTTGCCACGTGATGTTTAATATATATATATATATATATATATATATATATATATATAAAATGTTATATATATATATATATACTGTATATATATATATAAAATGTTTTATATATATATATACATGTTAATATCGTGATAGAAATTCAAGTATTCTGCTAATGTACTTCACTTCCATGTCCAATATGGTTCCATGAATATGTTAATTAGCCCCACCTCAGTCACTCGCACAAGCTCAGAGATCCACTCGCTGACGATCACACGTTGACGTGATTGGTTACAAGGTAAGTTTCTGATGTCAGAAACTGATTGCGATTTCAAACCGTGTTTTTGAGACTGTCTTTGGTTCACTGCAGTTTTAAGGAGAAAATACTCAGCAATGGTGTTGACTTATGAATTTGCACATGGTTTGGCTTAAAGCATAAAACACCACATAGACATATAAACAACATTGATTTTTACCACAGGGGCATTTTAAAACAATAACAAAGGCATTGACCGATGCACGAATAAGCATGGAATCATGGGAGTTGTCGTGTGCAAGGGAAGCACATTGCACGTATCTAATCTATTTTTTGTTCATAGATTGAGTAGTCTATTTCAAATGGATCGCATATACAGACTGTCTTTTGCAAAATTTCCCTTTAAACGTTAATTAAATTAGTTGTTGCGCACATCCCAGAAAGTAGGGGTGTAACAATATAACGTGTCACAATATATCGCAATACAAAATTCCAACAATATGTATCGTGGATAGTGACTGTATTGTGTAATCGTAAAATATACATAAACAGCAAAACGAAAGGAGCGGCCAATAATAAGCATATTAAAAACGGCATATAAGCATAATAAAAACAGCAACGTAAAAAGTCTCAGGCTCTCGGCCCCGTCCTGCTTCATACCACAGTAACTTTGATACATAGCTCATCCATGAACATGATTTCCCTCATCAGATTGCTTTCTAGTTGGGGTGTAATGATACCCTCGTGTCACGATTCGATACATATCACGATACTGAACTCAATACGAAAGTTATGTTTTAATGTTACTCGGTGGCTGGTATGAGACACTTATTGTGCACTGCAGTAAGCTAGATCGATATTAGAATATCATATTAATAAAAGCTGTGTTACTAAAAACTTGTGTTGCTAAATGGCATGGATTTAAACATTGTTGGAATCATTTGGAAAAATGTAAATACACAAGACAACAAAATATATAACATTGTTCTAGTAGATTTTGGACATTTTAATTGTAAATGCACAACTGACTGTTATTCCTTCATTTTCATTCTGAATTTACCTCTTATTACTAAACTATGTTACTCATCAGTATCTTGTTAAACTAAAATGTAAGTTTTTAAAGTTGTTGCATGTAGTGCAGAAAGAACTTAGGGCACGTGGGAGCTCATTTAACTTTGTCATTAGATTATGGGAATCTTCTCAACTGAGGATAATTGTTTAATATTCACATGAGGGTCAGTGCACTCTAAATCCCATAATCCACCACACTCCATTACCGAAGTGTGTTATTAGAGGAGAACCAGTCGACGTTCAGTACTGTCTCAGCACTGGCACAGGCTGACACACGTGTACAGTATATGCACTGCAAAAACTAAAGGTTGATGTGGCAATTGGTCACCTGCTTTTACACTGTCTTAGTAACGATCCTTTAATGAAGCTGAATGAAGTTACATGCAACATTGGACCGATAATCAATAGTTCACACTCCTATTGTGCTTCAATTAACCAGATCCCCAGAGACACCCCAAAGGGCAAATGCTTTATCCTGTTGTTGTGAAGGGCTAACAAAGATGAAAAAAGTGCATTTAGCTGTTAAGATCCTTGTTAAAACCCTGGAGATGAAACATAGAACTACCCATATAGGGGAAAAAAAAGAAATTTTCATGGTTTTGGAACATTCCAGTGCTCCCAATGTTTAATGTGTATACATTTTATGCCTCAATAGCCTTCTATTTTCTGTGGTATTTTAATAAAAAAACATCAATTTAGACTGCATTAAAGTGTCCCATTATGCTTTTTCAGATATTACATTTCGTGAAGTGTGTAATGTAGTTTTTTTGTGAATGTTAAAGGACTCAGTAGTTTCAAAGATCAAAGAGCAGGATAAATAAACGTATTGTCTCCCAAAAGGAAGAACGGATTCTGAACTGCTTAAAATAAGTTGACAGAAATTCCAGTTATGTTTTCTGCATGAACCTACATAGGTTTGTAACAAATTTGCATAATGCCTGTCTATGGTTTTTATTGGCTGCCTGCAAACAGCATCTACTTTGACCCGCCCTCAAACAATGTAGATGTAGCAGAGGCCTGGAAGAGTTTGGTTTGTGTTGTCGACATGTCAAGAATACGCTTTCTAGAGATGCAAATCCACTTCATATGCACTTCCAAAGGATGAGGACTCGTGCTCGAACTGATACAGAAAAAAAGACACCATTGTTGCTGTTTGTATCACTGCGTTTACAAATGCAGAGGAAGCCTCCAGATGTGAAATTCAGATATGGTAATGGGCATATAATTTCTGACATGCACTGTAAGCAGTAGACCAGTCACAACAGACTGGGCCATCTGACCAATCAGAACAAAGTTGGCTCTCGGAAACCTTTAAAAATTCTTCCTAATGTTTGATTCAGTCTCTCTAAGCCCCGCCTTTCCGAGAGCCTACTCTGCTTTGATTGGTCAGATGGCCCAGTCTGTTGTGATTGGTCTACCGCTTACATTGTGTCGGAAACTAAACAGCCTTTAAATTAAACACCCTGCGCCGGAGGCTTATGGCTTAAACAGCCTGCTTGAATCTTAAGCATTTGTGCACACTGTGAAGTCAGTAACGATGTTGTTGATATTACCAAATCAATTAGAGCGTGTGTCTGATGATGAAACATTGAAAGAACGATTTAACCCGAACCTCCATCTTAAGTACGACTTGAGCAGGACATTTTTAGTGGCATGTTTTTATTCAGTTAGAGTTATGAGATGTTGCAACTGTAACTCCTCTACATCAGCACTACTAATCGAATGTCAATCAACAAACCGATGTGTATATTTCCTATTTAATGTGACAACTGTATCAATAACAGCGCATACGTTAGCCGAGCACTGACATGAATGACTGATGTAACATTAAAGTTTGGAAAACATATCTTGCTCCATCTTTTATCTTTACTCATAGTAGTAAGAATGGCAGACAATCTGCATTAATAGACAGTTTTAGGTAATTGTGGCCCACAGCTGATTAGCAGAACTATTTCAGTAAGACAGTAATAACGTGAGTTAGCTGGAGACCTACACAATATAAAACACAAAACTATGTATTTTGAACACACCCGGTAGAAATACAGTATCAACAATTAATCGTACTTACAGGTTGTGATTCTGAGGAGCAAGTTGGTCCAGTTGGTACTGACCCATCTTTAATGGATAAGTATTTTTGACCTTGCCGACATTTAAGAAGCAATCGTCCGTAAAATGATGGGAACACAACAAAAGGTTAATACTGCTGTTGTATCGCTGTGGTCGTTTTAACCATTAACCCTTCACATCATCATTCTTTGAAAGTGTTTACAAAGATAATTTGCTTTCGCAGCTCAGAAAACAACATCTTTTCGACATGTACACAACATGGCCCAGCTACAGCGTGTGAGGGCGGATCAAAGTAGATGTTGTTCGTGGGCAGAAAATGAAGACCATGGTGACTCGTTTCGGCAGATCTGAATCGGTTCTTTCTTTTGGTAGACAACAAAATAGCATAATAGAGGCAATGTAACATGTTTTTCCTGTAATGGTAGAAATATACTCAGATTTTCTTTAAATTTAATTTATTTTTTGTATATTTATATTTTTAAAACCCTGAATCCTAAGTATTACACTTTTGTGCACACAGTAACTGCTTTTATGCTTTTCTGGACCTGAGTCATAACCTAAATCATACTTGGGCTCTTTTGACTTGGGCTAAAAACATTCAGAACACCTTGGCAACCAGTTTTGTATGGGAAAACAATAGGATTTTCTTCAGTGAAAATATAGTTAATTTATTGTCTTAAAAAACATAAAGCAATATACAGTAAAAAAAAAAAATTAGGGTTTGTGAATGGATTCATTTTAAAAGGCATCTGTAGAGGCATTATCTAAACATTTACTCCAGTTGCATTCCCTGCACCGATCGGTTTCTCTCAACATCCATCACATCCAACTTCCATCAGTGCTGCGTCTCTCTGGAGACTTTAGAAATGATGAGATGTGCAATAACATGCCATGGTTTAATAATCTTGCTGGCTAGCCCAATGTTGCTGAGATGAATACCCAGAGCACTGTGGGAGGAGATCAACCAGCAACCCTAATGTAAATTTCAATGCAAAACCTGCTTTAAAAATCCACACAAATTCGTCCTGACCAGCTGTTGAGAGATCCTTTGGGTGAATGTCCGCATAAGTTAATATGCAGGTTCCCGACAGGTACATGAGAACATCACGTATACTGATGAAGACGTGACAGACAGAACTGGTTCCCTGGATGTTCTGATGTCAAGGAAACGCTTTCTGTGGAATTTACGGTGTAAGTGCTTTCCGGTTCTCGACATTAACTGGAGCATATGTTCATATGGTTATGTGCCAAACTCCCAGTCACATGACCATGTGATGATGGATTCATAAATTCTATCAGGTGATTTATTAGTATTTTATGAAATTATAACTGTGCTATTAATACCATTTGATAATTTTTTGGCTTGGGTGTTAAAATTTGTATTGATTGAGTTTGGATTGTGAAACTAATGCAAAATATTGGGCTGATATAAGGCTTCCTTACCACATTCTTCCTGTAAAACAGTATTTTGATGTTATACATTTAATTGCTAGATTAAGAAGATTAGGATTTTGAGATTTTTATTTAACCAAGAGTTATTAACTGATTTTTTCCCCCAGAATGATAGATGTGGGGTAAAGTGTGCCGGATGCTTGGGCCAGTGGCTCATCTAAAAGTGTCAGTAAGATTTGCACCAAATAGAGAAAGAATTATAATAAATTTTGGTAGCACTTTTTTTTTACAGTCCTGTATCGCATACCATGTACTTATTGTAGTAATGACACTAACTGGTACTAACCCTGAACCTACCAATAAAACTTAACTTAACCTATGTAGTTACCTTACACTATTTAATACTTTTGTGGGTAAGTACACTGTTTGAACATTGAAAGTGTAATTTTGGAATGGGATTATGCATTAGTAATTTTCTTTTCTTTCATGTTCATATTTTTATTTTGAATGCCAATTGATTACATTTTGCCCAATAAGTCAGCTCTTTGACCTGTTGCATTTTTTATACTTAAAGGTGCATTGTGTGCTATTTAGGAGGATCTGTTGACAGAAATGCAATATCATATACATAACTATGTTTTCAGTGTTTAGAGGAAAAGTTACTCTAAGACAAAAGTGGCTCATCTTACCCCACAGTTATAGTTCATGAATCACCCCTTAAATTTGTGCTTGCAATCTTTCTTGCAATCTATTCTATTTCTATCATGACAACTCTCAGAGTGTTCGGCATTGTAATGAGTATTACAATGTTGATATGTTTGGTCTTTGCAAACACGACACGCTGCTGTGAGCAAGTAAGACATGCTGCTGCTGTACAATACAGCATACATGAATTACCTGACAGGAGGAGCTGGGGAAGGTGGAGGATTTCAAAAGAAATATTTATGTATTCATTGCTAATAGCAAGATTAAGGAAGATTTACACATTGTCTGTCTGTCTGTCTATCTATCTATCTATACTAATATTATGTTAATTTATATAGCGCCTGTCCCAAGCTCAAGGGCGCTTCACAATAACATTAAAGAGCAGATCAGTCATACACAATAAATGTTCTATCTGTCGTTCTATATTCCATCCATCTATCTGTCTGTCTGTCATTCTACCATACTGTACATCCATACATCCATCCAAACAAACAAACAAATGACTTTCAAAAATCCTATAGTTAAAAATTTAAAGAAAGAGTAAAAAGGTTCTTTGATTTAGAAAAGAAAGAAAGAAATGCTTTAATTTAAAATTATCTTTGTGCCTTTTTCTTAAAGGAGAGTTACAGATGTGAAGATCACACATATGTCAAATCTGTCCTGACATCTTGAAATTTGAGGCTTTTAAGCCGTGCGAGGTGGCTGAGATGATGGACACATGGCAAGCATCATTAAGCAAGTGATTTCCGGATATTTCCGGCGTTTTACCCCAGCTTGCCAGATTAGAGCACACCTCACTGCAGTTAATTGCCCTTTTGGTTGCATACAGTGGCTGTTTTCTGGCTTTCATTCAGTTGTGCAGTTTTGCTAATGAAAATAAGGACTGTGATTGGTCCCTGATATGGCAAACATCTATACTTCTGATCTTTTTCTGAAAATAGCTGTTCCTTGTTGCCAAAATAATAAATTACATTGTTGTTCTTAGTTTAAAAATGTTTATCTACAACAATTACTCGTGCTCTAGTTACAGTAAACTCACAAACCGGATCTGTGGACCCACTCAAGAGTGTTTCATTAAAATTACATTCAAATTCTTGATCTAAATCTGAATTCCAAAGCAGCTCATTTTTTTAGTCTATAAAAAAGAGCCGTTCAATGTGAATACATATATGCATAATACAAGTACAGAGTCTTTGTGTAATATTAAAATGAGATGACAGGCTTCAAAGGACGTGAGTGTGAGTGAGAACTCAGTCTGATTTCTATCATAGCTCCACATTTTAATACTCAGAAGTCTAGCGACGCTTTTGATTTAAGTTCAGAGGAAAATCTGAGAGGGGGAGAGCCACTAGTTAGACGTGTGCCGTTTAATGAAGTCACGCCGGAACGCCTATGGTTCGGGATCAAAGCCACTTTGTTTCTAAAGAGGACTAAACTGACTGGATGTCAGCCTGTTTTGCCCCTCTGAAACTGAGTCCACAGGAAATGAAGTTTTTACCTTGAGTGGCTCAAAGGGAGTTTTTCCATATCACACCATCTAGACCTGCCCTCAGAACTCACACAAGTCCAGTAATTAATTCACATGAGATTGGAATATATTTCTATTTTCAGCATTACATTAATTTAGGTTGTTAGAGACCACCTTGATTATATCTTAATGAGACTTTCCATTGGCATAACAATTATAGTGCTGCATAAGCAGTGCACAATTAATTGTACTGTACATATATGCTATTGCAATTTACTTAGATCTCTTCATTTTGACCTGTTTACCAACAACTGTCGGCTATCAACCCGGTCGACTAATTTGACACGTGGGGAGATAAGCAAGACATGGCAACACCCTGCTAATAAATCATAGTGAGGCTGTCACACGGGAAAAGGCCATTCAAATGTTCTCGCTAATTTTTCAGAGTGCCATTTTGAGTATGCCTGCTCCAGCTAATGTAGGAGCTTTGCTCTCCTGTCAGCGGCGTCTACTCCTGCTAGCCTGAGGCTGTGATCAGGTGCGTGATGTCAGGGTTTATCGTCGCAGAATGGTGATTGCTTTAGAATTGGTCCTCGGCATAAGCCTGTGGCATTTGTTCAGGTAATGCAGGACAAGTGGAGTTGGCTTTGCATCTCCCATGGGTCAATAAACTGAGGGAAGATGTTTTCGAGAGATAGGGGGTATTCAAGATATGTGAATTAATAATAAGGCTGAATTCGACTTCTGTTCTCAATAAATATTCTAAGCACATAGGCTTGTTTACATTTATGCATTTTATTTGATGGAGTGAATGTCTTCATCTTGGAATGAATGCAATCTACGTCCTTTTGATTTTCCTTGTTTACAGATATGCTAAGAATTTGATAGTCTCATTTTTTATTTTCTGCTTTGCTGTTTTTAATTATTCTAGATATCCCGAGCAGTGCGTGATCTCTTTTATGATCAAAATGTCTTATTTTCTTTCACAATAGTGATATCACAATGTAAACCTTGGAAAACTATGTTAGACAATCAATCTCAGGACATCAGCATTTCAATGGTAGTGGTACAGTGGTTTGTTTCGATTAAATGTATAATTTTCTTTTTTGGTCTGGCCAAAAAGAGTCAAGAGACCTAAACTACAAGTGTATACACACAGTATTTTGAAAGCATATGATACAGTAGTTTGTATTAGCAAAGACTGAAATTTTAAACCTTTAGTAAGTGAATCAAATCAATTGCAATTTCACAAATTAATACTTCGTGATTTGTTATGAGACATGCGAGGCCATTTGGCACCATCAAAACTCGAGACTCAATGCATCTTTTGAATTTACGCATGAACTAGTTAGATTTGAAGTATGGTGGAGGGCAATATTTCAGTGAATAAGGAACTATTCATTTAAAGGTCTATTTAGAATTATTAAATGCAGTTGTGTGTCCTTCTTTTTTACTTCTCCCACTCTTTCACTTCTCACAATGTTGTAGCATTATTGCGCTCCATAGAAAGCCAGTCATTTAAGAATCAAGCACTGTAGGAGTCTGAGTGTGATTCTTTTTTTCGTTATTTTAGTGATCCATTCTGAGCAGCAGCCTCCAGACTGTGTTTGTGATGTACAAAGACACTGACCCTGAGCCCGTAACTCATACAGCGTGGCCTTGCAGTTGTTTGTGTGTCTAGCCGGGGCTGAAAAGCATTAATTGCTCCCCAGCGCTCTGGCCATTGCTGACCAGGTTAACTGCCCACTCTCTCAAACCATTTACCCCCGCCGCCTCTTCCACACTGCCGTCTAAATAACTGCTTCAGTTTTAAGAGGGAAGCGTATCGATTCCTCTACAGTGGTTAATGAATTTTGATTGCTATAGCTACCATCAGAGATATGGTTTTGCTTTATTGATTAAAGGCTACTGGGATAATTTTACACACACATGAACAAGAAATTTCATGGATGGATTGCTGGGCTTTATCATTAGCCTCATTTTAACCTTTCTGCATGTGTGGTTTTGAATTTGATATTGGAAAATTTGATTATTTTTTCCGTTGAGTCGAATGATAACCTACCATCCAAGAGAATCAAATGTGTGAGTTTAGGAAGGAATGTGTGGCAATTTGATATAAAACCTAGATATTTAAAATTATATTTTTTATAGCCCCCCTAAATGTAAAATATCTATCCATCCATCCATCCATTCATTTTGGACGAGTTACACAGCAGTAGTTATAATAGGGTTTGGGGGTTGTTCAAATGAATGAGCCAATTGTATTTCATATCACTAAGAAATACAATTTAAATATATCTTGGCTCAAATATTTTTTATTTTACTTTTGCATCATTTATGGTGTTTTTGTCTGTCTGAGTCTCTTTACGTTCATCAGCTATAGCGATGTTCTTTCAGATGTGGACGTCAGCCAGTAGAACATCATTTATTTCCACTCCAGCAATATGGTTACGTGGGTTGATACCTACTGATTTCCTTCATCTTCATCCTCGGTGTGTGGGTTTCATTGACCGTCAGAATGAAAGGCTTTGTTCTGAGTCACTCTGTTCAGTGGAGGACTTCAAATGAACGAACTCATTGGTGCAGTACAAGGGCAACTATGTAACACTATTCCGCCAACCTCATTTGGCCTGGAAACATTGATGATAGTCTTATCAGTTCACAGTGGATGACAGGCGCAGTGTAGTCTCACATTGCCAGATTTTTGGAGCAACTCTGGTCCACTCTTCAGCTTAAAGGAATATTCTGGGTTTTAGACACATTTCTGTCATGACAACTGGTATGGCTTGGTAATGGATATGACAATTTGATAGTTTTGGTCTTGGCAGAATAGATTGGCTATGCTGCTGCTGCAGAGCAAGTACGGGACTTTTTTACTTCCAATACAAACACGACACGCTGCTGTGAGCAAGTAACACATGCCACTGCTGTACAATATAGCGTACATGAATTACCTATAGCAGACCTATACAAGTGGAGCTGGGGAAGGTGGAGGGTTTCTGAAAGTGCACTGTACCAGTATTTGTAGGTTGAGCAGCGAGTTCATTGGCTACTGACACAGCAGGAAACCAATCAGCTGTGGGCTAGAGAATGATGTGATTGCAAGCAGATTTTAAGAGTTTAGGGACCTATCAGCCTGCGCCATCTAGAGTTTCATGACAGAACTTTGTATTAAGCTTATTCAACAGCACTTTTGGTATAATGTATAATGATTGCCACAAAAAAAAAAAGAATACATTTGATATATAATACTTTTCTTTAGATGGAGGTTACGGTGAGGCACTTATAATGAAAGTGAACAGGACCAGTTTTCTTTGGTTAATTCTAATGTAAATGATTGTTTTTTTGGTTATTTTATGGTTTATGGCATTGTGTTGTCATGGCTACAAAATTGGATAGAACAAAAAAATAAAGTCATTTTGATTCAAGGCGATTTCTTTCATTCTATGTTAGCAAGATTATTGTTCACATCTTGTGGCTATACTATTAAAACAGTTTTTTAATGATTACAGATTGCCCCCATTCACATTCATTGTGTACGTTTTTTTGATATATAAAAGTAAGGGCAAGTTTAAATATTTTTTTGTTGTAATTACTTTTATGTAAAAGAAGTTTAACTTGAATTGAACGTGGAATTAAATTGTCTCAAGTAAAGCTCTGAATATCTTGATTATTTGATACCATGAATCTTACATTGTAACTGTATTTTTACAATCACGGTACTTGGACCATCTCATCTCCAATCTTCTCTAAAGGATCTTAGACCTGTGAGTCATTGGTAATGAAGCAATTCAAATAATATTTTATCACAGTTACCTTTTCATACATTACATGTATCTGATCGCCACCATGGTTGACTCCACTGATAATGCTTTTGTAAGGTTGTGGGTCTTACTATTGTTTTCCCTGAGGGAGATGCACTGTAGATCAGAAAGCCACATTATGAGGTTATTTACTGCTTGGACTTTTTGCCCTTTCCGCTAAAGGTCGACCGGGAAAAGATGGCTATTGTTCTTCCACGTGTCTTCCCAGACAGGAGGGAAATTAATGTTCAAGGCGTGTGACTGACAGGTATCTGATCAGTCAGATCATTGTGATTACATTCTCAATAGACTTTATTAAACGTACGTCTATCAAAGTTGAGTTCTGCAAGTGCAAAATTGTCTAGATGTCCACTTGATGTAAGCCACTGAGAAAAAAAAGAGCATTGTTTCATGGGATGTTCTTAAGCTCTTCAACTTGGCGATTCCACTGGGTTATTATTGGTTGATGTATTGTCAGTTATACAGGGTAAGATATTATTTATGCATTACGTACTATATGAGCCAGTGTTTGTATTCCAGTAAGGCTGTGGCGGTGTATAATTGACTGTGGTATCTTGTCTTCTATGCTCTGGTTTCTGTGTTTGCACACTGGAAAAGCTTACAGCAGAATCAAGCATCAAAAGACTCTCGCAGACTCTAGGGAAATATTGATACATTTCAAAAACCAAAGGTGAACACAGAAGAACGCACACACATGCATACAGACATCTCAAGCCTTCAAGCCTTTTCATCGTGACACTCCATAAAGGTCACCCTGAAAGGCGACACAATATTCCTTCCTAACTGCATCCAGGAGCGACTCAAAGAGCCAATCAGGCCTTTAATCTTCAGAGAAGAAGTGCACATCGTTCCTAACCTATTCCATCAGTGTTCCCTCCCCTATAACCTGTCACATCCACCACCATCCCTTGTTTGGATTAGACAAAACAACCTCTGCTTCTGTTTTGGATACAAATAAAATCAAATGGCTATTTTCTATGCATTCGCAGGGTTTCTACTGAGAAAGCAGTGTTACTGTAATCTAAGGATTTTGTGTTCTTTATTTCATTATTTTTGTCTTCAGTGTAGATTCACAGGTTCATTGAGTTATCAAAGTCAAATAAATATCTAGGTAAATATATAAAATATATTGTTTATCATTATTTGTTATATTTATTTTATAATATACACTCACCTAAAGGATTATTATGAACACCTGTTTAATTTCTCATTTATGCAATTATCTAATCAACCAATCACATGGCAGTTGCTTCAATGCATTTAGGGCTGTGGTCCTGGTCAAGACAATCTCCTGAACTCCAAACTGAATGTCAGAATGGGAAAGAAAGGTGATTTAAGCAATTTTGAGCGTGGCATGGTTGTTGGTGCCAGGCGGGCCGGTCTGAGTATTTCACAATCTGCTCAGTTACTGGGATTTTCACGCACAACCATTTCTAGGGTTTACAAAGAATGGTGTGAAAAGGGAAAAACATCCAGTATGCGGCAGTCCTGTGGGCGAAAATGCCTTGTTGATGCTAGAGGTCAGAGGAGAATGGGTCGACTGATTCAAGCTGATAGAAGAGCAACTTTGACTGAAATAACCACTCGTTATAATCGAGGCTACAATTTGCAAGAGCTCACCAAAATTGGACAGTTGAAGACTGGAAAAATGTTGCCTGGTCTGATGAGTCTCGATTTCTGTTGAGACATTCAGATGGTAAAGTCAGAATTTGGCGTAAACAGAATGAGAACATGGATCCATCATGCCTTGTTACCACTGTGCAGGCTGGTGGTGGTGGTGTAATGGTGTGGGGGATGTTTTCTTGGCACACTTTAGGCCCCTTAGTGCCAATTGGGCATCGTTTAAATGCCACGGCCTACCCGAGCATTGTTTCTGACCGTGTCCATCCCTTTATGGCACCATGTACCATCCTCTGATGGCTACTTCCAGCAGGATAATGCACCATGTCACAAAGCTCGAATCATTTCAAATTGGTTTCTTGAACATAAAAATGAGTTCACTGTACTAAAATGGCCCCCACAGTCACCAGATCTCAACCCAATAGAGCATCTTTGGGATGTGGTAGAACGGGAGCTTCATGCCCTGGATGTGCATCCCACAAATCTCCATCAACTGCAAGATGCTACCCTATCAATATGGGCCAACATTTCTAAAGAATGCTTTCAGCACCTTTTGAATCAATGCCACGTAGAATTAAGGCAGTTCTGAAGGCGAAAGGGGGTCAAACACAGTATTAGTATGGTGTTCCTAATAATCCTTTAGGTGAGTGTATAAAATATATGATTTATAAAATGTAAAATTAAATATTTTATGACATATATATCATAAAATATTTAATATTTCATTTTATAAATCATATATTTTATACACTCACCTAAAGGATTATTAGGAACACCATACTAATACTGTTCAATTGGTGTCTGTTAAAATTATTTAATGGGCCTGAGCTGGCATGAACTGTGAACTGTTCTTTATTAACTAACACACAGCAATGATCAACACATACTGTAACAAATATATTATGTTACCTAATGAATTAACAAAATTTAACCAATGGGACCATATTGTGCGAACAGAATTTCAAATTTTTTTTGCAGATCCATAAGTGTATATAATATATCAACGCTATCTCACGACCAATTCGTACGAGTGAGTTAAATGTGACTGATTCGTATGAATTCATACGATTTGTCAAAACCCCAGTGACAGTTAGGTTTAGGGGCGGGGTCAGAGGTAGGTAAAATATGTAGGATTTAGCAAAAATCTTACAAATTCGTATGAGTGTGGTCGTATGAGTTCGTACGAATTAGTCACCTCGTAAAATTCGTATTAATTGCCGTGAGATCGGGTTTAATATATATAGTGTGTCTCACATAATTTCACATCTTTAAAACTCAAGCTCTGAGCAGTGTTGGGTAAGTTACTCAAAAAAAGTAATCCACTACAAATTACTAATTAATACTTTAAAATTGTAATTTGATTACATTACTGATTACTGCATGTAAAAAGTAATCAGATTACTAATTACTTTACTTTCAAGTTACTTTGAAAACCTATTAAAACTACAAGAATACACTACAAAGTGAAATTCAGTTCTTTCCGTAATTTAATATTGCAGAAAACAGACATCCCAAGTCTCCTGGAAGTTCCGGGAGTCTCCCGCATGTTGATAGCGGCTCCCTGATGCCCGCAAATTAGTTCAAATCTCCCGGAATCTGGAGCGAGCGAGAAAGAGCGCGCATGTGAGACAGAAGAGAGGGCTGTTTCTCAATATGTTCTTGTGGACTTGTGAAACGTCATCAGTCGCTGCCCAAGTACTGTTCCAATTCAAAGTTCACATCTAGCCAAGTCCAGTTCAAGACCACTGATGTGTTCCTGATCCGCCCCTTTTACCCAGGATGCATCGAGAGGTGACTTTAACTTTGTAGCCTATTAGAGAGCTGACTTATGTTTGACTGAACTGTTTGCTTTATTTCTAAATGTACAGCTTCTTACCTTTTAGGCTACTTATACTTTTATACTGGATATTATTGAGCATTAAAACAGACATTTAACAAAAAGAGACAGGGTTGTGTAATTTTATTTTATATATTTTAAAATATATAGAATATTTTTTATATTTATTTTACTATACATTCTCTTCACTGTATGTACATGTATAATAAAATAAAATGACAAGTCTCTGTTAAATGTCAGTTTTAATGATCAATAACGTTTCATATTTTTAAAATGAAAACAAAAAGAAGCAGGGTTGTGTTTTATATATCGTGTTGTTATAAATATATGCAGTGAAGATAATCAATGTATGCGCACATTTGTGTGGTCATTAGCCTAATATGTTTACGATTTTTTTAAATGAAAAGAGGCAGAGTTGTGTTTTATAACATATTTTGTTTTATTGTTGACGAAAAGAGGCAGAGTTGTACTTTATGCCACATTTCGTTTAATTGTTGCCTGAAATATAGCTACATAAACAGATAACCGGAGTAGCCAGAGCGTGCTGAGTGACGCGATCAAGAACGCCGCGGTTCCGTTTGCAGAATAAGGCCCCGTTCACATATCGCGTCTTTTGCGCGCTCAAGTTCATTATTTCAAATGGAGGCGCGCGGTTTGCGCGCTCATAATGGAAGCGACGCGGTCGCGGTGCGACGCGCTCGTTTTTTCCAGGCGCGTCCGCGCCGCATCGAGATAAAAACATCTCAACTTTTCAGAATGCCGCAAGCGCACCGTAGGTCACGTGACACGAACCAACCAATCAGCTTCCTCGCCATTTTTGTTACCTCAGCAGAACTAAATGGAGGAACGGCTCATCATTGCGGTCCAGGGATTTCCTGAAATTTATGACTTGTCAAGCCATGTAACGGAGAGAGCAGCTGATGGTTGCTTAGCAACGACAGACGCCTCCGGAGCGCAACCGCCCTAGCGCTTCTTTGGAAAAAAGAGAACGCGTGCGCCTAGCGTTTTCTACGCGTTTTTAGGCGCGATATGTGAACGGGCCCTAACCGGACTCGCGTCCTCTCGTCCTCGGGAGTTCGTTCTCAAGTCGAACTTGGCAAGTCTGAACTACCAAGGACGCAAGTCCGAAGTTTGCGTAGGCTACTATTGAGAAACGGCCAGACTGTGCTCCAAACCGTGTAGCGCTGCTTGTGTGTGTGTGTGTGCCTCAGGAAGCGCGTTCACCGGTAATTCATTAAAGCCCATGCTGACGCAGCCGGCCAAACGTGATTAGAAAGGCATTTTACTAAATATTTTTTTCTTAACAATACATTTGTAACGCAAATAACTTAATTTTATTGACATCAGTAACTGTAATCAAATTACATAAATTTAAAATGTAATGAGTTACATTACTGCGTTACCACGAAAAGTAATTAGAATACAGTAACTTTGTAACGCGTTATACCCAACTCTGGCTCTGAGCAGGGTTTATTCAATCTCAGAGTAATTTGCTTTATTTCAAATTGCAGCCACCTACAACCATTTTGGAAATTGCTGCAAACTGAGGTTGACAGTTCAAAAAATGGCAAAAATGATGAATAATTCAACCGTCACTTTGTACTGTGCCGTTGGTTTGCCTGGCAGATAGCTGATAAAGTCATCTTTATGATATTTCCAGTAGCATCCTTACGTTGAATGTGGAGTGTGTCTCATTTGACATACAGTAAGGGTGCTGGGACGGAGCTGAGCGTGAAATGCTCTAATTATATTTCATGTATGAAAGGCTTATACGCCATGGGTGGTGAAATCCTTCACAACTACTTTCTTTAATGGATTTTCCCTCACTGTAAAGTTTAACAGCACCAGTCATCATGCTGCTGAGGCCATTACTGAAGCTTATTAAACTTTTTATAATGTTATAAAAGTTTGTGTAGCCTGCACACCTTGCAGGGTTTCAGATAATGTTATGTGGAAATGTGTGATGGTTAAAAGCTTTATATTAAAGAAACATATCAGTCTACATCTATGTTTTTGCATTACTGTAATGAAAATTAGGGGTGAAAAGGTGCTTAGTTTTTATGTCAGAATTTTAAAAAGTCATTTTGATTTTGGCATAAAAGAAATAAATAAATATATGATCGGACTCATTTTTGACCGGTTTGATGAGATTTACCCAAACATGTTTGCTGTGCTCATGTACTTTTAACACTGCCACAATCACTATATTCATCCCAGCAGTTAGGGTCACCTCCAGGTCATGTAAACACTAAGTCTTCTTTCATCCCATCACATTTATGTATGAAGACAAAACATCTGCACTCGCTTGTAAAGTATCAACATCTGTGTCCTACTTTAAAACCTCCAAAAACTGGAAAACGTGCTCAAGCAGCATGGCGAGCGCATCCACTTCCAAAAGTGTTGTGCTCTTTCTCCTTGAGTGCCAAACTGGGTCAAGATAAGAACTCCATCATCATGAAGAAGATAAGTGACTGCTGTGTTTTATCCTGGTTTTTGACGCACCACAAAGTTTTGTTGTTGTTTTTGGCACTTTCTTTCTGTTGTGGTGGGCTGTTGAACGTGTGTTTGAAGCGCTGCCTATCTGCACTGTCCCTCTAATGTGGTGAACGGGGAGATATGGGTACAGACAGACAGCCAGACGTGATGTTGCGTCTTTCTCCAAACCACAGGAACATTGTCTTCTGGCACACATCCATCACCCTCAGCGCTGTCTGGCTCAGAGCAGGTTCATTATCAGCAAAGCGCTTTACTTTCACAGCGCTGCGGACGCATTTTAACAGCAGCTTGATGCCTGCTTGTGTCAATAAGGCAACATATTTCAACTCCTTCCAATAAAAAACTCTGCTTCTGTCAGGTGGAAATGGATGTAAATGCAGTTTTTCAACTAGGTTTCCCCACATAATTATGTTGATCTGTAATCTGAGCGACGGATGATTACATTGTAATCCCTAAAATATAACCATAAAATTTAAACACTCGATGTCTTAACACCTATTACAACAATTTTTAATAAGATGTTAGATCTATATTAGATCTTTTGAGTAAATTTTTTTCTCAATGTGGTACTACATTTGATAACTCCCTGACAATGATAACTAATTTATTGGTTGATGGTTGATTGGTTGATTGATTGTTTGATTGACTGACCAATAAATCCATCAATCTGTCAATCCACCAATCAATCATCAATCCATCCATCCATTAATCAATCAATCCATCCACCCATCCATCCACCCATCCATCCATCCATCCATCCATCCATCCATCCATCATCAATCAATCGAGCAATCAATCAATCCATCCATCAATCAATACATCCATCAATCCATTAATCAATCAATCCATCAATCGGTCAATCAATCAATCCATCAATCGCTCAACCAATCAATCAATCCATCCATCATCAATCAATAAAGCAATCCATCCATCAATCAATACATCCATCAATCCATTAATCAATCCATCAGTCAGTAAATCAAGCAATCAATCAATCAATCAATCCATCAATCAATCAATCCATTAATCAAGCTCATCGACTGACCGAGTTCATCAATCTGACCCCTCTCAGAATAGGGTTTGAACAGCATGTATAGAACTATATTTGATAAATCCTTGCTATAAATAACTCTTTTGGTAAAGCTTCTGCAGTTGATCAACTAGGTTTTGATATTCTGAGCAGCAGCCAAAGGCTTCTTCTTTTAAATTCAACATAGCAGACATTTCCCATCTAATCTTGTTGATCCGCAGTCTGAGCAAATTTATCCTTGCTTCTTTTCAAGCTGTCAGTCAAAGGGGAAGATCTTTATGAACGCAAGGCTGCTCAGACGTCCTAAGGGAGAGCAGGCACGTTGCATTTCTGCAAACTTGTACGGGGAGGAGGCGCAGTGTTTTGAAAGTGTTTAACCTTTTCACCTTACAAGTTCATCTTAGTTAGCTAACATGCTTTATACCAGTTTTTATGTTATTTCTCTTTAGTATTTTCTCTTAATGTTTTGAGATGTGGATTAGTGGGAACTGCTGTGGTATGTGGCCTGTTTTTCCAGCTCTTTGTGAGAGGGGTCATCAGGGGCCTGATGTGGGCAGCTGGTATGCCCCGTCAACCAGTGTCAGGACCAGGCACACATGCACTGCATCAATGCTGTGACGCGTAGGGGTGGGCAAAATAGCCTCAAAATTATATCACGATATTTCAAGAATATTTGCAATAATGATATTTTTATTTTACATTCATCTCAACCCGTTTGCTCACTCATTGCGTTTTTACAATTGGATAATTTTGTTGTTAAGAGTTTACACAACACAAGGAACCCTTTTCAATTAGATTGAAAAAAGTAGCAAAAATATATACAAAATAATAAAGATACAAATAAAGAGAAAAGTTTTTAGGTAGGTCTAACACTAGTATTCAGAAATACTATAGAAACTGAAAAAGGTGTCAAATGTAAAATAACACTGATAGTCTTTTAGTTCTGACTAAATTAAATACATAGGCTATTAATTCAGATTTCTTACAATTCAAGCTATCTTTTGTTGTTTTGATGACAAAATTAATGACAGACACATATGGCTGCGTTCACTTTTAAAACTAGTGCACATATCCATTACTGTTTTCATTATACTGTCTGTCACACTGTCACATACGTTTTATGCTTATTTAAGACATAACTGACTGTGTTTACGAGTATACTAACCATGACCGGAATTTTTACACAATTTTGCGTGTTTTTCCCCCGTTAAAGTAACACTATGTAGTTTTTCAACCTTCATAATATATTTCCAAGACCCTTGAGATGGTACATCGACTTACAATAGGTTAAATGACACGTCTGCCATAGCCTGACGTGGTCTGTATCGCTTTTACTGGCACTATGTAACTTTGGGTTTCGGGTAGTAACCGGAGAACAAAAAGAACTACAAAATTCGACTGCTTTACAGCATACACAGTTTTTCTTCGTTTGTGATGTCTTTCATAAAATCATGCATCATACTCTACCTTGTCTGTGGCCATTGTTGATTCCAAAGCCGGTGCTGGATAAACAGAGAACGTGCGCGTACGACAGAAGGCTGCGGTAGGCTAAATTATTTACGACAGCGGTAATGGACAATTCCGCTTCCAACCTGTAGGGCGATCGCAGAGGAAAAGTTCCTTGGTGTTGCTTTAAAGAAATATAACTTTTGTTACTCGCAAGCTGTTTGTGAGGCGGCTTTACTGTATGTACTGTATGCACGCAGAGAAAAACATCCGAGAGCGCGCGAGTACTGAATAGTTTAAAATCACTTGAATGTTTAAACTGATAAGACTTAAAAAGAAATGAAAATGATAAACTTTAGTTACGATGCAATGCTGGCCCGATTGTGCAAGTGACAATTCCGTCATGTCCTGACTGCATGTCCTTGACATATGCCTTGTGCAACCCATTTTGAGAGCGAGAGAGAGATATTTGATTTTATAATTTGTGTGGATTCATTTAGGCTATTCATACAATTTATATGCCAAAGTGACTCAATGTTTGCGGGGTAATTTCTCGCATTATAAGGGGTAGACCTACGGGAATTATTAAAATACTATTGAAGTAGCTCCCATTTTAGGTACTAAATAATCATCGGAGGCTGACATGCTGCTCTCACGCTCAGACATGTGTTGTTGTTGTTGTGTGCGCTAGAGATGCGCGGTTGGCGGTTATAGCCGCGGAATCTGCGGATAAACCGCGGTTCGGGTGGATGAAGTGACGAAAAAAAATATTTTAATTAAATTCGGGCGGGTGGCGTGCGGTTTCTAGTCTCGCGGCTGTCATCAGCAGCTCCTTGTATCAGCGGATGGCGGGCGGGAAAATTGGTCAAAAACGTTGGTGCGGATGGATGGCGGACGGATGATGAGTCTTGTGATGCGGTTGCGGATGAAATAATAGCCCATCCGCGCATCTCTACTGCACGCTAGGGAACTTAAATGCGCCATACGTCATTGGATCGCTATATCATTAATATCGCGATATGACACTTTTTTTTTTATCATGTACAAATTTATACTGGTGTTATCGTGGACAGTATGATATGGAACACCCCTAATGACGAGACGTTCTATCCAGAGATGTTAATGTCCTCAATGTCCGCAACACTATCAATGCCGAAATTAATCTGCATCAGTCAGATGGTACAAGTCAGAGCTCTGTAAGTTGCTTATGTTCATTATTATTGTAATGTTATATGCTTTGAGACATGAGGTAGTTTAAGGTAGTCTCTCGCGACCCTTTGCAGACTCTCCTCTGGCTGTGTGTGTTCATGTGTTTTGAAGGAAGCGTGGCTTTGGAGACACTCTGAAGGGGGGGATAATTGCTTATCCTACCTTTAATCATGCTGTATGTTTGCAGGCTGAAATATACATGCTTTGGTATTACATCACTTTTAAAGTCCCATAATTAAATATTGCCCCCAGCTCTCTGAGTTCAGATCATATAGTCACCTGTCTTTGCCAAGAACAGCCGGTGCCAGACACCCTCTCCACCTTCTGCTAGGAATATTAATGCTGCACAGATGCCAAACTCTTAAATGACTTGTCTTTCTAGTCTTGTTCTGCTGGATTTTAGGCCTATTTTAATTGCTGTTTATGTTTCAGATATAACTTCCAGCTTTCTAAGAAGTATGAAAAAAGTATGAAAACAAACCTGGGCTTGGCAGAAAAGAAAAATGTTTGGACATAAGACACTAAAAATGTCTGAATTGCATTGCCTTAGATTGCAAAATATCAAACCAAGTGTTATTAAAAACAAATAGGTGGCCTTGGGACTAAAAGTAATTGCAAAAATAACCTGTAGTTTTTTTTTGTTGAGAAAAGCTCTAGCATCTGCATTTGTGGTTTGATCTTTATTTTCTAATACAACAAAATTCATGTATTTTACCTGTGACTTATGTGTCCAAAAACTGAAGAGATTGTGTTTGATAGCGCCATTCTCTGTCTCCTGGGGACAGTCTTAGTATTGAGTTGTTCTTTATTGATGTGTTGCTTGTATGTTGGTGCTGGACTGTTTGCATTTATCTATATGCCTGTCATTTCTACTTATTGCTCTGAGGCCTCCATTGGCAGACTGGTGTGTGCATGATTGATAGTTGTGACATACTTTATTTTTAAAACATACTGTTCCTATAAGCTTCAGTCATTACAACATGCCGTTTTGGACAAATACAATTATGCATCCTTGTGTGCTGTAGGGTTTTTCATGAATGAAATGCTCTCATAAATAGTAATACCTAAAGGATGAACACGCATTCAATCTTCTCTTGCATTATTAATGGAGTTAGCAGTGATTAGTTAACTGACCCACCACAGGAAGACTAACCAATTAAATTCTTACCACTCATCAAAAGATCAGTTAAAAATCCAGTGCATTCAGATTCGGCCCTAAATTGTCCCAATATATTAGACTTCAGTAAAATCAGACAGGATAGAAATACAGTCCATATAGTATATTGCTATTTGTGGTAAAAAAATAAAATAAAAAATAAAAGATAGGTTGTAAAATATTAGACTTGACAGTACAAAACAATACTGTGATTGACAAACTATAAATCCTTTCTATCTGATTTTTTACTAGATTCATCGTGTTTGTGACTCTATGGGCCCTATTTTAACGACCTGAAACGCAAGTGTCAAAGCGCAAAGCGGCGCATTTACCAGGCGCGCTTCAGAATCGGTTCTCAGCCGAGGAGATCAATGTTATCGCCAGGGCCGTAAAAGAAAGAGAAATGACATTGGGGCTGGGACAAACCCAACCAAATTAGCTTCGGTTAAACAAGCATTTAATAATTTGGGTAAATGTGTAAGCTTTATGCCTATTTTGCCCATCGTCGTGGACACAACAATGATTTCCCTCGTGTTTTAATATTTTTCCTTATAATAATGTATCATTTGCAAAAAGTTAAATGCATCTGTGTAGATGAGAGAATCATCTACAGTGTATGCGCGTTGTTCACACTCTGTATTATGGCCAAGCATGCGCGCTTAAAATAGCAACTGAATGTATGCGCAACGCGCCATTGACTTTAGACTAGGTTTTTTCTGGTCAGTGGCGCAAGTGTTTTATAGAACAGCAAAATAGCATGAGGTAAAGTTTGCGCTGGAACACGCCTCCTCTTTGCGCTGAACCGCCCCGGGGAGAAAAAGTTTATTTCTTAGTTAACCGACGTGTGTCTGTGGAGGGAAAAGTCCGCTTTGCGCGGGTGCAAAATAGGAATGATACATGCGTCAGTGTACAAAGTAATTTGCGCCGGGTGCAAGATAGGGCCCTATGTGTCCCAGTATGGCTGTGTAGAATACATGAGAATATAGTATGAATTGTCTTTAATTAGTGATTAAGATGATCAGGGGCGCTGCTAAGGATTTTGGGCCCCATGAAAAGAATCTTGACAGGGCCCCCAACACAGCTGAGACTTTTTTCATATTAATTTACATAAAATCATGCGCTTTTATGGTATTTTGACTATCATTCTCATATATTTAAGTCAATCAGACAATTGAACTCCATGTCCTCACCCGTAATTTGTCCTCTGTAATACAAAGCCGTGCACCCGCTGCACCCTGTCGAAACGTGCTAACTTGTCGAAAAATGCTACCCTAGAGACCTGGGGCCTCATGTACATGTAGTCTGGCTGGGGAGATTGTAGGAATTGATAAGAAAAGTAGAACGGAAAGAGAAACGGGTAGTGTAAATAAGCAATCAATTTTTATAAGAGGAACAGATGGAAAAGAAATAATTGATATTGTCAGATCATTTAAAAATAAGAAGTCAACTGACTGGAATGACATGGATATGTCTGTAGTAAAACATATTATCGAGTGTGTTGAGAAACCCCTGGTACATATATGCAATTTGTCTCTTCAAAATGGCATATTTCCTAAAAAAAATTAAAATAGCTAAAGTTATACCCATATATAAAACTGGAGATAGACATACCTTTTCAAACTATAGGCCCGTTTCTTTGCTTTCACAATTTTCCAAAAATATTGGAAAATTTATTTTACATAAGATTAAATGATTTTGTTATAAAATACGATATACTAAGCAAGCAACAATATGGGTTTAGAATTAATAGAACAACCTCACATGCATTAATAGATTTTGTGGAAAAAATATCTAACGCAATAGTAAATAAACAATGCACAGTTGGGGTATTTTTAGATCTTAAAAAAGCATTTGACACTGTCGAACATGACATATTACTAGAGAAACTGAAAAAATATGGAGTAAGAGGGGTAGCTCACTCTAAGTAATTACTTAGAGAAAAGGCATCAATATGTCAAAATAGATAACTGCAAGTCACAATTGGTGCAGGTAACATGTGGGGTTCCCCAAGGCTCTGTGCTGGGCCCATTGCTTTTTCTGTTATACATTAATGATATATGTGAGGTTTCCAAAGTATTAAATTTATATTATTTGCAGATGATACAAACTTATTTTGTTTTGGTGACAATCTGAAACAACTTCTGGATACAATGGAAAAAGAAATGGTACTGCTAAAAAATTGGTTTGATTCGAATAAACTAACATTAAATATAAGGAAAACAAAATTTATTGTATTTGGTAATCGTTTATCGAATACAATAGGAAAATTAATGATTAATGAAGTTGAAATAGAAAGGGTGTCAGCTATTACATTTCTTGGAGTGATTATAGACAATTTAAATTGGAAGCCCCATATATCTGAACAAGATATCAATTCAATCGCAATATTGTATATAATTAAAGATCTCTTAAATGAAAAATCATTATATACTTTGTATTGTTCCCTTGTGCTTCCATACATTACTTATTGTGTGGAAGTATGGGGAAATACATATAAAACAAACACTGACCCAATATTTATGCTTCAAAAGAGAGCCGTACGAATAGTAAAAAAAAACACCAATAGGGAGCCAACAAACTCCCTTTTTATTGAATTAAAGGCTTTAAAGTTTAAAGAATTAGTAGAACTTAAAACATGACAAATCATGTACAAAGCAAAAAAACATCAATTGCCAGAAAGTATCCAAGGGTTGTTCACAGAAAGAGAATTCCAACATGACTTAAGGGGAACTTGTATATTCAAAAAGAACCAAGTGAGGACCAATGCAAAATACCATTGTATTTCAGTTAAAGGTGTAAATCTATGGAACAGCTGTGATGAGGAATTAAAAAAACGTGGGACACTTAGCAAGTTAAAGAAATTATTTAAAAATAATGCAATGAAACTATATGAAACAATTTAAAGAGCGATAAATGAACAAACTGTTTTTGTTGTATTTTGGATGGTGCAACTGTATTGCATAGGAAATAAAAAAAATTGTATTCCGTTTAGATTTGTTTGTCAAGATTACAATGATAATTACTTTTATTTTTTAAATATGAGAGGTTTTCAAAAAAGGGTATAAGCAAGAGCTTCAGCCTACACCTGTTTCAGACTGTTGTAAATATGCTGCTGTTTGTCAGCTCAAATGTGTTGAGACTAAGTTTTTTGTCTGAAACTATCTATCTACAAAGTGTCCTTTCTTTTACTGTCTACTGCAAAGCGTGCGTACGCCATAGCTGTCAACATTGAAAATAAGGGAGATTTCCCGGAATCCATCCCCAAAATAAGCGATTTTTTTACACGATTCTTAACCACAAACTTTAAAAATAAAGCACTAATCATTAAAAGTCTAAAGAGTTTATAACTAGCCTACATATGTGTGAGAGAAAGAGAATGTGTGTGTATGAGACTGAGAGAAAGAGACTGTGTCATTTATAAAAAATTATCATAGAGAATGTTTAAATACTAATCAGCTTACGAGGGAAACGGAGGCGGAGGCTGAGTGCTGGAGATGATTCGGGAGAGGTCTGTGCACCTTTACCGATCAGAGCGCGCGCTGACACGGAGTAAAGTAGCGTCCGCACGAGCGCGGCAAAAGTGACAAGTTCGGTGCGCAAGACCTCATTTCGCTTAGCGGCACCGCATCCGAGAATGAACGACTTCAAGCCGTATCTGTCCTAGCGTGTAACTTACGTCTCACACAATCAGAGCGTAAAATACGTTGCCTGAATACAATTTGGGCGGACTGAACCATTTTAAGATAATCGAGAGGGGGAGAGGGGCCCACGGACTTTTTGTGTTTCCTAAACAAATACATTTTTTGACACCAGGAAACAGCAAATAGAATAATTTAAAGTTAATTAGTTTTACTATCAAATATATTTTTTTAGCACCACAATTTTATTGGGGGCTTCTCTGGGCCCCCTCTTAGTCATGGGCCCCGAGAATCGTCATCGTTTACCCCCCCTTTACTGCGCCCCTGAAGATGATACACAAGAGAAAGGAACACAACCAACATACCTCTAACAACAAACAATGCAGAACAAGGAACTCACAGAAACAGAGGGCTTATATACTGTATATAAGGGCGAACTAAGGAGCTGACAAGATAATTAATGAAACACACCTGAACTGAACTAACAAAATCAATTAGAAACCACAGTGACAAACTGACAGGGAACAGAGGATAACAGGACTAATAAACAACTTAGAAGCTAACTGGATACACAACACAATGAAAACCAATGAAAACAGAACATACATGTGACACTATGACTGGTTATTTTTAAAAAGCGAGTCTTTAATTATTTTATTTTAAAATTATGTATTATTATTATTGTTATTTTGTTTGTCATTTTATTTGTTTGGTAACACTTTATAATAAGGTTTCATTTGTTAAGTTTAACAACATTAGTTAAGAATAACTAACAATAAACAATACTTCTACAGCATTTATTAACCTTAGTTAATGTTAATTTAATTTACTAATACATTTTTTAAATCAAATTATGTATCTTGCTAACATTAGTTAATGCATTAGCAAATGTTCAAAAAAGTTGTAAGAAATATATTTCTCATTAACTAATGTTTAAAAAATTGGACCTTTTATTTTTTTAAATGTATTTATTTTATTTTATTGTATTTATTTTAATGGTCCCTCTCAGAATAAGTTTTGAACAGCATGCCTAGTGATGCTTGGCTTAGAAAATACCACTTATAATATTTAATGTTTTTCTTTTGTCACACAAATGTATTATCCTTAATTTTGGTTTATTAAAATACGTTTTCAGACCATGAACTAATTCCTGCACTTTGTGAGAATAGCTGTTTTGTGCCCACAGAAGCATTGTACAGTCTAAAACTAGGCATGCACACTTTCTCTCTCTCTGCTGTCTGGTGCAGATACAGTTTATCTGATCAGATTCCTCTTCATTCCAATGAAATCTGCTCATCAGGACTGCCATATTGCAGATAAGATGGACTAGTGTCCTCTTTAGTGCATACTATTGTCATATCCAGTTCAGTCCCCTAGACTCTCTCATCCCGATTAAATCAGTCCTGCCTCAACCACAA
Organism: Siphateles boraxobius; assembly: GCF_051911475.1. Classification (NCBI taxonomy): domain Eukaryota; kingdom Metazoa; phylum Chordata; class Actinopteri; order Cypriniformes; family Leuciscidae; genus Siphateles; species Siphateles boraxobius. Next base: position 19,509,210 of record NW_027508833.1, on the reverse strand, counting down.
CCAGGGAAGTTAGTCCGTATCACTGCCACTATGAGTCTCACTGACAGGTTGTGTTGTGTAGGAGGACATCATTAGCTGTCCTCTTTCATTTCTCAAGTTCAAACAAAGTTCAGGATCCCATCAGAAAGACTGAATTTGGTCTTGCACTCCAGTGGTGGCACCAACGATTTCATGCTTTGTGCTTTTCATAAAAAAAAAAAGAATTTACTCTTGCTGTTGGGCAACACATGCCACTCTCATCCGGAGCCATCAATCATGGATGTGCTCTTGATTCTGGACATACTGGGCTTAAGGTGAATATTTTAAAGGGAACATAAGGATTCTTCTTGTTTGTATGTGTATAAATACAAAGATGCTGTTTGTATGTGAACCTCATGAGGTTTTGGAGTACACATCTATTGCAGCACAGTGAGATATGAGTGTCTGTGCTTCCTGTAGCTCTGGGCACAAATTCCCTATGTAAAGTACAACAGCATTTATTAGATATGAGCTGTTTTTTTTTGCAGAGGCATCCAATAATGTCACATCTACTACCGCAATGTCCCCAGACCACGCGTATAGTGGACCTTTTCACTATAATGGTTCAGTATGCCAGTTTTATCCACAACACAATACCTTAATATACAGATAACACAGGAAATTAATGTATATAACATTTGTGTTATAAACGGGCAGATCTCATGAAAAATGTCAAGAAAATGCATGGGTTGTGTTTCACACCAAAACCAAAGAATTTGCATAAAGCAAAATAAAGCCTATAAAGCATATTTTTTTTTTTTTTTAAATATAGCTGCAAGCAGCTATACAGGGCCAAGCACCTAAGGTACCGCAAGCAGAGCCAGTATAGCAAGCAATGCAGCACAGCATGCACAGCAAATGTACAGCAAAGAGTGCAGCAAGCACAGCAAGTATTGTAAACATATGAAGCATTGTAAGCACATCAAAGGTCATGAAAGCATAGCAATGTGCATCTAAAACAATGTAAGTAGTTCTGTATATCCCTTTCATTGCCTTTGGGTCAGTTTTGATCTGGAAGTGGTACACAATTTGTAAAATTCTTAATGTTTCTTATTTCTAATTTGTGAATCCTGGTTTCCTTTCCGCATGTTAGGGTTAGGGCTATCCATTGGATACACATTGGTGTTTTGTTTTCTTTATGTATTTAACTTGAAATGTATAAAAGCCAGAACAATTAACAAAATAGAGGTTTACATAGACCACCACAAACCTCTAATCACACCCTTCTGCTCTCTAGATCACTACTTTACACACAATGCACAAAAAGAGATATGAAGCTGAGAATTAACCCACAAAGGCCAAAAAAGAGTATATGATTATGAATATGAAGAAAAAAACAATTTATGTAAGTCAATGACTACTATAACCATCCTATTTGATTACACAACTTTCTGGGTACTCAAGACTTCAGGTGGGAATCAACATAGAATGAATAAAAACAATCATATTTCTAATCCCAAAAGAAGATATATTAGAACAATACTTCTCTGGATAATAAAGGAAATGACAACTTTACAAACAATTTTATAAAGTTGTCTCACACAGGACTCAAACCCACTAACTCTAGGTCAGGTTCCTGCCGTTTATCTCATTGCACCACTGGGAAGACATGTATTCATACAGAGGCCTGTCATTTCTGTGCGGCTCAGTCCAAACAGAATCTGAGCCAATTTGGACAAAACCTGAAGGAGAAGAAGCAGAAAAACTGAGTACAGTACCTTTCAAAAAAAGCCACTACTGTAAGAGGCGGAGTCTAAATGTAAGAGGTTGAATGTGATCAGCATGAAGAGAGGAATCGGGTGAACTAAATGTAATTTTTCTAGAACAAAGGGTTGCAAAAGTTATGACTTTTAGAAAACTGTATTTTTCGAACTGGTGGTGGCGCTGTAGAGTTGGTCATAGAGACTCCAAAATTGGTCAGATATCCACTCATTACAATCACTACAAGTGTGCCAATTTTCATAATTTTCCTACTTATGGTTCATAGGGCTGCCATTGACTACCATTCGAGAAGAAGAACAATGAAATTTGTACATAAAAGCACTGCATGTTGTATGTGACAGCTTCAGATGAGATTTTTCTTAGGCACAATACCTGGAACAGATGCAACTTCTGCATCTTTTCCTGCCACAGTACCTCATGTGGTCTGGGCACGTGTCACACTGAGTTGCGAACCCACGACGCGAAGCATTCGGGATCCGTGGTGTAACACCTTGAGCTAATCACTCATGCATGTTCACCAGTCTGCTGAGGAGACGTTTCAATGTGAGAATGAGTTCACAAAAAAGTTCCATAGTGTGCTAAGCTATCTAGCAAAAGACAACAAACACTTGCTAGGTCAACTTCAGAGAGAAATATCTCGAGAACGGTAGCGAATATCAAAAATCCATTCAGTAATTTCTGTGCGGCTCGGTCCAAAGGTCATCTGAGTGTGATTTTGGACAAAATTGGGCAAAATTTGTAGGAGGAGTAGCAAAAAAACTGTTTTTCATTTGCTCCAATATGGCGGACAGTCACATTGTTGGAAAAATCTCAAATGACACATCGGCGGAATTGGCATTAGCCAGGGAACAAAAAGACATAGAGAAACCAAAATGTGGACGCTGTGTTCAAACTTCTCATGTACTTTCATGACATGCTAATGATGATACATACCAAATTTTGTGAAGATATGTCAAATATCTCAAAAGATATTGCAATTTTATGACCAAATTTAAAATGGCGGACACATGGTTCATCCAATCCTGACAAAGTTGGTATCCAAAGATTCGGCATGACGCAAGGAATCTACAGACACTAGTATCATTCTGACAAACTGTTCAAAAGTTATTGTCCAAAATAGCTATTTTCGAGATCTCATGACCTCTAGGTGGTGCTGTTCCCAACTTTGCTCAGATCATGGCTGGTATCAATGAAGCATACCAATTTTCGTTTTGATTGATCAAAGTTTGGCTGAGATAAAGCCTATGAACCAATTTTGGGTCGATCTTTTTAAGTTCGAGACATCATAACTTTTGAACAAAGATGAATAAAAAAAATCGGTTCAGTTATTTCTGTGCAGCTCAGGCCAAAGATCATCTGAGCCAATTTTCGTAAGAATTGAACAAAATTTGAAGGAGGAGTAGCAGCAAAAAAAACTGACTACTGTACTTTTTAAACTGGCCACTACTGTAATGGGTGGAATTTTAATGTAAGATATTGATTGTGATCACCATAATGAGTGGAATTAGGTGTACTAAGTTTCATTTTTCTAGATTAAAGGCTACAAAAGTTATGACCATTTCAGTGTTGAATTTTTGAACTGGTGGTGGCACTATAGAGTTGGTCCTAGAGACTCCAAAATTGGTCCAATTACTTTTCATGACCATCTCTACAAGTGTACCAAATTTCATAATTTTTCTATGTTCTGTTGATTGGGCTACCTAAAGCCCAATTTATACTTCTGCGTCGAACTTACGCCGTAGCTACGCCGTAGGCTGTGCGTAGCGCGCGTACCCTCCGGCGTACCCTGACGTGCTCCTCTCCAAAAATGTAACAACGCGTCTATTCTACGCGGACGCAAGCGCTGTGATTGGTCTGCTCAAACCGCTTCCTCGGGTTTCACATGCTCCCTCTGCGTGCGTCAACGCGGACAACGACGCAGAAGTATAAATTAAAACCAAAGCGTAGGCTACGGCGCAGAGGCTCCGGCGTAGGTCCGACGCAGAAGTATAAATCGGCCTTTAGACACCACATACGGAAGAATAATAAGAAGAAGAAAACGAACTATAACTATGTAACTGTAATAACTTTTGCAAATACTATAATTAAACATTTAAGAATTAATCAAATATAATAAACTAATTTTGAAAATACAACACTACATATATAATTATATAAATATATAATTATTTTAATTTTTTTATTATAGTATTTGCAAAAAAATATGATATTACTTTAACCCCTTACCAGTCGCCCCCCTTTTGGCAATCGAGTGCAAAATCACATACCCATAATAAAATGGTTGTTGCTAAGGAGTCCTTCTGACTACACACAAAACCAAGGTATCATTTAAAAGCTAACACTTGACAGTTTACTGTGAAATACTCAGAAGTGCTCTAGCAATTACTAATAGAGAGATAAAGCAGCTCAAAAACAATGCACAATTTTTTTTAATGTAAAATTCGGGATCACCAGTGATCCCTGCGGCTCAAGGGGTTTTAATGTAAATGTAAAAAATACATATTGCCAAATACATTTTAAGGTATAACTGTTCATAAACACTGTAGTAGTATTTATGGTACCGAATTTATTTTTAATTTTTAATGTTTGATTTTTATTTAAAAAAAACATTTTGTTCAGGCAATATGATTCAAATTATTGTATTACAGTAATGACAATAAGATGACGAGACATTTGGTGTACATGCTGCATAATATACAGTACCTCTAGCCCATCCTCCAATACTTATCTCGCTAGAATTGACAGCGTTTGCACTGATAAGAGTGGGAAATTGTAGGGGCTAGTACAGTATGTCATAGAACATGCAGCCATGACAAGACCGCCGTTGGGCCAACATGGTTTCATGAGAGCCGATTTCATGGTCGGATTGGACACGTAACATCTCACTTAAAGATATTCAAATGCACATACATTATAAATGTAAGGTGGCATAGCGAAAGAAATTATGAGGTCAGCTCTGATTGGAGGTTAGAGGATTTGACTTCGGGGCAAGCTGAAAGTGCTGTCACAAATCACCATCAGAGATGTTCACGAGACCTGGCCCATGTTTCTTGGAACTTCTCAGGGACATTATATATTTAACAGACTCATTACTCTCTCTACTCGCCCAGAGCTTCCTCAGACTTCGTCATGGGCAGAATGAAACATATTAAATGTTGGTGATTTTAAAACGTCTGATTCATATTGCATGCGCTTCGTGCCAGTCCTGCGCTCTTAAGTGTCTCTGGCTGTAATCTAAGAAGCTTTAAGCGGAACCTAGATCCCTGCGGACAATGATATGTCTGTGTGTGCGAGATAATAGTGGGGATTGATTTAATGCTCTCTCAGAACTTGATGATTATGGATCATGACTCTCTCATCGTGCATAGGTCAAAATCTTAAGGGCTCTGCACTGTTGTCTTACCTCGTAGTGAATCTATGGTGAATTTGTGGAGGTGTTCTGTTTCCAATGGATTAACATATAGTGCAAATTACAGTCAAACTGATATGATCCGTAATTTTATTGTTAAGATGAGGTCATGTGACCTCATGAAATCAAAATAAGAGTGTTGTGGCTTTTATTTGTTGCCTGTTAGCTCTGTAGGCTGGTTTACTCCTGAACGTTTACACATTTCACTTTTCATTATACACTGAACAAAATTATAAACGCAACACTTTTGTTTTTGCCCCCCTTTTTCATGAGCTGAACTCAAAGATCTAAGACTTTTTCTATGTACACAAAATGCCTATTTTTCCCAAATATTGTTCACAAATCTGTCTTATATCTGTATTAGTGAGCACTTCTCTTAGACAGCATATGATTATTGCACAGGTGTGCCTTAGGCTGGCCACAATAAAAGGTAATACACAGTGTTGGGGGTAAATCATTACAAGTACCATGAGTTTTGTAATCAGATTACTTTTACTAGTAAAGTAACGCATTACTTTTAAATTTACTACAAAATATTAGAATTATTTTTTCAAATAATTAACGCAAGTTACTTTGTTTTTCCATGTATTAACGGACAGCTCTCCTGTCCCCATGTTGAGAGAAATTGTAAGTGCAGAGGCGCTGTGTGAACATGATGGTTATTGTAATACTAGACTAAATGTGAGAATGTATTTACTTATCGCAATAATGTAACATTACTTTTAAAAGTAACTTTCTCCAACACTGAGCATGTATCTATAAAACAAAAATTAATTATAGTGGCATTTATTATAAACAACATTTATTATAAACACCAAGCCCTAACAAATGTATTTAAAGCAAAACTGTAACTTCCGGTATTTGGGAAATGCACTATAAGAATGTTTTGCATGTTTGATGTTAATTGCAGTACACGAAGTAACTTTGAAATATAAGTCGCAGCATGTGTGTTCACACTAAGGGTGCTTTCACACTGGCAGTTTAGTTCAGAACGGGGCACAGTTCGCATGACAAATCGCTAATGTGAAAGCTGTCATGCGGTGCGCACTGGGGTACCAAAACTACAGTATCTGGAGGAGGTGGTCTGAATTCCGTTGCACTCGAAACTCGAACCGTGCAGTACGGACTCAGGTGCGCACTTGTTAAGGAAGTAAAGCGCATGCGTTATAGCTGATTATGATGTATTTAGTTAAATAAAACACATGATAGTATTGATGTTTTACCTTGGATACGAGCGAGAGTGAGCCTGCAGTGTATTCGTGCATAGCGCGTGGAATCAGGTCAACAAATGAATGTGTTTGCAAGCCGCAGAAAGCCACCTTATGCGACACACACACACACACACACACACACACACACACACACACACACACACACACACACACACACACACACACACACACACACACACACACACACACACACACACACACACACAAACACACACACACAAACACACACACACAGTAAACCTGTGTTGTTCACTCAGCTGCGCATAATTACACCGAATTAATAAAAAACACAATATATTGACCTGCGTTCTGTTTTCGATCATGTGCTGTGCAGGGTTCGGATAGAATCAAGTTGAGTGTGAAACCAGACCAATGCTGTGGGGGTGCCGGGAGCAATCGCGCTCGGGCTCGGACCGCAGCAGACGAGCATCCAGGGTGTTCTCACACTTGCCTCAGTTAGTTTGGTTGAATCGCACTAGAATTCGTTTTCCCCCATAGTGCGGTTCGTTTGGGCAGGTGTGAAAGCAGCAATCGCACTCGGGGCACACCAAAAGCGGACCAAACAAGCGTACCGAGACCTCCTCGAAGAGGTGGTCTTGGTACGCTTTCAAACGAACTCTGGAGCAGTTTGTTTGTGGTGAGAACGTGATCCGACCTCGAACAGACCCAACTGCCAAAGGACTGCGCATTTTTTGACTAAACCAGCTGCCGTAGTCAGCTGCGCTGTGCATTATGGGATGAGGACTAATGTTTGTTGACAGTTCGCACCATGATTTGCACTAGCATGGCAGCTCGCGGACAGAGTTCTGAGGAGGTGCGGAGCATCATAGAAATTTGGTCTGATGTCCATATTAGCTCCCAACTAACTTGCCGGGGGCTCTGGAATTGAATTTTCCCGCACGTTAATTATGACCAATCGAAGTGCAGTTACCTCTGGCCAACGAGTGATGTGGATGTTGTCACGTGACTGCATTTTGGTTCGTTTCGTCAACTCATCATTTGATTCAGACCAGAGCAATCAGTGTGGTGTGAAAAGGAACCAAAATGCCTGAAAATGATACAAAGTGTAATTTTGCGCCCGCAGTCCAAACCAAATGAATCGAACTACAGATGTTAAAGCAGTTCGGTTCGTTTGGTCTGGAAAAATTACTCCTGGTCTGCTTAGCGTTCACATTGGAATTATTAACAACAAACTTACAGATTCCGAACCTAAAGTCAAAGGGATATTATGTTCACAACCTGATTGGTCGGCATTTATTACGTGTATTTTGAGACCGAATTTACCGAACATCCAACATGCTGTGTGCCAGGATTAATGCGCTCGTTGTATGTGCGTAGCCGACATATGATGGTATTTTGACCAACTGAGAACTCGTAAAGAGCTTAGATAATGTGTAAATGAGTCAAAACAGCAGCAGAAATCCCTCCATCACACACACACAAATGAAGATCTGCTGCGAGGAGAAGCGGTTCTGATGCCTGTACTGAACTTTTATGGGCAACATCGCGACTATGATGAGAGAAAACAGCTGTCCTTTCTGTCCTTTTCAGGCTCGCAACTTGTGACATCATGTCCCATTTTTGGTTCGTTTACATGTGTGTGGCCATGTTGTATTCATATTTCAGTCAAACCTCTCTAGAATTCGTTTGGAAGCAGACATAGACCCATTTTTTCTCCGTACCCTTGTTTGGTGGCACCATGGGTTCGGATGGCAGCGTTCACATTTATTCAAATGAACCACACTAACAGAGCAAATGCACCAGGGTTCGTTAATCTTACGAAATCTGCCAAGTGTAAACACACCCTTATATTCCAGAAAATACGGTAGGTCTATGCATATCTAAATGAGGCTATGTTTGGAACAGCTGAATTACAATTTTTCCAGTATATATAAGTATATATCTACTTTTTTAATTATATATATATATATATATACTTTTCAGAGGGCCCGCATTTCTGTATTTAAAATCCTTGTTTTTATTGATTTCATGTAATATTCAAATTTTCTAAAATTTTGAATTTGGGGTTTTCATAAGCTGTAAGCCATAATCATCAAAATTTCAACTTTTGCACAATATTCTAATTTTTCGAGTTTCACCTGTATAATAAATACTTTTTTCTAAAATGATAAAAACATTATATATAATTAAACAATTGTAATCTATAAATTAATTGTGAAAAATATTTATAATTTTTTATATGTAACAATAGTTTGTGCATTGTAATGCATTATAATGTATTTTATATGCAGGCTGTGCAGAAAACTGTTATTAAACTTAATCACAGTTCAACTTGCTAAAACATATTGTCAAATTCAGCTCCATTGTGCAGAATATTTATTCATGAAGAACACAGTGCAGCTAAATATTTTGTTGAGGAGCTAATTACATACTACGTGATGTATTTAATGAGTCGCACAATAAGAACATGATTTACCATGTGAAAAAATGTGAGTGTGCTTCCTGACTTTTTCTCTAATTGATGATGCCTGCGTTGAGTCATGCCGCATGTATACAGTATAATTTCTCTTAGTTTATTTTATGAAGTCTGTTCTGGTTTCAGTCAGTATTAAAAATGCTTTAAGCCTTGTCTTCATAGTACAAATGTCCCTTTCACAGCATGAGAAGGAAAACTGTATTAAAAGTGAGTCCATGGGGTCATAAATAAGACTCCTGTGAAGATGAGGTATAATAAATCTAAAAGTACATGTTGCCAATGCACATGAAGTTTTATTCTTACTCTAAGCCTCAAGACAATTTCATAGTAATCGTATTAACTTTTTGTGATCTAGTATATAGTTAAGCAAGAATGTAGGGAGTTGTAAAATATATCCCGGTGCATTTTCATCAGGGGATACAAAGAAATACGATTTCCGTCTGTTTTGTATTTGAAGTCGATATACACCATATATTTGTACATCATAAACTGTATGCATAGCAATATGCAGTATTTATTTACAAGGACTGACTGTCTCACCACTGCATTACTGTAAATTTACATTAACTGAAGTATACACTGTTGGCTGGAAGTCTGACTTAAAATAACATGTTCTGTAGGAATCTCATTCAGTGTATCTATGTAGCTTTACTTTATACATACAGTTTGGATTGGATCTCATCCAGTGGCAGTATATGATATTTTTGGCAGGATATGGATATTCCATTTTTCCACTCGCACCCTGCTGTGGGTGTGATTTATTCCCATCATTGATAACACATGACTGACAGTGGCTCTTTATTTATAGTGTGTGCAGTGCATGCATATTTACACACACACACACACACACACACACACACACACACACACACACACACACACACACACACACACACACACACACACACACACACACACACACACACACACACACACAGAATTTATCTGTCTCTGTCTATTTATCTTCTATCTTCATTTTTTATTTAAATGCATTTTTATTATTTTTTTAACTTATGTATTTATTTTTTTGTTTATTTATTTGTATATTTTAAATAATTTATATATTAATTAAATTTTTTAATAATTAATAAAAAATCTATTTAAACTTTCAAATTATTATTTTAAATCATGTAATTATTGTGTGTGCGTGCGTGCGTGCGTACAACCGTTTGGTGGTTTGATCTTACAGTCATGGATCATCTCTTCACACCAGACTGTGCAGTGAAGTGCTATACTATCAGGTGAGACATACCTGAGCTGCTGCAGACCGCAGAGATTAGAGCTCAACACCACAACAGTTCTTATGTACACAACACATGCAAGAATAAACCAATCCTGCACAGACAGACTGCAGTCCTTAATGACAAAAACACACCTAAGTCTTAGTAAAAAATAATATAAAAAAATGTTGCACCAGGCAATTCTTAATGCTTCTCCCTTCACATAGTCACCCAACAAAGGCACGATTAGGAGCCAATCCTTTTTTTTTTTTTTTTACCTTTATAGGGGAAATACCACAAAACCAATTTCACAGTAGTTCCTACAGTGGTAAAGGTCAGCAGGCAGGGTGTGGGAATGTGAGATATTTTTTTTTAGGTCCGTTACGGATGGATTTTGATCATTTTAATCTTGGTGCTTCACACACAGACTGCAGATGGAGTGTGTGTCTAGGAGTCTCAGGTCCTGTCGCCATGGGCTACGGATGTCACATGGAACCTAGATGTCAGAGCAGACAGGTGGAGATGCCATCATGTGAAAGAAGCCTGCTGTTTCTCACACTCTATCACACTGAGACAAACACGAGATGCACATACACAGACAGGCACAGGCTGTGTGACTGATTCATTCTGCAAAATGTGTTTCCTTGGGAAATGAGACTAAGGGGCTGTTTACACTACATTATTTTCAACTAAAAACGAAAAACCTTTAATGCGTTTTGGCCGTTCATTTACACGACAATGGCGTTTTGAGGCCCTGAAAATGCATACATTTGAAAACAGGATTCAAAGTGAACGTTTTTGAAAACGATACCCTTGTCATCTCTGCGTAAACTACAAAAACGTGAATTTGGGAAAATGGTGACGTCATGCGTATTACAAGTTTAGTCTGTAGGGGCGTAGTGTTTCTTTACAAACTGACAACTCCAACTACTGGCCTGGGATGAATAATACATTGTTTTTTGGTTTTTTTCGTGGATCCGTGTGAACGGAGAACGATTTGACAACGTTGGTGTCTGTATGCAAAAAAACCCCAGAAAGGAATAGTACATCGTTGTCATGTAAACGTACCCTAAACTCTGATGTCTGAACGGATCAAGAGATTGAAGTGAAAACTATACATAAAGTTTATAGATTGTTATTCTGAGTAATATAATATCCATTAAAAATTTAAAAAAGTCCAATAAATAAAATGGAGATTAATTAAAACACTGTTTGAATGATCTTGTTTGCTATTTAAAAGCTTTAGTTCTTAATTATTTATTTATGTATGTATATATATATATATTATATTAATATTATTAATTAATGTGCTTTTAATGTGCTGGGCGTTAATGTGCTGCGTTAACGTGAGACTCTTACCGGGCGATAAAAAAAATATCGCTGTTAATCTATTCTCAAAGTTGGGTTGGCAGCTGATGACTTTCACCTTGATATTTTAGCACAGATGTATACCTAGCCGAATTGCACTAGGGGGCATTTAATACCAATATTGAAACGTCTGTTTATCCATACTCCCTTAATAAAGGCATTAGAAAAATATCATTCTGCGTTTTATATTTAATATGAGGGAAATACACATCTGTAACGGATGTGACACAAAAAAACTTTAACTTTTAGGTAGCAAAAGTACAAAAAGTAATACTACCCACCGGATGAAGAAGGGTTGGCTCTCCACAGAACATAAAATATTAATTTTGTCTTATTTTTCGTGTACGCATTTATGAGGGAAAAACAATGTTACGTGACAGTTCCCTGTTACGGACGTGAGCGGTCTGAAAGCGGCACTGAAAGACTGCATTAAAACTTTCACATCAAACATAAAGCAAAAGCGTTTCACTAAGGTGAATTTCGTTTTTGTATTAATTGTATCTTAATCTTAATCAATGTTTCATCAACCAATTGCCTGGATTTAATAAATAACAAGTAAATATAGCAGACAATAGATAATCACGACCCGGAGGCGCCGGCGCGTGAACTCTAGCTTGTCTTGTGAGTCATAAATGAACCGAAACACAGCGTATAAGGTAGGCCTACTTTCCTCACGAGTAGCCTACAGTGGCTGACGTGAGGTGCGAATGTATAATGTAGAGAATAGTTACGAAAATGGAGAGAAAATATAAATCGGGCGCATTAAAAAGAAAAGAACGAGATAGTCTTTGTGTTTTATTTAACATAAGCTTAATTGGCTCAACAAGTGACACATTATTACATATGCATTCATCAGATATCTTACTTTTTTTTTCGGTTTTAATTTTAAAATTACTTGGTAGTAGAGGGCCCCTTGATGAAGCTCCGCCCCCACTGTACTGAGAGTCTAGCTCCGCCCCTGCCCATCTTACCTGGGAGGTTATTTATTTGGGTTGCACACATATTCTGAATGCCTTCGGCAGAATTCAAATGAGCCATTTTAATCTAGATTAATCTAGATTAATTCCAAGATTACAGTGAGATTAATCTAGATTAAAAAAATGAATCTATGCCCACCACTAATATATATATATATATATATATATATATATATATATAACATTTATTTTTCTTTAAAAGATACTTTATTCATAATGTTTCTATTTAACTGTATAACTATCTATTTACTGTATAACGCCTCATCATCTTTAGTACAGGTTGCTCTGGGTGTGAGAGGTCAGATCTTACTATAGTGTTTTTGTATGAGACGAGTCAGTAAGATAAACAAACCCCTCTCCTCATCTCCTTATTTTAGAAAGCTCAAATCCTCCCTCATGTAGACTAACCTTAAATGGTATCTACCATTCATCCAACCACACAAGCAACCTTTATTTATAACATCGGGCACTGTGCCTGCTCCAAACCTACATTAACATTGTTGGCAGATCGCCCTGTACTCCCAAAAGAGAGGCAAGAAAATCATGTATCCCCATAGTATTAGCACTCTGTAAATACTCACTAATGGCCCGTTTTTTATTTATTTTTTTAAATTGGTCTTCTGTAATGAACACATCTCTGCCTCAAACTGCTTGCTCTTATTAAAGATGTTCTCCTGGAGGTGACCGAGGGTGTACGCCATCCAGCGAGGACCCCAGTCTGAACTGCAGATGTTGACGCTGTGCTTGAGTGCTTCTTACAGCCGGTGGATTTCGTCTGGGAGGACAAAGAAAGATTTGGAGGCGTTTAATGCATCTAAACTAGCCAGCACTCCTCTTGTTGGTTTAATTGGTTGTTTTTCCCAGCTTCCTTCCCTAGCCATTTAATAACAGTTGTGCTGCCTAATGGCGTAAGACTTACCGCTGAGATTGAATAGCCCTCGTACAAACATAACCAGGTATGTGTGTTGTTCTGCATTTAGATAAGGAGGGCAAACAGGCATGCTGGGATACAAAGACAAAGCCATCCACAGGAAGTACCTGTGTACCGCAGGAAATCAAGTGCACACGCCTATTTGAATTAGCTTTTTAGCGAGAATGTCGTCATGTATTCAGGACTGGGGATGGATGAAATACTTTAAGGAAAAAACATTTATTTAAATATTGGAGGAAGAATGTGTGATTACTGCAATCTCAAGTGTTTTATATGTGTCGAAAAGTGAGTGAAAGTGACATGTATGTGCCAAGTATGGTATTTGTCCTCTGCATTGAACCCATCCAAGTTAGTGGACACAGATTAGGAGTAGTGAGTAGTGAATGCACACATACTGCAAACCGTGGACACACACATCCGGAGCAGTGGGCAGCCATTTTTTGTTGTGGTGCCCCGTGGAGCGATTAGCAATTGACTGCACCTCAGTCATTTCCTGTGAATGAGAATTGAGAATCAAACCCACAACCTTCGGGTTACCAGTCTGACTCTAACCATTAGGCCACGGCTGCCCCAAATTCCCTTGTGTCAGAATTATCATTCACAAGTTCACATTTACAAATCAGTCAGATAGAATAAAGGGTATGCGTATTTGGCGTGCTGTCCGAGGAGAGGGCTCCGAGTTTGGAATTTGGCCCGAACCCAGAATACTCCCACCATATTCCTGGCTGTGGTAGGGCACCTGGCACTCAACAAACCAAGAGTGACGGGTCGGGGTGATGGAGGGATGCTGAAAACTGTCGAGGATTGTCGGTGAGTCGACTGTGTAGGACAGACGTGGTAATTGCTGATGACGAGTTGATTGGATAGATTATTTGAACATGCTCCTCCCGGACTTTGTTAATGAAACATCATTAAATATATCTCAGATTTCAAATCTTTGGACTTAGAAATGACTAGTTATTACTAGTTATTTGGCAAATATGTTTACATGTGTTTGGTTGTAAATTACATATAATAATGATAATATTATCATAAATTAATTTATATGTACTCTAAAATGTTGAGGAACAAAGAAAGCACACTAGGCAGTACTAAAAATTATTGTAGAGTTCACTAGTTAACCTTTAGCCACTACATTGCTTTTACATATTTGGGCAAATGGGAGTGAATTTGTAATTATGATCTTGATGAAGCTGTGTACACTTTTTACAACTCATAACTGGGTGATTCTTCAACTATAAGCAATTTTGGACATGTGGACTTTGGACAAAACCTCAGACAAATTAGTTAAACATTTTTTTTTTTTTTAATGATCTAATTTGCAATAAAGTGGTGCAGGTATGACGTCAGAACCCTGAAGTCTAATTCATCACTGGTTCCTTCAAGATTTTCCTTCTTTTTTTCTTTTTTTTAATCTGAATAAACCCTATAGTAAACATAACTTGACAATACTTTGACGTTTTAGTCTACAGTGTAAAATACACATTCCCATAGTGAAAACGTGAATTTTGAAGCAGTTATGTTCATTTTTGAAAACATACGTCTTTAATAAGTAACTAGATAAGACAGTTTGAGGTGTGAGTGTGTGCAGTTTTACAGTATATGTTAAAGAACAAAACGTCAAAGTATTGTCAAGTTATGTTTACCACACGCTTTATTTAACTCATATATATATTAAATATATATATTTAATATATAAATATTATTTATTTAATAAATCTGCGCCATATCTGCGCCATATAGACAGCAATTTGTTTGTTTGTTTCTCGTTAGTTAATTCATTCATTCATTTCCCTGAAATTAATGAACATTCCTACAACAATGTCATTCACATGTCAGATCATGTATTATTTAATGGCATTCTGTGATGAAATTGTTGGTGGTGAGAATGACATTTTAAACATTTACTATGGGAAAATGTACCGTATTTACACAATATGGGTTACATTTATTTTACTATTTGTTAAACTTTTCATAGTGTTAAACATGGTAATTGTTATGATTTTTTAAAATAATTTATGCCATCCTTGTACCATCCTTCCATCACAAGATACAGTTATATACAGTAGGTTAATATTCATTCGTTATGGGTTTTGTGCAGTGGTGAATACATTAGCTGTTTTTTTTATCATCATAGCTGTAACTATATTGCGTGTTTTTGCATGGCTGAAATCCTCTATAGAGCTTTCCGTTCACTTTATATTGACCTTTTAATTCTGTATAAAGTGAGAAAAGAATTGAAAAACCCCTTGTGACACAATTTAATTTTCTTCCAAGATTGTATAAAGAAAAATTAGCCCAAGTCAGAAACCTAATGTTCCCCCAAAGGCTACAAATGTATAGATTTGTTCCCAGTGTTCGCACCTCTGGTGGAAAGAGAAGACAGCCTGTGATTAAAGACATTCTCTCTGAGACCTGCCGTGTTAGATTCCTCTGAAAAACACCTCTCGCGACTCAGGTCTATGAGCGCTGCGAGACCCCTGGGCTGCATTGCAGATCTGAGGGGAGGGCCAGACGAGAACAAAAACCTATTTATTATATTGAGTGGCCTTCTCGAAACCAGCCATCCTCTCCATCTCGCTTGGATCCTGCCATTGAGATGGAACTTCCTGCTTTGATCCCTGTAGTAGAAAGCAGGTGTGCTGATGAGACAGAGGGGAGACGATGTTGTTGTTCTAATGTAATTCTGTTGTTGGCCATGTCTCTCTTCTTTTCTTTTCTGTATTTTTGAGGGGCAGCGTTTCAGTGCATGTAAAACAGCCTTCGGACAAAGATGTGCACTGTTCTATTTCCTAGGGATTCTCTGTGTTTTTGATGAGCTCTGACAGAGTTATGGTTGCTGTCCAGGGAGCGTTTGCAGTAGGGCTTTGAGTTGCGTGTCTTTCGGTGTGGCTGGCATTTTTTTGGGCTGACAGTAACAGCCTTGTGCTTTTGTGTCAGTACGCTCAGCCGGCCATGCTGACGGTTTTGCAACTGATCATTATGCTTGTTTAGTGCCCTTTCTGTCCTGGCAGACAAAGCCAGTGTGACCAATGTATGTATCCATGAACTGGGCTTTTATACTACTGTTAAAAAGCTTGGTGTCTCTTATAGAGGGTGTTCAGAGTATGTATGTTCTTCAGAGTATATATATTGCAGTGGCAGTCATCATGTTTTCAGGCTTTTCACGTTTGATTTTGATGGGACATGAACTGGTGATATCTACAGTAGGTCGGTGAATTGTTTACCTACTTTTTAATTAGTCTTCTAGATTAAATATTCAAGATTACTTTATTTGTCCCTAGGGAAATTTGTTTTGGACACAAAAGCTGCCACATAAAATACATACAATTATAGTGCAGTAACAGACACAAAAAGATAAATGCTTCCTCAGCCCATCACTTTCATTGCTGTGTGAACCAATCTATTTGTGATTTTTAACTTAACTGATATGCTACCAAACCAAGCTATGATTCTGTAACGTAATACACTCTCAATCCCAGCATGATAAAATAACATCAATATCCTCTGTCCACCCCAAAACACCCCGAGTTTTCGCAAGAAGTTGAGTCGCTGTTGGATACTAGTGCATACAGAACTCACATGGGCATTCCAAGACAAATTACAGTCAGGTACACCCTCAAATTTGTTAGAATTAACCTGTGTAATACAAATGTTATGGGCCAGTAATGGAGTATGGTCCCCCAGATGTTCTGGATCAAAAATCATTTCTTCTGTTTTCTTAGTATTTACAATGAGATGATGGTCCTCACACCATTGTACACACTTTTTAACCTCCAAACTATAGCCAGAACTGTCAGTGTCTATATCCATATGTCCCAAGATGGCAGTTGCATTCAAAAACTTGACAATAAAAGTGCTGGGATGACTGCTTGTACAATTGTGTAATGTATAATGTAAACAGAATGGGAGAACTCACACATCCTTGCGGAACAACTGTATTGATGACTTTACACTCAGATAATGTCTGGTTCACTTGGACCTGCTGGGTCCTGTTGGTCAAAAATGAGTAATAACACCTGGTGATGTATGGGTTAACAGACATTGGGTTAGTCTTCCCATTAACGCCATTATTTTGTTCATTCAGACCAATTCGCGAACGCTCAGGAAAACAGGAGGCGGACCAATCATATTCAACCATAACCAATCATAGTGTGATGGAGGTATTGCCTCCTCTCATGTGACTTTCCCCCATTCATTCTCAACAAACCCCCACCATCAAACCCAGCACACGCTTTAGGGTGTCTTTTTAAAAGTCAATGGGCTCAGTAGAGGCAAGATTCACGGAGTCACACTGTAACTTTAACTGCTGGTGTCACTGTTGGACAGATTACTTTAGAAAAACAAGTGATTTATACACTTTGTAATGTCACATTTTTTAATATATGCATTGTTTTATTATGTAATTTTGATTGTTTCTTACCCAATTTTTTTTAAGGAGGCACTGCCTCCCTTGCCTCCTCGGAGGAAACCCCCCCTGGTATATAGCATCATTGCTTCTTCATTGTGTAGTTTGCTAGAATGTGTATGAACTGGGGTGTTTAGTATTTTGAGGTGTTTCCAGTGCAGATGCAAGTGTGCGATTCTGACCAATGACTCTCTAAATGCAAGACCTTTGCATTTTTTTTCCTGCCAAGTTCTGGATATGACTTGCGTTTCCATTCGAGTTACATTGTTTTGGTTCAAGTTTTCCATTGTAAAAGCGAATGCACATAATCCCTGCTGAACCAACCTGACCTAGAGATATTAAGACATGGAAAATACAGAGGTTTGAAATTAATTAATGTATTTATTTAGAGATAAGATGATATGGAACACAGTGTTTTTGAGGGAATTTGCTCCATCTGCATCAGTGCTGTTACATAATGCCCTCAAAACTCTGCCAGTATAATTTCTCCATTAAAAGTCATAAAAAGTTCAAAAACAACTTCACCATTTACTCTGAGCGTGATGTGTTGTGTGTGCAGATGGCGCATACTGGCAGGAAATGCAGAGAAGTGATTCACACCATTGAATAACAGGTCTGCAGTACAGTTGGTGTGATGTCAGTACAGCACAGTGCTTTTGAGTTACTGAGCTCTACAGAATATCTGTTCTCCAGTTCAGAACGGATGGCTGCTCTGACTTTACATGTTCAACATGGGGTATCATAATGGGATGTGTATATGTGAGCATGTTTTTTTTTCTTTTTTCGTTTAGTACTACTTTTCCCACAACACACAAAAAGTACATTTTACCATGATCATCTGATTCAAGTTTACACCCCCCTACTCTTAAAGGGTTAGTTCACCCAAAAATTAAAATTCTGTCATTAATTACTCACCCTCATGTCGTTCCAAACCCGTAAGACTTTCGTTCATCTTCGGAACACAAATGAAGATATTTTTAAATGAAATCTAATTGATTTCTGTCTGGTATGTTATATGGTAAATATTCTGTTTCTGGCAGCTACGCAACTACTACTTTGACTTCAGAAAGTTTATAAAGAGTTCGTAAAACGAATCCATATGCAGTTTAATCCAAATTTTCTGAAGAGACATGATCTCTTTTTATGATGAACATTGAATTTAGGCTTTTTTTCACATATAAACATTCATCAACTCAGACATGATTTGTGATAAACGCTTGACGCACAAGAACCAATGAGGTTCATTCTCGTGTTATGCATCACATTTGGGCTTCGCAAGAACCAATGAGGTTCGTTCTCATGTTACGCAGCACATTTGAGCTTCCGCAAGAACCAATAAGGTTAATTCTTGTGTTACGCAGCATGTTTGAGCTTTCGCAAGAACCAGTGAGGTTCATTCTCATGTTACGCAGCACGTTTGAGCTTCTGCAAGAACCAATGAAGTTCATTCTCATGTTACGCTGCACGTTTGAGCTTCCGCAAGAACCAAAAGGTTAATTATTGTGTTACGCAGCACGTTTGAGCTTCCGCAAGAACCACTGAGGTTAATTCTCATGTTACGCAGCACGTTTGAGATTCCACAAGAACCAATGAGGTTCATTCTCATGTTACGCAGCACGTTTGAGCTTCCGCAAGAACCAATGAGGTTCATTCTCATGTTACGCAGCACGTTTGAGCTTCCGCAAGAACCAATAAGGTTAATTCTTGTGTTACGCAGCATGTTTGAGCTTTCGCAAGAACCAGTGAGGTTCATTCTCATGTTACGCAGCACGTTTGAGCTTCTGCAAGAACCAATGAAGTTCATTCTCATGTTACACAGCACGTTTGAGCTTCCGCAAGAACCAATGAGGTTCATTCTCATGTTACGCAGCACGTTTGAGCTTCCGCAAGAACCAATGAGGTTCATTCTCATGTTACGCAGCACGTTTGAGCTTCCGCAAGAACCAATAAGGTTAATTCTTGTGTTAGGCAGCACGTTTGAGCTTCCGCAAGAACCAATGAGGTTAATTCTTGTGTTATGCAGCACGTTAGAGCTTCCGTAAGAACCAATATGGTTAATTCTAGTGTTGCGCAGCACGTTAGAGCTTCCGTAAGAACCAATGAGGTTAATTCTTGTGTTATGCAGCACGTTAGAGCTTCCGTAAGAACCAATAAGGTTAATTCTAGTGTTACGCAGCACGTTAGAGCTTCCGTAAGAACCAATATGGTTAATTCTAGTGTTAGGCAGCACGTTTGAGCTTCCGCAAGAACCAATGAGGTTAATTCTTGTGTTATGCAGCACGTTAGAGCTTCCGTAAAAACCAATAAGGTTAATTCTTGTGATACGCAGCACGTTTGAGCTTCCGCAAGAACCAATGAAGTTCATTATCATGTTACACAGCACGTTTGAGCTTCCGCAAGAACCAATGAGGTTCATTCTCATGTTACGCAGCACGTTTGAGCTTCCGCAAGAACCAATGAGGTTCATTCTCATGTTACGCAGTACGTTTGAGCTTCCGCAAGAACCAATGAGGTTCATTCTCATGTTACGCAGTACGTTTGAGCTTCCGCAAGAACCAATAAGGTTAATTCTAGTGTTACGCAGCACGTTAGAGCTTCCGTAAGAACCAATAAGGTTAATTCTAGTGTTATGCAGCACGTTAGAGCTTCTGTAAGAACCAATAAGGTTAATTCTAGTGTTGCGCAGCACGTTAGAGCTTCCGTAAGAACCAATAAGGTTCATTCTTGTGTTACGCAGCACGTTAGAGCTTCCGTAAGAACCAATAAGGTTCATTCTAGTGTTACGCAGCCTGTTTGAGCTTCCGAAAGAACTGAGGTTTGTTCTCACGCATAAGGCAGGTTCGGTTAAGCTTCTGTTTATGTCCGTTGATCAATGTGGGTGAGGGTGAGTGATTAATGACAGAATTTACATTTTTGAGTGAACCATAATTTTAATGCATCGTGTTTCCTCCTTGAGCATCAGGGAATGTTTTTAGCTTTTGTATATTGTGTATAAGTCCTCAGTGTGAAAAGATGGATCTCAAAACCATACAGTCACTGCTGTAAAGGGTTCAAATATGCAGAAGGTGCTTGAAAATTATGGACTCATGAACATCTATCACAAAACATCCAGGTTGTGGATCATCCAGGTAATGACACACAATAAGCAAGGGTATGCAAACTTATGAACGGATTTTTGTGTGGGTGACCCTTCTTTGCTTGTCCCTGCAGTATGTCTCTTTGATCAAATTGCTCTGAGAACTTCACTACTTGCCAAAGCAAATGTAAATGAATACAGTGTCAGTGTGTTTTAATGTAGAACAGAGTCTCCTTGCATTTACTTGGGCAGATGTTAACACTTTTTTGCATTCAGATCTGGATGGTTTCACGTTGACTTATTTATCCCACATCATCTAGTTCAAGTCCATGTTTGTTTTTTGGATCCTGTTGAAAGCACGAGAGGTCATTTGTCCGTCTTTACATGCTTTTTTTATTTTCAGAATGTAGAAAACAATATGTGAATAATGAAGTGGCATGTAACTGAAATAGGGTGAGTGTGGATCCACTTCTCTATTGTGTAGTGCAGATACGTGTAGTGAGATGCCAGACCTCAGACATGCTATATGCACACAAACACACACTTCAAACTGTCGTCAGTGAGATTGCAACCAAGCAGTCGTTCAGTCACACCTTTTGAACCCCATCTCACGCTCCCCACATGAAAGACTCTGCAATGGCGCCACATGAAGAGCCGCCAGTCTTCCCAGCAGCTCCACACATATATTAGTCATTAATTAGTTGGGCATTTGCCAGAAATATGTTTTGCTTTTGCCTGTCAACTATTTCATTTCTTTCTTGTTTGCGTGATGCTGTTCTTCAGTGTATTTAAATTGATTTGCATTAGCTAGAGTTTGAAGCTCTTCATTGAGAATGAGGTGATGTTTGCGATCGATTGGGTGAAAGCTGGGGTTGCTATGCTTGTGTGTATGAATATTATAATGCAGTCTCAATGATAGATGGTACGAAACTTGGTAAAGGTTACGGCACTTGCTATGTGAACACAAAAAATAAAAATGAATGGACATAATCTGAAAAGGTTAAATGGTCCTGGAAAAAAAAAGTCACTCTTTTACTACTTATGGTCAAAAATAACCATATTGGAAATGAATGGGAAACGAATTTCATCTAGTGGAAACAGTATACTGTGCCCAAACAAAATCTTACTAAAAGATCTTGTTTGAGATATTAAGCTCAAATTTGGAACACAAGTTGCTTAGATTTATGGCTTTGCTTTTCTCACAGTTTAGAGGTAAACGTGTTTTGGAGCATATATATTTCATAAAAATGGAAAATAGTATTTTTGTGCATTTTTCATAACAATAAAAGCAAAATTCCATAACTTTTTTTTAAGTTCAGCAATATTCTGCCATGTGTAGTCTTTAAAAAATAGACCAAACTTAAGTCTGTGCTTCAAATCATTCAAGATAGACAGTTTAGGACAGTTTAAGTCTGTGCTTCAAATCATTATAGAAAGACAGTTTAATTTGGAAATTTCATTTTCAGGTCTATGCTCAAAAAGTTAATACATGGATTATAACTACTTTATAAATATAATTTAATACCATAAAATCCTCTAAAAATAGAACATTTTAAATTAAAAAAAAATTATCAATCTAAAATATAGTACATCCATTTCATTGAAAAAAAAAAAAAATTTAAACCATTTTTGACTACCACGAGAAGAGCACCAAAGGAATAGTTTATCAAAACAAGCAAACATCACATCAAAACAAAATAATGTACTTACCCTCATGACATTCCAATATGAAAATCTTCCCAGTTTTTTTAAATATTTTATATACACTATTATAATATTTTTTAAATATATAAAATATAAAAATAAAAGTTATTTAAAATTTTAAGTTTTTGTATCATTTTGGTATGTGCTTTTGTCATTTTTATAAATTTTAGTTTATAAATGAAATTCCTACTTGACTTTAATTAATTTTTGTGAATGATATGTTAACAATATTTTATAGTTACAACATGATTTTCAGCAAATAAAAGATTTTCAGTAAATAATTTGAATTTCGACCATGCCTTTTGTATGCAAAGGTATTCATAATGTAAATTTATAATGCATTATATCTTTTCATGATTAATTGTAACCAAAGTGAAAATGTAGTATAGTATTTGCAGATCCTTGTTATTGTCTATTTACGACTGTGTTCTGTTTGCTTTTCTCCTTCCGCTCATCGCTCCTCTATCCCGCAGAGTTCCAATCTAAAAACCTGTCAGAATCGCCTGCTACCATCCTCTCTCTCTCTCTTTCATTTCGGGTTGCCGTGACTATTTACGGACGAGAGATGGACTCGGTCCAGTTTCGGTTCTGCAGCGTATCGTCCCTACAGCAATCAGACCATCAGTCAGCAGCAGCCAAACATCCACACACACACACACACACTCACTCAATGAAGCCCTTGTGCTTCTCCATGTGGGGATTGATAGTGAACATCTGGGATCTGGTCGAAATCATAACAATTTATTGTCTGGTATCACCAAATCATGAGTTAATTTGGATTAGCATAAACGTTTTTTGGCAGGCCGCATCATTACTTTCTATATGGGAAGAAAAAGAGACAAATAGTCAAATTAACAAGAGAACCAAGGGTGAGTGGAGAATATTATCATTATGTCCTCACTCTGAGACTCCTTTTTTTTCATCTTTTCACACAGGTGACCTGCAACTGTTTCAGCATCAGTGATGGAGAGCTGCAGGATTTGGGGGTGGGGCTTTACCCCAGGTGAGTGACATGAGGGACATCCCAGCATGCTTTGCACTGAACATAGAACAATTGTGAACATTATTAGTGCTACTTGCTAAGTAATGCGTCACTTTTAATATTATCCATACTTAGCATTAGTGATAAAAAAATCTATCAAAAAAATTATTCCATAGTATAAAAAATATTTTTAAATTAATTTTTTTTACATCAAACTAAACATTTAATTACACTTAAAATGTATTAAAAGTGTTGCATAATATTGTTGATCATTAAAATATATAAAATATTAATATTTTTAAAATTAAGATGATATTACCCGTGACATGAATGACATCCCAGCCTGTTTTGCATTGAACATAGAACAATTGTGGAAATTATTACTGTCACTTTTATTATTATTCATACTTGGGGTTAGTGATGAAAAAATCCATCAAAAAAGTATTAATTATTGCATAATATTCAAAATACTAACTTTTTTTTACATCAAATTAAACATTTAATTGCACTTAAAAAGAATGAAAAGTATTGCATAAAATTATTAATAATTAATATATTCAAAATATTATTATATTTAAAATGCGGTGATATTACCCCAGATGACTGACATGAGGGACATCCCAGCATGCTTTGCACTGAGCATACAACAATGGTGGACATTATTATTGTTGCTTGCCAAGAACATTTTTTCATATTAATCATATTAGTGATTTAAAAAATTAATCAAAAAAGTATTAATTATTGCATTATATTTAAAATATTAACTTTTTTATTATATTTAAAATACGTTGATATTACCTCAGATGACTGACATCCCTGCATGTTTTGCACTGAACATAGAAAAAGTGTGGAAATTATTAGTGGTAATTGCTAAGAAAAGCATCATTACTAATATTGTTCAAACTTAGGGTTAGTGTTGAATAAACCTTCAAACAATTATTCATTATTAAGTGTTCTTTGAAATTGTTAATTATCACATAAAATTAAAAGTTATTAAATAAAATTAAAAATTAAATCACATAAAAAAATGTGCGGCATCATTTCCACTACAAAAAAAAAAAAATCCTCATGAATAAAGTTTTTTTTCTTTCCCAAAAGCTAGTGTACTTGTTTAAGGAGACATGAAAATCATGACATGAAATCATGCTTGAGATGAAATATGGAACGTGAACTTCCATACTTGAAGCTTTACTTTGTCTTAGTTTTACCCACAATGCTCTTGTGTCTCTGTCAGTTAGGCCACTGTTCTTCTTTTCATGCCCAGCAGATTTGTGTGACAGAAAACATGTTTGTATTATTAGCTCTGCAGTCATAAAGAGAGATTCTGACATGAGTTAGGATTACATGCTACGATTTGCTCTTTGCTACTGAACATGCCTCAGGGAAGCTCCCGTTCACACACGCACATACGGGGGGGCTGAACCAAACGCAGCACAAGAAACGAGAATAATTACACATAAACAGACATTCGGCTTTCAATGTGACTAAATTACAACTTGCCGAGACACATTGTGAGCCCTCAAATAGAGGGGATTTCCTCTGCAAATTGCTTTGTGCATGTATGCATTTGTGTGTTTGACTTGGAGTGAATCCTCTGGGCTGTAATGCATCTCATAAGAACCACTGAAAAGGCTTCTGAATGGAGAGTGTCTTGTTTAGTATTTTTTTTTTAAAAATGTGTGATGCTATAGTGTATGCAATGCATGCAAAATCACCATAGATTTCACATTAGCTGTAGTACATACTTTATATTTAGCCTTCTGGTTGCTGCAGGAGTGTTCGATATGTCTGTCTTACAAAAAAAATTTCTGGAACTGTCATCTTCTTCCTCCTCTCTCTCTCTTCTTTCTCTCTGTTTTCTGTTTGTAGAGGGGGATAGCAATTAAAATGTGACAGTGTCAGTGCACTAGTGCCGTCACGCTCTGCCTTCTCCCTTTGAGGCGGTGACAGGGCCGAGACCTAGAGATGAACTGCTCTTAAATTACACTTTTATCAGTGCTGACGTCTTTCATAATTAATCTTCATGCCCACAATTGTCACCAAGTGGCTTTTTTTCACCTACAGATGAGCTCTTGATGGGGTCATGATTGTACGGTAGAATTTCCCATTTCTAAAGGCCGATTAAAATACAGCTTAATTGTGTTTCTTAAAGACGACATGGGATGACGTTCAAAAAGCATAGTTATGTGGCATATTTCAGATGAAATAGAATATTCCCTGGGACACAATGTAGAGCATGGCTTGATTTTATCCACTGGGAATTGATTAGTTCATTAAATTATATTATTAGTGTTACTTTCTAAGGCAAGCACGCATTTTTTCCCTAAATCCATAACCCTATTAAGCTTTTTTGTATAAAAATGTAATTTTTTATTTTGTATATTGGGTGTTTTTGCCTTTTATTATGATAGAATAGTATGTAGACCGGAGACGGGATTGGAAAAGGTTTGCGAGCCGGGACTCAAACTCGGGTCGCCTGAAACGCAACGGCACTATATGTCGGTGCTCTCCACGAGGCTATCGGCACCAACACAACGTGTGTGAGTGTGGCCCTGTTTAAACCTGGTATTAGGATGTGTTTTGGTCTATCAGATAACAAGTAGACGAGGGAGACACATTCCTGTTTACACCTGGTGTTTTAATCCATCACTTTTGTCCACTTTTGACCACTTTCTTTGAGGGGAGGGTCTATATGCGGGTAAATGTATGGGCTTTTTCAGATCTTTCGATCTAATGGACGAAATTAACTCATGCAATTTACATATGAATGAGAAAGTAGACGACTGAAAACAAAAGGAGAGCAGGAGCATTCATCTAGGTCGCAAGACCACTCTGTGAGTTAGAAATCAGGAATGGTGAGAGAACATTGTGCTTGGTACGTTTGTCATCTTTAAACCAATCTTGGGTTTTCAGCCAACAAACTTTAAATCCCGTCTTTTGTGACTGTTCTTTTTTTACAGTCTATGGTTCGAATCATTCGACCACATGAACATTTACTGTACACTACGAAAGCAATCCGGTCAAATACGTATTCAACTACTTCTGGAAGTGGTCAAAAGTGGACAAACTCAACACGTTTTAGAACCGTGTTTTTAGTGTCATCCACATGTGATCGATCGATTCAAACACATCTTAATACCAGGTGTAAACAGGGCCTGTGTGTACGTATATAAAAGATGATAGTTGTAGAGGACTGACAATATTTAGGCAGCACTGAGGTACCAATATTTATTTTCTCTACTTGGTTGAACAATGAACTGTGCATCCATTTATAAACCATAACAGGGTGTTTTATCCCTGTCTATTTTTATACATGAAATGTGACATGCACTGTCATTTTCTCTGCTTCCTAATTCGAGAGCATATTGTGGCGTGTTTAAGTCCTCAGCCGTGGCGTCTCCAGTGTAACACTGGTTCTCTGGCTGGATGTGAACCAGCGGTTTTCTGCTAATCCCTGTGGTTGTGTCTGGAGCTCGCGGGAGGATTTGTGCTGTCAGACATCCTCCATAGCCAGGACTCCGTGCTGACACTCGCGGCCCCGTCTGGGCACTGTTATCAGGGGAAGAGAGTGTATCCGTAGTGCCCAAATTAAGCTCCAGTAAACCTGTGGACGGCAGGCTGTTATGCTGTGGCCTGACAAAACCCAGCAGCAGAAATCCATAAAGATTTACAGGCGCTCTACCGCATGCAGCGCTATCATCCGTGAACAAGGAAAGTTTGTGACGATTTGTTTCCCACCTTAACACCCCATTCAGGGCTTGGAAATAGTAAAGGATAATTGGGTGTTTCTTCAACTACGGGCACTTTTATGTCCCAGGAGTTTACTATAAAATAATAGAAACTGTTAAAACTAACTAGATAACTTTATTTGTATTCTGTTTGCAAAAATGAAGGGCACAATAAAAACCAATGCATTATAGATTTTATTGTGTTACTTTTTACTGATTTTCAATCTTAATCTTTTAAAATATGATGCATTCAAAATTCATCATAAAAAAAATAAAGTAATAATAAAACAGAGCAATTCCAAGATGGTCTTCGCACCATTGGTGCTCTGGCCCTAAATATTTGTTAATAAGAATATGCATTACATTTAAAAAAATTTGTCTAATAAAGCTTTCTGCATTTATTGTATGAAATAAAATTAAAAAAATTGCAAAATCATTAAAAGGTATTCTGTACTTGAGATATGAAACATGTAATGTGTGAGGAAAACTTCAAGGTAAAAATGTCTGTAGTTTGATTCTGCATCATTTCCAACAACCTGTAATTTTGTCAGATTATCCAAAAAGTTACAACATTTATTTAAGATATTATAAATTATTTGTATATTTATTTATTTTAATTTTCCAATTTAGGATACATAAAATGCTTAGCGAGATAATGGTCTCAGCCATTTTATTCCAAAAATGTTTTTAAATAATAATTTCCACCACCGTAATTTCCATAACAAAATGTTACTAATCACAATATATAATTAACTTCAAATTAGTGATGTAAAAACACATGTCAGAAAAACATATAAATATTAAATAAATAGCAGAGCGTATTTAAACACTGTTAATAGACATATGAAACTAGTTTGAGTGTGTTTTAAGAGAGTTTATAAAAGTCCACACGCAGGGCCAAAAGTAGTTAGCTCTAAGTGGGTGTTGTTGACATCATATCCCTGTATCAGTTGCGTCATTCTCCGCGGTTCTCTAAATGCAGTAAATTGAGCTGTATTCAGGTGTGAGGGTGTTCCAGGAACAGCATTCTTTTCTGTTCCGCCATAGTTAATGGCTACCTTCAGCACTGTTATTTGGAAACATTAATAAATGACCGCAGCGGATTGCTATTCGCCTTGTCTGTTGATGTTTTGGGCTGCTTAGCAATACCCGGGTATTATGTTTTGTTCACAGCAGAGGGAAGAAGATGAGAGGAAATCATCCCATTGTCCTCCATATTCTTTCATTACCCAGCTCTGTTCACCGTTATTTCATTTTTTCACTCGTCTTCTGTTTACTGAGCACGGTGCTTAGGGCTACACGCACAGACTTGCTTTAATGAGATATATTTTCTTTCGTCATTACTTAGAAACCACATGTAAAGATTGAGTTTAGGCCCCTGTGTATGTAAGTGAGGAGCGTTGGGCTCTTAGGGGCTGTTTATGGTGAATAATCAAAAGCACAGATTAAAGGAGGATCATAAAAGAGAGTTTCACTCAGGTTAAATGGTCTGCTTTGAGCTTAATGTATTGTGTGTGTGTGTGTGTGTGTGTGTGTGTGTGTGTGTGTGTGTGTGTGTGTGTGTGTGTGTGTGTGTGTGTGTGTGTGTGTGTGTGTGTGTGTGTGTGTGTGTGTGTGTGTGTGTGTGTGTGTGCAGTCAACGACTTAGCTAACAGCTATTTTCTGACAGGATTGATAAGCTCAAATTTGGTCTTTTAAAATAAAAGAGTTCGATCTGCTTTGTAAGCAAATGCAACACAAGCGTCCACCCCAGAGCGTTTATGAGAACTAAGCTGCAACAGTTGGTAAATAGGAAATTAGAAATCACAAACATAAGCACATTAACATATGACCACTCTATATATTTATACTAGGGCTGTCAATAGATAAAAGATTTTAAGCACGATTAGTTGTGCCGTTTTTGTGCGATTAATCGCACAGTTATCGTGAAAATAAGCATAGACCATTTATATTGTTTAACCCATTAATTTTGTCATCATTTGCTATAGCCAGCAAAATAAACCAGTTGGTGTCTTTCCAAAAAGGACACTTGGAGACTCCAAAAGGACACCAAATAACTAAATTATATAAGGAGTCCATATAATTCATAAAGTTATGCACACCAATGCACCCTGAAAAAAAAAAACATTTCAGAAAAAATTGGGTGATGCCATTTTTTTGACTAACGTTATAAGTGAAATTATAATTTATTGTGGCTCTGTATTTTAAAAAAGCCCATTATTTAATGAAAGAAAATGAATTACACATATATATATATATATATATATATATATATAATTTTCTTTATTTTAGTTTTACCTGCCATTTTTTAACACTCTTTCTTGAATTTAAATGAACTTCTGTCTTATTTTTTTTAATACATTTTAGGATGTGAAAATCTTAATGCAAATGCAAATAAGCCCTCATTTGATTCTACTTTTGATTTGATTTAATTTATTCCTTTTAGAGTTGGCAGTGAATTAACAATATCCTGTAAATAAAAAGCACTGGCGTGTGAAGCTTAATCATCAGAGCTCAGAGGGTGTGGCCTATTGCCAAGGCCATTTCATTGGCTAATAATAATCCAATAATTTATGTTGGATTATCATGGAAGATTGCATTATTATGTTCTTTTCAGCAGAGCAATCTAGCGAGAAGAAGAGCAAAATGTGTTTTAAAGATAAAATGTCTTCAGATATAGAAGATCCAGCCTCCCTGTG
Organism: Siphateles boraxobius; assembly: GCF_051911475.1. Classification (NCBI taxonomy): domain Eukaryota; kingdom Metazoa; phylum Chordata; class Actinopteri; order Cypriniformes; family Leuciscidae; genus Siphateles; species Siphateles boraxobius. The sequence goes on along the minus strand of NW_027508833.1, from coordinate 19,479,299 downwards.
TGGGCCATTAAACTGGCACGGCTTCCATATTCAACATCCATGGGAAACATTTCGCGTCTATGAATATGAGCCTCTGGGATTACAGTGAACAAACACAACCAGAAAGGCAGATGCCGAAATTGCTGTTTAGATATACGCTATGAAGTGTTCAGATCGGATGTGAGGCCAAGACAGAATCAAGGCTTCAGACAAAGTTGTCAGCGTCTCAGAGAAATGATAATGACGCAGAAAGGTTGTCCCGTGAGAGCGAGGCCCGTCTGTTTACCGTCGGCTGGGTGGGCCGACTCTAAGCCTGCTTTATACGCTGTTCTTAGGCAATGTTGAATCTTCCCCAGACCATGACAAACACAAGTAATTTGTTTTTTTGAATGACTTCCGATGCAGCCAGGAAGAGCAGGACAGCATGTGTTCTTGTCTACATATAAAGGATAATTGTGCTTTCGTGCTTGATTTATAATTGCTGTGTTTGTTCTGTCATGCTTGTGTGAATGTAAATACATGCATTCAGCTCACTATCTCGTAAAATCTCACCACAAGGGAGTAATAGCCGACACAAAGACTTCAAACATGGTTTACACATACATACTGAAATCATATCTTACATTTTTGATTAGCCGGTCTCTTTAATTAGTCGTTAAATTAATATTTTAGCCACGTGACATTTACTGCCTCTCATGTCGTTTTGAACCATTATGTTATAATTTTTGTTTTTCAATCATATCTTTGGCTTTCTCAATTATGACTAATAAGACTTTAACTCCCCTTTTTTGGGCTTGGAATTATAAATCACTCTACATCTTCAGAAAATGTCTGTAAAATATCTACTTCTAATATATATATATATATATATATATATATATATATATATATACACCTAAAGTATTATTAGGAACACCTGTTCAATTTTTCATTAATGCAATTATCTAATCAACCAATCACATGGCAGTTGCTTCAATGCATTTAGGGGTGTGGTCCTGGTCAAGACAATCTCCTGAACTCCAAACTGAATGTCAGAATGGGAAAGAAAGTGTATTTAAGCAATTTTGAACGTTGCATGGTTATTGTTGTCAGACGGGCCGGTCTGAGTATTTCACAATCTGCTCAGTTACTGGGATTTTCTCCCACAACCATTTCTAGGGTTTACAAAGAATGGTGTGAAAAGGGAAAAACATCCAGTATGCGGCAGTCCTCTGGGCGAAAATGCCTTGTTGATGCTAGAGGTCAGAGGAGAATGGGCCGACTGATTCAAGCTGATAGAAGAGCAACTTTGACTGAAATAACCACTCGTTACAACCGTGGTATGCAGCAAAGCATTTGTGAAGCCACAACACGCACAACCTTGAGGCGGATGGGTTACAACAGCAGAAGACCCCACCGGGTACCACTCATCTCCACTACAAATAGGAAAAAGAGGCTACAATTTGCAAGAGCTCACCAAAATTGGACAGTTGAAGACTGGAAAAATGTTGCCTGGTCTGATGAGTCTCGATTTCTGTTGAGACATTCAGATGGTAAAGTCAGAATTTGCTGTAAACAGAATGAGAACATGGATCCATCATGCCTTGTTACCACTATGCAGGCTGGTGGTGGTGGTGTAATGGTGTGGGGATGTTTTCTTGGCACACTTTAGGCCCCTTAGTGCCAATTGGGCATCGTTTAAATGCCACGGCCTACCTGAGCATTGTTTCTGACCATGTCCATCCCTTTATGGCCACCATGTACCCATCCTCTGATGGCTACTTCCAGCAGGATAATGCACCATGTCACAAAGCTCGAATCATTTCAAATTGGTTTCTTGAACATGACAATGAGTTCCCTTTCAGTCGATAACGTCGGACGTAGTCGACGCGACTGAAATGGGATCACGCTAGGGAGCCTATCGTCTTCGAGTATTATTGAACGAGCCAATACACATTGGCGTGCGAGATTTGCATCTCACACTCCGCCCCGCAGCGCGGGTATAAATACGGAAGTGGATGCACGCACCATTTGCCTTTCGCTTCGGAGCCGAGCTTCATGTCTGGATCTGAAGAGTGTTGTTGTACAACGAGCGAGTGTGTCGGCGCTTCTTTGGGAAGTCTCTCCTGGTGTCGGTGGTTACAGCGCGAGTGCAGCGGTGATCGCGAGCTTCAAGCTCTCAACTGCTGTTTTCACAGCAACCAAATTTCTGTTTGTGTTTGTTTGTCTGACGGTCGGTTGAGGGCGAGAAAGTGAGTGCTTCACTGGCACAGGGTGCACCATTCCTGTGTCAGTGTTGCCGCGGTCATTCCCCTGTGTGCTCCGGCACTGGTGAGAGGTTTTCACTTCCTAAAAGAGCAACACGGGTGCGTTTGCGTCTTTTTCAAGATGTCATTCCGCCCGTGCGTTTCTGGGTGCGGTCGTTCCCTGTCTCTCTCTGATGGTCACAATTGTTGTATCACGTGTTTGGGCTTACAGCACGCTGAGGCAGCTTTTGTGGACAGCTCATGTTTTCACTGTGGGAACATGACTGTCGCAGTGTTGAGGGCGAGACTCGCCTTCGTCCGCGGAGAGCGAGTCCCCATTGCCATGCCCCACCCCCGGGTGCTGCATGGGATGGGTGACCGGAGGGTAGTGTTGGATGTCCCGCCCGGTAACCATTCCCTGTGGGCTCCTCACCCCTCCCTTCCACTGCTACCATTGGAGCCTCCGGTGTTATCTGCTGGTCCATCTGTAATGGGTGGGCCAGCGGTTCCACTCGGGGCTCCCCTGGGGGACAGGATGTCGATTGCAGCATCGGAGGGTGAGCTGATGTCTGGAGATGACGACTCGGCTGCGTTGTCTCCCTCCGGGAGTTCAATGTTGCCCGAGCCGGATCCAGAATTATCAGCTATGCTGAAACGGGCCGCCGAGGCTGTCGGGCTCGAGTGGAACCCTCCACCGTGTCCTGTTCAGTCTCGGTTGGATGATTGGTATCTCGGGGCGGGCCGTGCTGGTTCTCAGCCCGCCGCCCCAGTGCCCTTCTTTCCCGAAGTGCATGAAGAGCTTACTTGGTCGTGGACGGCACCTTTTACTGCTGAAAACGACTTGAGTAGTTCTTCCTCCCTCACTACCCTTGTCGGAGGAGCGGTGAAGGGTTATGAGGCTGTCCCTCCAGTGGAGCGGTCTGTTGCGACTCTTTTATGTCCAACGGCCGCTGCATCCTGGGTGGGGGATCCTTGTTTCCCCTCGCGGGCCTGTGAGTTCGCGTCAGGATTGGCGGTCAGAGCTTACAGAGCTTGCGGGCAAGCCGCTTCCTCTTTGCATGCCTTGGCGTTGTTGCAGGTCTACCAGGCCAAAACACTCATGGACATGCACGAGGGTAGTTTGGACCGGGCGCTCGTGAGTGAGCTCCGCACCGCCACTGACCTCGCCCTCCGGGGTACGAGTGTCGCGGCGTGTGCGGTCGGTCTAGCGATGTCCACTTTGGTGGTCCAGGAACGCCATCGTTGGCTCAGCCTGGTTGAGATGGCGGATGCGGACAAGGTTCGGTTCCTGGACTCCCCAATTTCCCAGGTTGGGTTGTTCGGCGACGTGGCGGAGAGCTGCGCCCAACAGTTCTCTGCCACCCAGGTTCGGACGGAGGCTCCCCGACACACCCTATCCCGGCGGCCCGCTGTTGCCTCCACCCTGCCGCCGGAGATAGTCCCTCCGCCCGTTCGTCGCCGAGGGCGCCCCCCTGCCGCTGCCTCCGGTTCCGCGGGGTCTCCGCAACAGCCTTCACCCAGGCCCCAGCGTAGAACCAGCAGCAGGCAGGCCGCCCGGTCTGTCTCAGTCACCGCCCAGCCAGGGGGCGAGTGTCAGAAACGTTCCTGAGACAGGCCACCCAGGGATGGGGGGACTAGCTCTTCAGATGGTTACCGTTCCACCATTGGCTCTCCGGAGTCCAGTGGTACCCCAATTGTCAGAAGAGCGAATTTCTCCGTCCCTGGGTCCCAAGAGGGCGAGGCTGGCGGCTTGCGACCCTGTGGAACAGCCTTGCTCCCCCCAGCCCCCTCTTGTTCGCCAGCCCGCAACACGAGGCGGTCGAGGACCCGGTCATCCGCCTTCTCTCCCGTCCTCTGTTGCCCCGTGGAGACAGGTAAGTGCAGCACGGCTCACTCAGACCCCGCTTCGGGCCGCCCACGGGCCTTCCGAGCCGGGTCCCTGCCCTCCACCGCGCTGCCCCACCCCGGGTATGCCTGTGTTACCCTTGGTCCCCCTGGTTCGGTTCGTCGAGGCCTGGAAAGTGCTCTCCAACCCGTCCGGCTGGCTCCTCCGTACCATCAGGCTCGGCTACACGATTCAGTTCCGCCGGAGTCCGCCCAGGTACAGTGGCATTCGCCACACTTCAGTGTCGAGCGAATCTGCTCCTGTCATGCGCGCGGAGATCGCGGTCCTGCTGGCGAAGGACGCGATAGAGCCGGTGTCGGTAGCCGATATGAAGGCCGGCTTTTACAGCCCGTACTTCATTATACCCAAGAAAGGGGGTGGGTTACGACCAATCCTGGACCTGCGAGTCCTGAATCGGGCCCTTCACAAGCTCCCGTTCAGAATGCTGACGCAGAAACGCATCTTCCAATGTGTCCGTCCCCAGGATTGGTTTGCAGCGATCGACCTGAAGGACGCGTACTTTCATGTCTCCATCCTGCCGCGACACAGGCCATTCCTGCGTTTCGCGTTCGAGGGTCAGGCGTATCAGTACAAAGTCTTACCCTTCGGGCTGGCCCTGTCACCCCGTGTCTTTACGAAAGTTACGGAGGCAGCCCTCGCTCCCATGAGAGAGCAGGGCGTTCGCGTTCTCAACTATCTCGACGACTGGCTGATACTAGCGCAGTCTCGGGAGCTGTTATGCGAACACAGGGATTTGCTGCTCCAGCACATCAGCCAGCTGGGTCTTCAGGTCAACTGGGAGAAGAGCAAACTCGCCCCTGTGCAGAGGATCTCTTTTCTCGGTTTGGAGCTGGACTCGGTCCAACACACGGCGCGCCTCACAGAGGATCGCGCCCGGTCGGTGCTGAACTGCCTGAATTTTATCAAGAGCAGAACAGTGGTTTTTCTGAAACAGTTTCAGAGGCTCCTGGGGCATATGGCAGCCGCAGCCGCAGTTACGCCGCTCGGCCTGCTTCATATGAGACCACTCCAGCACTGGCTTCGCGACCGAGTCCCGAGGTGGGCGTGGCGGAGAGGCACGCTCCCTGTGAGAATCACCGCGGCCTGCCTCCAAACCTTCAGCCCGTGGTCGGACCTTTCGTTTCTCCGGGCCGGTGTGTCCCTAGAACAAGTGTCCAGGCATGCTGTGGTCTTCACAGACGCCTCCAACACTGGCTGGGGGGCCACGTACAACGGGCATGCAGTAGCTGGCACCTGGACGGGGTCCCACCTGCATTGGCACATCAACTGCCTCGAGTTGTTAGCAGTACTCCTTGCTTTGAGACGCCTCAGGACGACGCTGCTCGGCAGGCACGTACTGGTCCGGACGGACAGCACTGCGGCCGTTGCGTACATCAACCACCAAGGTGGTCTACGTTCCCGCCGCATGTCACAACTCGCCCGCCACCTCCTCCTATGGGGTCAGAAGCATCTGAGGTCGCTTCGTGCCGTTCACATCCCTGGCCTGCTCAATCGTGCCGCCGACGAGCTCTCACGACAGATTGTGGCCTCGGGAGAATGGCGGCTCCATCCCCAGGCGGTCCAGCTAATATGGGACCACTTCGGGGCCGCACAGATAGATCTGTTTGCCTCTCCGGACTCGTCCCATTGCCAGTTGTTTTATTCCCTCGAAACGGATGCACTGGCTCACAGCTGGCCCCGGGGCCTCCGCAAGTATGCGTTTCCCCCAGTGAGCCTTATTGCACAACTACTGTGCAAAGTCAGGGAGGAAGAGGAGCAGGTTTTGCTAGTTGCCCCTTATTGGCCCAACCGAACCTGGTTCCCCGAACTTTTTCTCCTCTCGACAGCTCCTCCCTGGCCTATTCCTCTGAGAGAGGACCTACTCTCTCAGGGACGGGGCACCATATGGCACCCGCGTCCAGACTATTGGAGACTCCATGTGTGGTCCCTGGACGGGACGCGGAGGTTTTAGGTAGTCTACCACAGGCAGTCGTAGATACCATCACGTCAGCGAGAGCCCCCTCTACGAGGCTTGCTTACTCCCTGAAGTGGAAACTGTTCGTTGAGTGGTGTGCTTCTCAAGGAGAAGACCCCCGAAGGTGTTCGGTCATTTCCGTGCTTTCTTTCCTGCAAGAGGCTTTGGAGCGTCGGCTGTCCCCCTCCACCCTCAAAGTGTATGTCGCCGCTATTGCCGCACATCACGATGCAGTAGACGGGAAATCCCTGGGGAAGCATGACTTGATCGTCAGGTTCCTGAGGGGAGCGAGGAGGTTGAATCCGCCTCGCCCCCCCTCTATACCCTCTTGGGACTTATCTCTGGTGCTAACCGCACTGCAGAGACCGCCCTTCGAGCCTTTGCAGGTAGCGGAGTTAAAAATTCTGTCCCAAAAGACAGTTCTCCTACTTGCTTTGGCCTCCATCAAGAGGGTAGGGGACCTGCACGCATTTTCGGTCAGCGAATCGTGCCTGGAATTCGGGCCGGCTAACTCTCACGTTATCCTGAGACCCCGGCCTGGATATGTGCCCAAGGTTCCTACCACCCCCTTTCGGGACCAGGTGGTGAACCTGCAAGCGCTGCCCCCGGAGGAGGCAGACCCAGCCCTGGCTTTTCTCTGCCCCGTTCGCGCTCTGCGCTTGTACGTGGACAGAACGCAAAGCTTTAGGACCTCAGAGCAGCTCTTCGTCTGTTATGGAGGACAGCGGAAGGGAAAGGCTGTCTCCAAGCAGAGGTTGGCCCACTGGATAGTGGATGCCATCATCTTGGCGTATGAGTCCCAAGGTGAACCCTGTCCCCCCGGACTGCGAGCTCACTCCACAAGGAGTGTTGCCGCTTCTTGGGCGTTGGCGCAGGGTGCCTCGCTGACAGATGTCTGTAGAGCTGCGGGCTGGGCGACACCTAATACGTTTGCTAGATTCTATAGCCTACGTGTCGAGCCGGTTGCTTCCCGTGTGCTCTCTTCTCATAGAAGCCAGTAACACCGTGAGCCCCGGTTCAGTGTCGGCTTGCTGCGCCATTCCCCTCTTACGGACCGGATACGTGCGCCATTTCGCTCCGGTGGAATTCCCTTGTCCGGAACCTGTTGAGCTCCTCCGTACCCCCCCCAACGTCGGACGTGGCGGAACGTCTGGTGTTAGGCCTACCACTCGTATGCAGTGTGGAACCTGTGTTAGGCTGGGTCCATATGTTGCGGTCCCTACGGCGACCCCATATGTGTATTCTTCCACGATACGGCTCCCCAAGGTGAGCCCGTGTCTTTCCCTTGGCAGAGTCCTGCCGTCACTGTAAATTGGTGTGTCTCCCCCCTCTCTAGGCTGGAGCCACCCCAGTGACATTCCATATGTTATACTGCCCGGCTCTCCGCCCAGTTCATATGTGTATTTCCCCCCCCCTTTCGGGTTGGTTGGGCTCCGCAGCGTCCCTTCCTTCCAATGTTGGGCACGCTTTCCCAGTGTTACCAAGTCTAACTGAGTGGGTCTTGTGGAACAGCAGCGACTTCCTGGCCTAAGCCCTGTCCTTTTCCGCTAGAACGTCGGGAGGATCAGAAGGCTTTTGTCTAGGCACTGGAAGGTGGCAGCGTTAGTGGCGTGTTCAATGGTTGATCCCATTTCAGTCGCGTCGACTACGTCCGACGTTATCGACTGAAAGGGAACGTCCTGGTTGCGTATGCAACCCACCGTTCCCTGAAGGAGGGAACGGAGGACGTAGTCCCCTTGCCACTACCGCTGGACCACCGCTGACTCCGAGTTACGCTCGGCTCCTCAGCGAAAAGCAAATGGTGCGTGCATCCACTTCCGTATTTATACCCGCGCTGCGGGGCGGAGTGTGAGATGCAAATCTCGCACGCCAATGTGTATTGGCTCGTTCAATAATACTCGAAGACGATAGGCTCCCTAGCGTGATCCCATTTCAGTCGCGTCGACTACGTCCTCCGTTCCCTCCTTCAGGGAACGGTGGGTTGCATACGCAACCAGGACGTTCACTGTACTAAAATGGCCCCCACAGTCACCAGATCTCAAACCAATAGAGCATCTTTGGGATGTGGTGGAACGGGAGCTTCGTGCCCTGGATGTGCATCCCACAAATCTCCATCAACTGCAAGATGCTATCCTATCAATATGGGCCAACATTTCTAAAGAATGCTTTCAGCACCTTGTTGAATCAATGCCACATAGAATTAAGGCAGTTCTGAAGGCGAAAGGGGGTCAAACACAGTATTAGTATGGTGTTCCTAATAATCCTTTAGGTGAGTGTATATATATATATATATATACATATATATATATATATATATATATATATATATAAATACATACATATATATATATATATATATATATATATATATATATATATATATATTAGAGGTGGGCATAGATTAATTTTTTTAATCTAGATTAATCTCACTGTAATCTTGGAATTAATCTAGATTAATCTAGATTAAAATGGCTCATTTGAATTCTGCAGAAGGCATTCAGAATATGTGTGCTACCAAAATAATGACTAAAAGTAAGTCTTTGAGAATAGTTCGCCTCGCGTAGGGATTTGAATTTCTGCCAAAAATGCCATTCGACAATAGAGGAGCAAAAGTCGAATATCGTTCGGGAGGAAAAATCGCACACTCACAATGACAGAATGGGAGGCCAATTTCATCTTTAGCGATTTGTCATCAAACAAACTGTTTATTAATTGAACAAGTAAAATGTTTTCGCCTTTTTTTGACGTAGTAGGCTAATTGGATCATATAAAATAATGTCATGTCATAATGATTTTATGTGAACCTGTCTTTACCGGCAATAGCCTCCTCCTTTTTAAACAAATTAGTTTTCAATCAATGTAAACTATTCTTTTGACTATGCCCCTGCGCAATACACACACATTACCCCGGGATGGCGGGTTTTTCAATTCATAAACTGTACACAATGGTAGCTTATTTAACCTGATAACCTCTGCCAGTGCGCCGACGCTCTGAAGCCTTTTTTTTTTGTAGCCTATAAATTAATGTATATGTCCAAAAAAATTTAAAATGTATTACCTGAATGAAATGAAATCGAATGTATCGTCCTGTGAAATCATTCACAGACAGCTTACGAAGATGTTCAACTAATAAAGATCTTCATCGCTGGCAAAAATATGATGCATTTGCAGATTTGCTTTCACTAGACTAAATTGTTGATCCACGGCCACTTCATCCAACGCTCTTGATGTTTTTTAAATCTTCCTGTTACGAATCCGAGTCGAGGATTCGTAATAGGAAATGGGCTACAGGTGCCGGATTCCCCAGGTCAAGCCACTTTTGAACCAGAAACAGCGGCAGAAGCACCTGACCTGGGCTACAGAGAAGCAGCACTGGACTGTTGTTCAGTGGTCCAAAGTACTTTTTTCGGATGAAAGCAAATTTTGCATGTCATTCGGAAATCAAGGTGTCAGAGTCTGGAGGAAGACTGGGGAGAAGGAAATGCCAAAATGCCTGAAGTCCAGTGTCAAGTACCCACAGTCAGTGATGGTCTGGGGTGCCATGTCAGCTGCTGGTGTTGGTCCACTGTGTTTTATCAAGGACAGGGTCAATGCAGCTAGCTATCAGGAGATTTTGGAGCACTTCATGCTTCCATCTGCTGAAAAGCTTTATGGAGATGAAGATTTCATTTTTCAGCACGACCTGGCACCTGCTCACAGTGCCAAAACCACTGGTAAATGGTTTACTGACCATGGTATTACTGTGCTCAATTGGCCTGCTAACTCTCCTGACCTGAACCCCATAGAGAATCTGTGGGATATTGTGAAGAGAAAGTTGAGAGATGCAAGACCCAACACTCTGGATGAGCTTAAGGCCGCTATCGAAGCATCCTGGGCCTCCATAACACCTCAGCAGTGCCACAGGCTGATTGCCTCCATGCCACGCCGCATTGAAGCAGTCATTTGTGCAAAAGGATTCCCGACCAAGAATTGAGTTCATAACTGAACATAATTATTTGAAGGTTGACCTTTTTTGTATTAAAAACACTTATTTTATTGGTCGGATGAAATATGCTAATTTTTTTAGATAGGAATTTTGGATTTTCATGAGCTGTATGCCAAAATCATCAGTATTAAAACAATAAAAGACCTGAAATATTTCAGTTGGTGTGCAATGAATCTAAAATATATGAAAGTTTAATTTTTATCATTACATTATGGAAAATAATTAACTTTATCACAATATGCTAATTTTTTGAGAAGGACCTGTATATATATACACATATATTGTATATATATATATATATATATATATATATATATATATATATATACATATATATATGAATGGAATGAACTAATGATATATGATATTCATTGTCTTATGTTAACGTTACTACCTGGAAATTATCGTCGTCTGTTTATTGTATTATCTCGGTTTATTTCTTGATTCTATTAAATAGAATTTATAAAGATAATTTTTTATAAAGATACTAGGTATAGAATAGAAGATAAAGTGTTAGTGCAAGTGACATATATGATTATATTTACTAATATTTGTTAATATTATTGGTTGGATGGATTTTTGTAAATTGTACTATTGTACTATTGTAAATGAATGTGATGTCAGCATCCTAAAAGGTCACTAAGGTCATCGGCAGTTATGATCTTACCTTCAACGGAGGCAGCGCGGGTCTTGAGAAGATCGTCAGTGTCACATCAGTGTTGTTTCATTGCTGTCATTCTCGCCTTGCCACTTTTGGTTTTCTAACCGCCGGAAAGACAGCAGTTACATCATATCAACATGTCAGCTTTCTTGTTTTCTGCGTCTACTGACTGCAGCTACTTGTTTCTTTAGTTAATTAATTAGTGATGACTGGTTTATGTTCCATTATTTAGCAGTTACTGCCCTTGTGCATTATTTATGTAGATTCTAGAGAAAGTGAGAATGGAGACTATGAGGGATTAGCAGTTTGATTTCAGCGTTTAATGAGGACAAACAATACAAAAAAATCTGTCATTTAGAGAGATAAAACAGGATTTTTGATGAGTTTGTACAAGTTGTCCTGTGTGTTTTGACAGGCTGAATGAACTAAATTCACCCCCTTTGGGTCTTATTTGTCAAATCAGCATAGATTTATGCATGCAACAGACAAACAATACAAAAACAAAAGTTAGTTAAGTCATATAAAAATATACAATTACATATAAAATATTAAATATACATTTAAATAGGTTATGTGATTATTAATTGTATTATTTTAATACTACTTTCTAGTAGTATTTTGAACCTTCGATGCTAGTCTGTTACTAGTCGAAGGCCTAATTAAGCTGAGAGGATCCATTGGACACTGCTAGTGAATTGTGCTTACACATGGTTCAAGAGTTCCTGGATTGACCTGGTTTTGTGTTTGTCTGAACCAGCATGTCTCTGCTGAACCACGACTGCCACCCGAACTGTGTCATGATCTTCGAGGGCAAGAGACTCACGTTGCGAGCTGTTAAGGTCATCAGACCCTGTGAGGAGGTACAGTTCCATCCATACACACTTATTTCCTGCACGCCTTGTCCTTTTATTGCTTTTCTTTTTCACTCTTTCTCACTCTCATACACCTTTTTCCCCGCTCGCCTCGTCCTTTTCTAAACTACCTGGGACATTTAAATTTATGGGGCCCAGGAGGAAATTATATGGATGGGTCTCAGCTGTCACAGGGCCCAAGAAAACATTACCACAATTTTTTTGGGAAAAAAAGGTTTTATTTATTTGTTTTAATTAATGATTTAGTTATTTCTGCAACACTAAATGGAATTGCAAAAAAAGTTCCACTCTAAGTTATTGTTATTTGGGTTGTTTTTAATATTATTATTATTTCTATTCTTATTTTTCATTTGTCCTTTCAAATTTATAACATTTTTGTACGTTCTCTAATATCATTAGCTTATTTTAATTATTATTAAAATATTATTTATTATTAGCTCATTTTAGTATTTTCATTGTTTAGTAGTTATTTGTTAATTCTTGAGCTTAGAATTATACAGTTCTATCCCCGTTTAGGGTAGTTCTGAGATATTGAGCATCAACGTTTTTAAATCTCTGCTGTTTTGTGAGATGGAACCTTTTTATTTTATTAATAACTACTAACAAAATATTTTTTTTACAAAAATAACACCACACAGGCATTAATAAACACCTAATGGATAAGATTATGTCAAAAACTCAATTTCAACCAAAAGTGGAGATAGTACCATGTAATTCTAAGCTCACGAATTGTCATTTTTATTTTATTTATTTTATTAAGTCCCCCTGTGGTGACAAATCAAGCTTTTAATGTTGTTTATATGTCTTTTTGGTGTTTTTAATATGATTTAAGACAAACCATGTACAAAGTCATCACCATTGCTGGGTATAAAACTGCAGTGAACCAAAGACAATCCCAAAAGCACGGTTTGAAATCGCTGGTCTTTCTGACATCACAAACTACCTTGTAACCAATCATGTAAACGTGTGATCGTCAACGAGTGGATCTCTTAGCTGGTGTGAGTGAGTGGAGGCGGGGCTAATTTGCATATTCATAGAATCGCGTATACTAAATTAGGCACGGATGTAGAGTTACATTCAAGCTATTTTAAGGCATGAAGATATTTTTTCAAGGAAAAAACATTTAAATATGTAATTTTGTTGATCAAAGGTGAGCTTTAAGGGATAACATTATTCACTACAGGGCTACATACTTTAAAATTAATTTTTCCAGTAATGTTAATTTTTATATTTACTTCAGTTAATAAACATGTTTTCATTCAGTTTCCTGCCCCATACTCAGTCCATTGACTGAACAATACCTCTCAGATAAACAAAGTAATATTTTCATAGTGTCTTGGAGCCACAGTGTTTTACTTTTCAGCCCACAAATAGCAGTTGCCTATTCATTTTAAACCGGGACAGGAGAAAGTATTTTAACTTCCAAAAAATTATACACACCACATTTTCTCAGTTGCAGGCACTTAACGGAGCCCCTGCCAGATTAACTTCACCCTAATTCAGTCATCACATGAATAAATCTAAAAGCAACATCCTACATTTACATTTACTGCGTTTAGCAGACACTCTCATCCAGGGCATCCTGCAGAACTCTTTAACAATCACTCCTGACAAATCAGAGCTCATTTAAACCTATTTACCTGACCGCACACATCCATCACACAACCAGCCAGAATAACTAGTAGAAAGCCAAGATATTCTTATACATTAACACCTGAATCCATTCGGCTGATCTGTGACGGGATGCGGTTGGCCTCGTTTGACGCGCTCGACAAACTCTCATTATTCGTCCGTTCTGTTTATTTCTCCTCCGAAAGTTTAGATATTCCAAAGTAAATCAGGCAGTCATGCTTAATTTCCCTCTGACAGTGGGAGGAAACGTAGAGAGAGCAAAATCGAACTGGAATGAAATTACCAGCAAGCTCTCTGTACACAGGAAGTAATGAGAATTCACACTATAGGTGTACGAAATACGATGGCAGAATACACGAGTGCTCATCGTCCCACAGACACTGTTTACACAAACACACACTCATTCGCACGGCACAATTATAATTCATACACCCACGCACATCTGCACACTGTACACACGGCACTGTTTGCCCATAAGGGTCGTACTCATTTTGGATCGGTTTTTCGTTTTCTCCTCTTCCTGTTTCTGTTGCTTTCTCTATTTACCCATCTTTCTATATGCACTCTACTCTTTCTAACAGTCTTGTTTTCTCTTTCTCCGCTCATAGAGTCTGCTCTCTCACTCTATAACTCGTTCAATGGAATAACTGTTTTCAATTATCTCCCACCCTCCATATTTGACCTCCCCAAGAGAGAGTTTGGAAATGGAAAAGCTTTCTGCATACTGTGCAGTATATGCTGTCGTGCATACTTTTTCTTTTCTTTTTTTCCTTTTCTTTTCTTTTCTTTTCTTTTAGATCAGTGGTTCTCAAACCTGTCCTAGGGACCCCTCACCACTGCACATTTTGCATGTCTCCCTCACCTAACACACCTGATTCAGCTTATCAGCTCATTAGTACAGACTGCAAGACTTGAATTAGGTGTGTCAGATGAGGGAGACATACAAATTGTGCAGTGGTGAGGGGTCCCTAGGACAGGTTTGAGAATCACTGTTTTAGATAACAGGTGAAACAATATGCAGAATACTACGTTATTGTCTCATGACCCTACTACATAACATTCCATATTTAATTTAGTAAGTAGTAATTTAGTAATCTAGATTTTTTTTTTCCTGTCTGGGGAAGTGGATTTTCAAGCACACTGCATTGTGGGATACAGTATTCTATGCAGCTTTCTGTACTTTTATACTGCACATTTTAAGTAAGTGATGCACTGTAAAAAAAAACATCATCATGATTTGTTATCACTTTTTTGTCAAATCAACTTAGGTTCAGATAACATAATGTTTTGAGTTTCTGTTGATTAAACCAATCTCCTTCATTGTATTGACTCAACTTTTTAATTTCAATGAACTCAAAATTGTAAGGCAACCAGTTACTTACTTTTTTAAGTTAAATTAACCTTTTTTTTACAGTGATGACTCCACTCAATAACAATAATTATGAAATTGTTGATGCAATGCAGAATAAATAGAAAGGGATATATGGATATGTGACTCTGTAGGCACAGTATGCATACTGCAGAATAATTTCATGCTGTAGAAAAAAATAACAGATAGTATATAACTCCAAACATACCTGTAATTGGATGTACTTATAGAAAGAGGTAAACAGCTGTTGTGTTTAGAGTTATTTCTCAAACCTCTGGAAGTCATCAGAAAACACAATCATTGTTCAGATTCTCTCAAGACACCTGTCACATTAGATGATGAGAACTCTTAAAACATTTAATTCCTCATAATTTAGCATCAATTCAACCTTTTGCGATCTGATGAAAGCCTGGAAGATCTTTCTTAATGGCTGTACACATAAACACAAACAATGCACATTAAAGCAAAGCAAAGACACATTTTCTTTTCATTTACATTACTGCAGAATTGGAAAGTTAAGGCTACACTATGTGTTTTTCATGTTAGCTCAGCAGGCAGACTTCTCATTATTTAAGACTAAACTGCCATAAGACATTGGCTTTGTTTCGAACCCTAGTGAGCAGCATCTGTGTCTGCTGTCTACATAGGCAACTACTTTCTAAGGCTTAGAAAGTAGTTGCCTATGTAGACAGTAAGGCAGCATCGCAACCCAAATGAAGCCTTGTAAGTGCCCTTTTTTGTTTGAAACACCCTTCATAGGAAACTCACAGTTCCCTTTCGTCCTGGGAACTCCGACGTGTCGTCGGGGGAGTTCCCTGACGAATTGGGATCACGCTAGGGAGACCAATTGCCTTCGAGTGAATTAAAACGAGCCAATGAAAATTGGCATGCAAGATTTGCATTCCGCGACCCGCCTACCAGAGCGGGTATAAAAGGCGGAAGTAAACATTGCGCAATGCTTTTAGCTTCGGAGCCGACCGATTGTGTCCTCTCTGAGTGAGTGAGCTTTAAGATTGTATTTTTCTTACTGCTACGAGTCTGCTGTTTCGGGAGGGGATCTCTCTGTGTTGGTGAGATGGCGTTTCAGCGACCGCGCGGTTCCTGTCTGCCGGCTGCGTCTATATGCTGTTAATTCAAAAGCTGTTTTCACAGCTGGTAAACGGTTGAGTGCGCACAGCGGGCTTGCAGTTTCCCCGCTGTGTTGCCGCGTTGGGTCCCTGTGTGCTTCAGCACGATAGAGAGAGTACTTTCTTCCTGAAAGAGCAACACGAGTGAAGATCGCGTCCTTTTCAGGATGACGTTTCACTCGTGTGTTTCTGGATGCGATCGTTCCCTGTCCTTATTTGACGGCCACGTTCATTGTTTCACATGCCTAATCCGTGTGTGAGACTACGTTCGTGGGTGGTTCATGTTCTCTCAGGGGTGCATGACCACGTCGGCACGTTGTTCGTCTCCCCTTTCTCGTAAAGGCTTGAGCCGCTCAGCGTGCCGTGTGCCGTCGAGCGCCGGCTGACAGCGCGGGTTGTCACGGCAACCCAGCGCGCGTCATTCGGCGCTCAAGATGCGTGGTCAAGATCAAGACTCGCGTGCCTCTATGAGGTGAGTCCCTTTGCTTATTTCCCGATCTAGTTTCTCTTCTGGTGCACCAGAGGAGGGCTACTTTGGCGAATAACATTGGTGATCTGAGGGTTTCAGTGAGCACGAACCACTCACTCCTCTAGCGCATCGCAAACATGCTGAGACTGTGTTCGTGGGTGGTTTATGCTTTCTGATGAGAGCATGACCACGTCGGCACGTTGTTCGCCTTGCCTGAAGGCTTGAGCGCCCAGCGTGCCGTGTGTCATCGAAGCGATGGCCACGTTCACTATCTTGCATGCCTGGTTGACGGCCACGATCACTGTTTCACATGCCTAATCAGTGTGTTGAGACTGCGTTCGTGGGTGGTTCATGTTCTCTCAGGAGTGCATGACCACGTCGGCGTGCTGCTCGTCTCCCCTTTCTCGTAAAGGCTTGAGCCGCTCAGCGTGCCGTGTGCCGTCGAGGCTTTCGGATGGGATTCTGGTCCTTCTCATGAGGGACCAAGCATTTCATTCGGGGCCCCAGGGAGGACAGATGTCGATCGCTACATCGGAGAGAGGGCTGTTGTACTCTGAAAATGATGCTGAGTTCCTACTATAATGTCGTGTTCTCATGCTGAAGATTCAGACTTAACAGCCACACTTTCCTGGGCTGTTCTAAAGCGCCTGGATGTGTGTGAAGAATTTTGGCAGTATGGAAGCGTTTTGGTGCCAATATGGCAAGCCAAACATGCCTAAATCTGCAGAAGTTTTTCCTCTCTCACTACCACTGCACGTGCGTAGTTCTAACTCGGGGTTGAGCTGTGCTTAGTGACTGACCGTGATTAGTCACAGCGCTGGCCCTCGGTTAGACGATGTCCACACTGGTGGTCCAGAAGCACCTCAAAACCAGCCCGCTCGGAGTTTGTTTTTCCCAAGGGAAGGGAAGCAACCCTGAGAGGAGCGACCCAGAGTATGTGACGATCTGCTCTTTGGGAGTGCGTGTCATCACCACTCCTTCCCCCGGGGGAGGGCCGGGTGGAGAATTTAGTTTCTGTTCCGCCGCTGGTTATCCAGTAATCAGCGGTACCCAAAGTTTGAGCAGTCCATTTCCTCTGAGTCGTTCACGGGCCCCAGCGCTCAGATGGCAGTGAGGGCTACGGCCTTGTCACTCTCGTCTCTCGCTGGGTGAGGGGAAACCAGGACTCGATGCCCCCGGGCCTCGTCCCTCGTTTCCCCTCACGGTCGAGACTGGCAGTATAATAAGACCAGTTTCCTCCGCCCGAGAGGGTCAGAATGGCAGTGCGTGCCGCCCCCGAGCTGCACCACTCCCGTTCCCCTCTCCCCAGCTTGCAGATAGCAGTGACGCAGCCTCAGCTGCGTCGCTCCGGTCTGCAGCTGGGCCCGGAGGCGCAGAGACCAGCATACGAGGAGTCAGGGCCTCGTTCCTCGTCTCTCCCCCTCCTCTCGCCACCGGGCAGTCCGCAGCAGAACGCCCACGAGCCTTCTCTGCCGTCTGCCCCTCGGTGGAAGCAGGTTGGTGTCAGGCGCACCCAGACCCCCGCTCTCGGTCGCTACAACGCCACCAGAGCCGGGTCCCTGTCTTCCACCTCGCTGCCCCTCCGCAGGTACGCCGGTGGTTCGGGTGGGTTCATTGGGACGGTATCTGGAAGCCTGGCTAGAAGCGCTTCCGGGTCCGTCCCGATGGCTCATCCGCACCATCCGGTTCGGCTATGCAATTCAGTTTGCACGCCGGCCTCCCAAGTTCAGGGGCGTCCACTTTACCCGTGTGCGGTCGGTGGACGCCCCTGTCTTGCGGAAAGAGATCGATGTCCTGCTGGCGAAGGACGCGATCGAGCCGGTCCCTCCTGCCGAGATGAGGTCCGGGTTTTACAGCCCCTACTTCATTGTACCCAAGAAAGGCGGTGGGTTACGGCCAATCCTGGACCTGCGGGTCTTGAATCGGGCCCTGCACAAACTCCCGTTCAAGATGCTCACGCAGAAGCGCATTTTCGAATGCATCCGTCCCCAGGATTGGTTTGCAGCGATCGACCTGAAGGACGCGTACTTTCACGTCTCGATTCTCCTTCGACACAGACCGTTTCTTCGGTTTGCTTTCGAGGGTCGGGCGTATCAGTACAAAGTCCTACCCTTCGGGCTGGCCCTGTCACCCCGCGTCTTCACGAAAGTCGCGGAGGCGGCCTTTGTTCCCATGAGAGAACAAGGCGTTCGCATCCTCAACTACCTCGACGACTGGCTCATTTTAGCTCACTCGCGAGATGTGTTGTGCGATCACAGGGACATGGTGCTTCGGCACCTCAGCCGGTTGGGGCTTCAGGTCAACTGGGACAAGAGCAAACTCTGCCCCGTGCAGAGGATCTCTTATCTCGGTATGGAGCTGGACTCGGTCGCCCGGACTGCGCGCCTCACGGAGGAACGCGTCCAGTCAGTGCTCACCTGCCTCAGGTCTTTTCGAGGCAGGACAGCGGTTCCACTGAAACAATTTCAGAGGCTCCTGGGGCATATGGCAGCCGCAGCCGCAGTAACGCCGCTCGGCCTGTTACATATGAGACCGCTTCAGCGCTGGCTTCACGATCGAGTCCCGAGGTGGGCGTGGCACAGCGGCACGTTCCGGGTCAAAGTGACCCCGCACTGTCGCCAAACCTTCTCCCCGTGGTCGGATCCTGCGTTTCTACGGGCCGGAGTGCCCTTAGTCCAGGTTTCCAGGCATGCTGTGGTTTTCACAGATGCCTCTGCCACCGGATGGGGGGCCACGTACAACGGGCATGCAGTTTCAGGTCTGTGGACGGGGCCTCAACTGCATTGGCATATCAACTGCCTAGAGTTGCAAGCAGTACGCTTAGCCTTGCGTCGCCTCAAAGGGGTTCTCAGACACAAGCACGTACTGGTCCGTATGGACAGCACTGCGACCGTTGCTTACATCAACCATCAAGGTGGTCTACGCTCCTGTCGTATGTCGCGACTCGCCTCCCACCTCCTCCTATGGAGTCAGAAGCATCTGAGGTCGCTTCGTGCCATTCACATTCCAGGGGAGCTCAACCGTGTGGCAGACGAGCTCTCACGGCTGCCTCCCCTGCCAGGAGAATGGCGACTCCATCCCCAGTCGGTCCAGCTGATTTGGAGTGTCTTCGGAGTCGCACAGGTAGACCTGTTTGCCTCTCCGGACACGACCCATTGCCAGTGGTTTTATTCCCTGTCCGAGGGGACCCTCGGCACGGACGCCCTGGCTCACAGCTGGCCCCGGGACCTGCGCAAGTATGCGTTTCCCCCAGTGAGCCTTCTTGCACAGACTCTGTGCAAGGTCAGGGAGGACGAGCAGCAGGTCCTTCTTGTGGCGCCGTATTGGCCCACCAGGACTTGGTTCACCGAATTCATGCTCCTCGCGACAGCCCCTCCTTGGCCGATTCCTCTGAGGAAGGACCTTCTTTCTCAGAGACGGGGCACTCTATGGCACCCGCGTCCAGACCTCTGGAAACTCCATGTCTGGTCCCTGGACGGGACGCGGAGGTTCTAGGTGGTCTGCCACAGGCAGTGGTAGACACCATCACTTCCGCTAGAGCCCCCTCTACGAGGCGCCTCTATGCGTTGAAGTGGAACCTGTTCGTCGATTGGTGTTTCTCCCGTCAGGAGGACCCCCGAACTTGCCCGATCGGAGTCGTGCTTTCCTTCCTGCAAGATGGGTTGGAGCGAAGGCTGTCTCCCTCCACCCTCAAAGTGTATGTCGCCGCAATAGCCGCGCATCACGATGCACTGGAAGGTAAGTCCTTGGGGAAGCACGACCTGGTCATCAGATTCCTTAAGGGTGCCAGGAGGTTAAATCCACCTCGTGTTTTGCACTCGGTACCCTCTTGGGACCTTGCTCTGGTACTTAGAGCTCTTCAAAGTCCTCCCTTTGAGCCTTTGCTGACGGTAGAGCTTAATAGCCTGTCCATTAAGACAGCGCTCCTGTTGGCATTGGCCTCTTTCAAGAGGGTCGGGGATCTGCAGGCTTTTTCGGTCGACGAATCGTGCCTAGAGTTCGGGCCAGGCCTTTCTCACGTTGTGTTGAGACCCCGGCTCGGATATGTGCCCAAGGTTCCTACCACTCCCTTCGTGGACCAGGTAGTGAACCTGCAAGCGCTGCCCCAGGAGGAGGCAGACCCAGCCCTAGCTTTTCTCTGTCCTGTCCGCGCCCTGCGGGTTTATATTGACAGAACGCAAAGCTTCAGAACCTCAGATCAGCTCTTTGTCTGTTACGGAGGCCGGCAGAAGGGGAAGGCCGTCTCCAAGCAGAGGTTAGCCCACTGGTTAGTGGATGCTATCACCCGAGCATATGAGTCTCTGGGTGAGCCTTGTCCTCCCAGGTTGCGCGCTCACTCCTCTAGAGGTGCTGCCGCTTCCTGGGCTTTGGCTCAAGGCGCCTCGCTGACAGACATCTGTAGAGCTGCGGGCTGGGCGACACCGAACACGTTCGCTAGGTTCTATAGCCTTCGTGTGGAACCTGTTTCCTCCCGAGTTCTGGCTACGGCCAGTGGGTCGAGGGAATAAGTTGTGTCGGCTTGCTACGCCACTCCGCCTCGAACAGCGGATACGTGCTTTCTTGCTCCGTATGGCGCCCTACGTTGGTGAGCCTCGTGAGTTCCTCCTTCACCCCTCCGGTGCTGGGCGTGGCGGACCGCCCGGCGCCAGGTCTGCTACCTCTAGTGAGGAGTTGTTAGTAGACTGGGTGCTCCAGTGATCTCTACTGTGAACCATCATGCCACGTGCAGTTTAGCCGTGTCTTCCCCTTGACGGACTCGTTCGTCATCCCTGTTGAGTGCGCTCCCATTTCCCTTGGATTGGGACCACCTCAGGGACTGCCATATGTTTCACTACCCCATTGGGCTAGTACATATGTGTATTCCTGGTCAGTCAGGCTGGGCCTTCCGCAGCTTTCCCCCTCTCTTGGGGAACGCTTTCCCAGTGTTATCCAATGTCCACTGTGCGGGTCTTGCGGAACAGCAGTGTGGTTCCCGTGCTAGCTCCCGCAACTTATTTCAAGAAACTGCTGCAGGGTAGCTTAGCCGGGCGCTGGAAGGGGCCAGCACCATGGCGCTTTATTAGGGATCCCAATTCGTCAGGGAACTCCCCCGACGACACGTCGGAGTTCCCAGGACGAAAGGGAACGTCTCGGTTACGTATGTAACCCTCGTTCCCTGAGTACAGGGAACGGAGACGTGTCGTCCCTTCGCCATGTCGCTGTACCTTCGCGGAGGACTGGACACCGTTCGGCTCCTCAGCGAAAAGCATTGCGCAATGTTTACTTCCGCCTTTTATACCCGCTCTGGTAGGCGGGTCGCGGAATGCAAATCTTGCATGCCAATTTTCATTGGCTCGTTTTAATTCACTCGAAGGCAATTGGTCTCCCTAGCGTGATCCCAATTCGTCAGGGAACTCCCCCGACGACACGTCTCCGTTCCCTGTACTCAGGGAACGAGGGTTACATACGTAACCGAGACGTTTTTATTATGCATATTTTTTTTATTCAATACTTTTTTCACCCAATAAAATATATAAATAATGTATTTGATGCATGTATACAATATACTGCGGAACCCCTTAAGGGACCTTTATTTTTATTTTTGCAAAGGTCCCTTTAGGGGCTCCGTAATATACTAGCATTCAAAAGGTTTTTTTGGGATGGAAATGAATACTGTTATTTAGCAAAAATGCATTAAATTTACCAAATTGATAGTTAAGACTATCAATTGTTACAATAAAAAATCTGTTTAAAATCGTCCTGTTTTTATTTTTATATTAGAATGATTTCGGTAGGATCATGTGACACTGAAGACTGAAGTAATGATGCTAAAAAAATTCTGCATTGCATCTCAGGAATACATTACAGTTTAACATTTTAAAATAGAAAAGTTATTTAAAATTGTCATAATATTACTGTTTTTACTGTATTATTTATCCAATAAATTATGAATTGGGCAGCATAAGACAATTTTTTCCCAAAAAAATTTATCGACCACAAACTTATGTACGGTATGTGCAAATATGACATAAAATTTATTTAATTCGATTCCATTCATCTTGAATGAACATTTTTACTGATTTCATTGCAATGCATGAATGCATTTTGGGAATACTGTACCTGAATATACATTTTCCATACTCTACATCAAAACAATGCCTAAATTTACGTACAGCATTTAAAATGGCTGATTTTAGTGCTTAGTGTTTAGTTACCAGGGTTTTCTAGTTGCCTGAAATCTTTCAACTAACCATCTCTAATCTCTCCCGCTTTTTAGCTGACCATAAGCTACACCGATGTCCTCGCACCCAGCAAAGAGAGACGTTCCCG
Source organism: Siphateles boraxobius (assembly GCF_051911475.1). Taxonomy (NCBI): domain Eukaryota; kingdom Metazoa; phylum Chordata; class Actinopteri; order Cypriniformes; family Leuciscidae; genus Siphateles; species Siphateles boraxobius. The sequence continues at coordinate 19,456,811 of NW_027508833.1, read as the reverse complement.
ATTACAGGAGCAATACCACTTCTTGTGTCAGTGCGCTCGCTGTACCACTGAGGACAAGGTGAGCCGTGTGAACATCCCCTCAGATCTATCTTCCCTTCCCTGATCTTTCTTATCTGCCCTTTATCCTCATTTTTCTATTTCTTTCACTTTCACCCCATCACTCCTGGAAAAGGCTTCTCCCCGCCTCATTGTGTCCTGGCGGGATCACTATCTATCATCCCTGTTCTCCTCCATGTTCTCTTTTCCTCGCTCTTTTGCTCTGTGTCTGTCCCACTCAGCACTCGAAAGCATCTGATGATGTGTCAAGTCTGTCAGACCCGGTCCTAGACCATCACCGGTCTCTCCGCACTGCCCCGGGGAACCTGTCCTCAGCAGGCCCTGTCATCTGTGATCATCACTGCCATGACAGGAGCATGTCAAGAATAAAGCTTGAATGGCATGCATGAGAGCGGACGAATGAATGCTAAAGATGGAGAGAGGAGAGATGGGAATTTAAAGGTGAAATGTGTCATTTTTTGGATGTTAAAGTACTTATTTCCCTCCATACTTAGTATGCACAAACACCTATAAGTAAGCCATTTTGTATGTTGATTCCCAGAAAATTGTAAACTGTATTTTTCCACTTCCATTTGGTGGACAAATACAGTTCTATTTCTTTACAAATTTGTTTCTAAAATAATCTGTTCACATACTAATCATCCAAAATAATAAGCAAGATTATTTGATTTAAATATGCATTTTTAAAACATTGTAAACAAATTTATTGTTGTTGTTATTCTTTTTGAAATTCTGCTTTCTTAAGACTTTTTTTTCCCCTTAAAGATTAATTGATTATTTTATTCAGGTTATTTTCTGCAGAAATGACCCACTTCACTTTTCAAAGGAATAGTTCACCCAAAAATGTAAAGTCGGTCATTATTTGTTCTAAACATGAGTGATTTCCTTTTCTTCTCCTATGGAAGCTTACATAGAATAAAAAAAGGTCATTGCGACTTTTTATCTCAATTGCGAGTTTATATATCACAATTCGGAGAAAAAAAGTCAGACTAGTCTTTACAATGACACGCACTGTATAAAGGTCCTAAAGGTCACAATTTTCACCACTCACAAATCTTAACGCTGTTTTATATAGTTTTTGTCTGCTGAAAGTTTTCCGTCAGCTGAACAATCTGTATGTTCTTGACCCTTAAATGCATGAATGTTTCGCCAATCATTATTGCATATTCGGGTCTTTAGCAACCCAGATCTATATCTAATATGGATGGATCTTTATGTGATAATATAAAACTCTCCTGATATTAGAGTAACAATTACAGAAGAAAAAAATAAAGAATATCTGTTATGTTTTGGAGCTTTTATACCATCACCACTGTTCCCGTCAGAGCTCATTTCCCAGTACATTCAGATCGCTGACAGCTTCTTCACCAGATCCACCATCAAGTGACAGTACACAAGTATTTGACTGCGTACAGTACTTGCTCTGAAAAAAAGAGAAATCTAAATTGTGAGATAAAAAGCTACCTCTTTTGTTGTTGTTTTTATTCTGTGGCGGAAACAAGCTTCCATATTCTGCAGAACACAAAAAAGATATTTAGAATAATGTTTCTTGTTTTTTGTCCATACAATGCATGTTATTTGGGTCCAATGTTTTTATGGACCCCATTGAATTTCATTGTATGGACAAAACCTTTTTGAAAATATCTTCTTTTGTATTTCAAAGAAGAAAGAAAGTCATAACAGGTTTGGATTGACATGTGAGGTTGAGTCAATGATTTGATTTTTTTGTTGAACTATCCCATCAAATGCATGTGTGAGTGACAAAAGAAATATGCCAAGCTGTTTCGGCTTTTAATCCTTCCTAGGATGTGAATTTTTTATTCATTCACAAGTTAAAAGGCCAATTCTTGATGTCAGGAATGGAATTTTTACATGTAATAATGGCTATCTATTTATATCAGGAATTACATTTTCACTAGACTAAAAACTTGATTTCTTGATATCATAAATGCATATCCTGCGAGTGATTAAGTCAAAATGGCTTGCAAAGGTATTATATTGCAAAATTCTACTAGTAAAAATGCAATTTCAGATATCATGAAAAATAGTTTTTACTGTTTGAAATGTAATTTTTAATATCAAGAATGATATCAATGAGGACATCATTGTTGATGTCAAGAATTTACGTTTTCACTAGTGAAAATGTAATTCCTAATATCAAAAATAGCTATTGTTACTAGTAAAAAATCCATTCATGATAGCAATAATGCTTATTTTAACTAGTGAAAATTGAATTGTTGTTAACAATTAATATCCTCAGAATGATTGGAAGTCAAAAGGGCTTGCCATAAAGAAACAGAACTGGTGTCATGTGTGCTCCAACATGTCACTTGCATACACAAGTTCCTTCCAGGATTATGTTGTGGTTATTTTGCACCTGCATGCCTGCATACCATGCTAAATAACTGTGCTCAAGAGAAAGAGGCTTTATTCTGCTGTTAACACCTACACAGCTGCTCAGACTGACCTCTGCTTGAGTCATCTGTCAGATACGTGCAGATAAGAATAAACGCTCTTGCTCAGGGCTACTGAGATGGAGACTTGGGTTTCATCCCTGAATCCAACAGTTGAAGAAACAGTGAAAGCTTTGTAAGCTTGTTTTTCGTAAGTTTTGAATTTTAGGACAACAGATATGTGTGGTACAAACTCACATCTATTTGTCCATGCATCTTTTTCTTCCATCCATCCATCCATCCATCAATTAATCAACCAACTGAATGCAAGTCATTTTGGATAAAAGGTGAATATAGGCCTGAGCCTAGGCACCAGAATATCATAGAGACTAGTATTATGGAAATATTGATTTAATAAATTATTGAAAATAATTTGATTTTAAAAGTTTTTTTTTTCTTCTATGCCTGTTTGCTGTTTTTGGATTGTTAAGATTTGTAAAACGTTTTTAAAAGGTCTCTTCTGCTCACAAAGGCTGCATTTATTTGTTCAAAAAAAAATATTATAAATTAAAATAACAGTTTTTATATTTGAATATTTTTAAATGTAATGTATCCTTGTGATGCGAAGCTGAATTTTCAGCATCATTACTCCAGTCTTCAGTGTCACATGGTCCTTCAGAAATCATTCTAATATGTTGATTTGCTGTTCAAGAAACATTTCTGATTATTATCAATGTTGAAAACAGTTATGCTGCTTAATATTTTTGTGGAATTTTTTTTTTTTCAGTATTCTTTCATATTCTCAAAAGAACAACATTAAAAAAAATCTTTTGTAACATTATACATATTTATACTGTCATTTTTATCAATTTAATGCATCCTTTCTGAATAAAGTTTTTTTTTAAATGTACTGTCCCCAAATTTTTAAACAATAGTGTATATAGTATTTATTTAATTTAAATAAATGACTCACATTTTCTACAATACAGTAAAAATCTAGTTCCCTTTCGTGGGAACTCCTACGTCTCGTCGGAGGAGTTTCCAACGAATTGGGATCACGCTAGGGAGACCAATTGCCTTCGAGTGAACTAAAACGAGCCGATAAATATTGGCATGCAAGATTTGCATTCCGTGCACCGCCTACCAGTAGGGTATAAAGCGGAAGCAAGCGCACACACATTTGCTTTTTGCTTCGGAGCTGACCGGTTGTGTCCTCTGAGTGAATGAGTTTCGAGAAAGTGTTTTCTTCGTGCTCAACGAGTCTGCTCTTTTTCTGGATCTCTCTGTGTTGGTGTGACGGCGATTCAGTGATCTTCGCGAGCTCCCGGTTGCCGGTTGTGATTGCATGCTATCTACATCTTTCAAAGAGCTGTTTTCACAGGTGGTATTCGGTTGAGTGCAAACAGCGGGCTTGCAGTTTCCCCGCTGTGTTGCCGCGTTGATCCCTGCGTTCTTCAGCACAATAAGAGAGCATTCTCTATAAGCGTAACACGGGTGAAGATCGCGTCCTTTTCAGGATGACGTTTCATCCGTGTGTTTCTGGATGTGGTCAATATCTGACGCCGGTTGATGGTCATGATCACTGTCTCTCGTGCTTGGGCCTCGCGCAAGCTGAGGCAGCGTTCGTGAACAAGTCATGTTCTCACTGCAGAACATGACCGTCGCGATGCTTAGATCAAGACTGCGATCCCTCAAACTAGGGGGAGTCCCTTTGGAGATTCCCCGATCTAGTTCTTCTGGTTAACTTCAGAAGAAGGCTACTTCGGCTAATCCCATTGGTGGTCTGAGGGTTACAGTGAGGAATGTTCTGCCGGGTGAAAGACCCCCATAGGCTCCTCACTCCTCTGCATCGCTGCCATTGGAGCCTCCGGAGGACCGCGCTGGGCCATCTCGTGTGGTCCCAGTCGTTTCCTTCGGGGCTCCGCCGGAGGACCAGATGTCGATCGCTGCATCGAAGGGAGAGCGATCATCTTCTGGAGATGATGACTTGACTGCGTTGCCCCCTTCGGGTGTGGTGACGTTAGCCGAGCCGGATCCGGAGATGGCCGCTATGCTTTCCCGGGCGGCCGCGAGTGTCGGGCTCAAGTGGAACCTTCCACCGTGTCCCGAACCCTTGCGGCTCGACGATTGCGCCCCACCCCGGTTCCTTTCTTTCCGGAGGTGCATGACGAGGTGACGAGATCGTGGATGGCCCCTCTGGCGGCCAGACACAGGTCGAATCCCTCCTCCTCCCTCACCACGTTCGATGGCGGGGCAGTGAAGGGATACGTAGGCATCCCCCCAGTGGACCGGTCGGTTGCGATACAATTGTGTCCTCAGACCGCGTCCACCTGCCGCGGGAGGCATGTAGGTTCTCTTCCAGTCTGAATCGGAAGGCTTACAGTGCGTGTGGAGAAGCTCTTCTGCCCTGCATGCCATGGTGCTCCTCCAGGTCAACCAGGCCACGGCTCTCTGTGGCGTGCAAGAGAGTGGTACCAATCCAGGGGTGCTCCAAGAGCTGCGTGTGGTGACGGACCTCGCCCCCCGGGCGACAAAAGTCACCGCAAGTACCCTGGGACGGGCGATGTCCACTCTTGTGGTCCAGGAGCGACATCTCTGGCTCACCCTGGCCGACATGCGCGAGTCGGACAAGAGCATATTCCTGAACTCCCCCATATCCCAGACCAATGGCATTGATTCATGCGTGACTCGCTGCTTTCCCCCCACGGCTTTCCTCGCGCTGTGTAATGCTGACCAGCGCTGACGCCATTCATGGTAAATACCCTTACACGTTAAAAGGATGATAGCCTACGACAAATATTTCGCTTTCATTGGAAACGGCAACCTTTTCACGAATGTCCTTGACTTCAAAGACAGACGCAGGTAATCGCACGCGCTCAGTCGAACACATTCACTGTCTGTTAGGCTTAGGTCCAAATCCAGGAATCCTCTGTACAAATCACCATGATAAACAGTCTTGTTATCATTATTAACTTATTTAACATTCAATACACATGGTACGAACTACGAAGGGTGGCCTTATGAAAAAAGAAAACGCGGTTCGCGGTTGCTGCGGTTACTTGCATTCCTCTGCGGTTGGCCTGTCAGTAGCGCGGTACTGCGATATTACGGTTATCGCGACAGCGCTACCAGCGGGTAGCTGAGCTGGGCGCTGGAAGGGGCCAGCACCATGGCGTTTTATTAGGGATCCCAATTCATTGGAAAGCAAAGGGAACGTCTCTGTTACGTATGTAACCCTCATTCCCTGAGTAGGGAACGGAGACGTCACGCCCCGTCGCCATGCTGCTGTACCTTCGCGGAGGACTGGACACCGTCCGGCTCCTCAGCGAAAAGCAAATGTGTGTACGCTTGCTTCCGCTTTATACCCGCACTGGTAGGGGGCGCGTGGAATGCAAATCTTGCATGCCAATATTTATTGGCTTGTTTTAGTTCACTCGAAGGCAATTGGTCTCCCTAGCATGATCCCAATTCGTTGGAAACTCCTCCGACAAGACGTCTCCGTTCCCTACTCAGGGAATGAGGGTTACATACGTAACCGAGAAGTTTTCTCTCCTTGTTTTTGTTGTTCAGCACATTTCTTATCACACTCCGTCACATACTGTCATTGTGGTCCAGGTAAACCCTACGTTATGTCCCCACAAAGTTGGCAATATCCGAAATCCCCTTGTCGAAAACAGCTTATAAATCAGTAGGTTTAGGTTTAGGGGATAGATTATACAGTTTATACTTTATACTATACAGTTTATACTGATTGTTGATCAGTATAAAAATCATTATGTCTATGTAAAGTCCCCAAAAAACATGAAAACTCAACGTGTGTGTGTGTGTGTGTGTGTGTGTGTGTGTGTGTGTGTGTGTGTGTGTGTGTGTGTGTGTGTGTACATGAGGTAATTACAGGTGAGGTGTGTGAAGTTTTACACTGATGACACTCTGATGAGAGGGATTTGTTGATCACCATCGGCTTTGCGGTAATCTGACAACCTGTGTGAGTTCAGTAGGACATACTGACACTGTAAAACAATAGAGCAGCTGTATGTGCAGTTAAGTACAGGGAGGGGTTGCTCAGGTTATCACCTTCACAGAATCTCCCGAGACCGGAGATGTGATTCAGTCTGACAGTCACGTGGGGGGTCACAGATGTTACTCGGTTCATGAAGGACTGTCTGGTCATATGGTGCATGTCTCTGCTTTTTTCAGTGTTTTAGTGTACAGTGTTCTTTCAACATTTGCGCCATATCTCCTTTACAAATTTGCTGTGTCCCATTTCTTATAGTATGCAAATAGTATGCAAGAGAAGAGTTAATGCATCCCAGAAAGAGGTGCTGGGCATCTGCAGATAATTTGAATGTAAATGAATTTAAATAAACTTTCAAATAATATAACATTTTGTACAAAACATTTTTTTATTCCCTGTTTCTTATTTCTGCGTCTTCTAAATGATTATTTGTACATTTTTATTCTGTTGACAGCCATAGTTTAAAAAAAAAAAGGAATACATATATACAGTATATATATATATATATATATATATATATATATATATATATATATACTGTTGCATATCAAAAAAGGAGTAATTTTTGACAGTACAGCATGTTTTTTTACTACATTTCTACAGTATGATGTGCTTTTGTCGGCAAAGGGCTTTTATGTGTAGTAGGACTATGAAATGGGATACATTTGCTAAAGCGTTAGACTTCCTGTCATGCTTTGTTCAATGGTATATTTTCAAACTCAGTGCACTCTAATCAGTACTGTAATGAATAACATGATTATTGAATTTACACAATAATAAACAAAGTCTGAACCACCGTCTACAATTTGATTCCTGACCCACTCCCTGTAATTAGGCTGTTCACGTTACACAAGAAAATGGATTTTTCATTGAAAAGGAGCAGCAAATAGAAAAGTTTTGCATCATGAACAGACCCATTTGTGCAAGCAGCAATTAGATGTTTCATTTAAAGCTTCAAAGCCATTTTATAATTATACAGATCTGACCAGAATGTAAAAGGGATTCTGACATAATGTGCAGGTAAAAGGACTGTTTTTGTCTTGTGGCAAAACCTCAATAGAGTTTGGTGTGATTGACAAGTTGCAGTGTGTTTACCATGTTCAACGATAAGTGATTTCATGTGCAGCTTTCAGTTTTATTAGTGATTCTACAGTAGAAACAGAGCATTATGGTCCGGTGGAGATTTCTGAAAGTTAGTAGCACTCATTTGTGGATGGCCTGTGGGTTTTTGGCCTCTCATGACATCCACATTTCGGTCAGCTTGCACTCTCTTCCCTGATAAATCATTTATAAAGCTCGCATAGTTTGCATGGACTGAGTGCACTTGAACAAAACCATAGCAGTGTACACTTTGTACAGCTTACCATGAATATCTGAATTCATTTTGTCACTAAAAAACTAAAATTGGTTTCTCAACCCTTGGCTAAACCATACAAATATCTCCACACGGCTTCATGAAATACGTCCTGCAGTGAGGTTGATGTCCTCACATCGGAGTTTATGTGGAAAACCAAAAATGTTTTATTGTTTTTGCCCAATTCATACATAAATTCATTGTGAATTCAAGCATCTAGACTTACAGTACTATGGTGTATAAATATAGTCATCAAAGAATCCCATGGTACTTTTCATATTACCATAGTATCTGATACCATCAATGTAATGCATCCTTGCTGAATAAAAGTATTAATTTCTTTTAAAACAGAAAAAAAAGAAAGAAAAATGACTGACCCCAAAGAGTGATCGAGTTATTTTAAAAAACAATGAGAAATGGCATATAAAGGAAATATCAAAAGAGTTTAAATTTACTGTGTGTGTGTGTGTGTGTGTGTGTGTGTGTGTGTGTGTGTGTGTGTGTGTGTGTGTGTGTGTGTGTGTGTGTGTGTGTGTGTGTGTGTCAGGTAGTAACACTAGATATTGTCGAGCAGCGTGACTGTGTTCACCTCTGATACATCACACGGCTTTGATGTCTCAGAGGCACTTATACGTGTATCCCCAAGGGCTACACACACACACACATACACACGTCTCTCCGCAGGGATTTGAGTGTTTGACAGACCCCCCTATGGCTCTGACTTGTCATCACACTTATCCTGAAATAAAGTTGCCCTCTCAGAAACAAGCCCTTTCAGTTTCCCGCACCTCACGGCTCTGTAATCCTGACAGCTTCTCTCATTCTGTGTTGTGTGTACAAAGGTCTTTGATGTTTGATGACCTACACACATAAATTTGAACTATAATTCAGTAAAAGCTCAAGCATCTTTGGTCAGATCTAACATTGATAGCTTCGGTTCTAATATAGGTTCTTTTCTTTTCACAAATGAGAACCGGAATTGCAACATTTTCTTGCAGTTTAGAATTTTGCAAAGTGTAATGCGTAAATATAAATATATAAATATTTAGAAATAAATAAATAAATAAACACTTTAGATAGACTTTTTATTAACTATTGATTCGTATTTGCAGTACCATTTCATTTTGTTGGTGATTTTCTTAAAATCACATATCTAAGTTATATGTATACCCAGATAGCACAAGTCTATTTGATGTGATGTTTACATCTGGAAGACGTATTTTTAAGAGTGTTTGCTCATCTGCAATACGTCTATAGGACGATTCCTGTCAGATGTCAAATAGACGTTTAGAAGATGTCTTTAAGATGTAATGATTTAGAATGCATGTTAAACTGACATCTTCTAAACGTCTATTTGATATCTGACAGGAAACGTCCTATAGACATATTGCAGATGAGCAAACACTCAAAAGATACGTCTTCCAGATGTAAACATCACATCAAATAGACTTGTGCTATCTGGGTAGGAAAAGATTGGAAAATAATTTGATTATAACTTTAAAAAAAAACAAGTACATTTATAAATAAATGATATTTAAATACATTTTAAAACAAAATTTAAAAGTATAAATTTACAATGCAATTTAAATGTAAATACATTCATTCTATATAAGTTAGTAATTCACACCTAATAGGGGTGTACATAAATAAAACTAATTTAACAACTTTTGATTGAGATTGTCCATTGATTTATACTTGCAGTAGTATGCCATTTTACAGATATAAATATGTTTAAAATAAAATTACATGTATTAATAAGTAAATGAATACATAAACCAACTTTTGATTTACCTTGTCCATTGATTCATACGTGCATTTAGTTTTTGCTTTTGCTCCTGTTCAGTCAGGAACTGCTTAAAATGATTTTATGTGATATTGTTTTGTGAACAGGACTGTGACATGCTGGCTGGTGAGACGACGGCGTGGACATCCTTAAGAGACGCCATCCCTCACCTGGAGCAGCTTCAGTCTGAGCAGCGTATCCTTCACAGTTGAATCAAATGATATTACTGTCTAACACTCGGTGAGCGATACGCTATATCTCAGGGTTTAGCTGGGTGAAGGCAACTAGCCTGTGGCGGTTTTGCTCTGGAATCAACTGCTAGACTCTGCAAACTATGCCCGATACAGTAGTCATATCAATTTCCAAAAGATTGAAGTGAAAGGTGTGAGGGTAAAGTTGTCAGTTCTGTCTAGCTCTCTTGCGTTTACCCTTTGGACACGCTTCTGATGTATAAAAGAAAATGCAGGCTGTCTTCCTGCTAAAATAACAAGCATAGATTGCATTTTGAAATCTGTGTGCCAGTGTGTTCCCAACTGGCTTAACCAGCAGGACTTTCTTGGTCTTAACTACTGTAGTTTTTGTAATACAGTCCTGCTTCTTTTTTAATTGTGTCCTTAACTGTTTTATCAAAAGACTGGGAGGAGTTGTTGAAAGAGAGCCGAGCTCTTTTACACAGATACGCAGATGTCATCCCGGACAGGAACATCTATGTGCTCAGGGTGCTGGATCTGGCCATGGATGCTTGCATTAGTCTGGATCACTACGAGACGGCACTGGAGTACGGCAATAGGGCTCTGGGACCTTACAAGTGAGTGTGTGCCTCTAAAAGTTCTGTGATCTGTGTCTTCACTGACAGATTATCCTGGTAAATCTCCAAGGAATCCATCAAATCTATAAAAGTCCAATTAGAACTGTGACTATACAGACTCGCTCATGTCTAAAGATCCAAAACAGACAAGTGCAGATTTAGTTCATAGAAACACTAGGCAGTATTGAAGAATAGATCCTTGTGGTATTTATTTAAGTTCATTCATTACCAAAGGAATAGTTCACTTCAAAATGAAAATTCCGTCATCATTTACTCACCGTCAAGTTGTTTCAAACCTGTATGAATTTCTTTCTTCTGTTGAACACAAAAGAAGATATTTTGAAGAATGTCGGAAATCAAACAGTTGATGGGACCCATTTACTTCTATCCACCTTTTTCCTGGTTAGCGAATTTACCCATTATTCATAGCGGGGTTGAACCGGAAGCCGGTTGTCCTTTTCCGGTTCGAAGCTTTATGAAGCTTAAGTGATGTGCTTGTTAGAAAATATGTGAAATAAGTAGGGCTGCCCCTGCCCGTGCACGACTGAAGTTGGGTTGGGAGTTATGTATACTATATGGGAGAGAATGCTAAACCATAATGAGCGTTTTCGTAATATATTGCCTATTCTGCATCTCAACGCACGCATAAGCTTGCCACAAAAAAACGGCAAAAGTAATGATTATGCATTCAACATTTGAATTGTTTATTAATAACTAGTGTTTTCTGTGAGTGTCGACTGCAAAGATAAATTTGATGATGCTGACTATGTCACTATTAAAAGTACACATTTCAAGCTTTCTATAGATATACTTATCATGTATGTGAGGCAAGTAACTTATAGCCTACGCTGAGTTTCGTTGATTAATAAGACGCGCTCCAGTTCACGCGCCCGCGCCTCCGTGTCCTGTATATCTACTATTTGTGCTTCTTATTTATTATTCCAGGCAATTTTTTGATAAAACATTGATAAAAATGAAGATACAATTTATACTAAACGAAATTCACTTTAAAGAAAGGCTTTCTACAAAACAAAATTTGATAAGTGTTCAAAATCATGTCTGAGCCATTCCAAATGTTTTCCGATATATTGGGCATCTTATGATCCTATCTGACTCATCTCTTGCTGTTCCCTTTTCATATAATCAACATAAATGAAATAAATGTAAAAAAAAACATTATATTGTGAAACTTAAATATAAAACGTATGTTTTTTTTTTGTTTATCTTATATTTAAGCGTCACACTGCTCCGCTTTGCTCATGTGCTCTGGTGTGTAGCCTATAGCCTATATACATCATGTGTGCGTGATGTGATGGAGGGGTGCGATTCTCGAATATTAATTGCATAATACCCAGCGATCTTCGAATATTATTTTTGCTTGAAATGCCCATCCCTACTGGTAACGTATTACACCTTTTTCGTTGGATGCTTCAGTTTTAGCGCAGCTAACCAAAAACGTCTACTCTCTGGTATTGAATGTAGCTGATACGAACCGGACATAGGCATTCTCTCCTTTTTATCTTATGCTCAAAGCACCCAGTTTCTAAAAAGATTTTTATCTTCTTTGAATTGTTAAAACAACCAACAACAGCACATGTAGAGCCTGAACTCATTCTCTCACTGCTAATACAGTACGAACCGGAAGTAGGCAACCGGAGTCGTCGTCATGGCGGCGCCCATTGTTTAGAGCAGAATAAGGTGGATAGTAGGAAAAAAAATACTATGGAAGTCAAGGGGGTCTGGTTGCGTAACAATAGCGTAAGTATTAGATGCCTAAAGGTCCTTGCACACTGAGTCCGAAATTTCCGTATGCGTTTTTTCATATTCGGCATTCGGTGGCTCTGAATTGTCAAAACACCTCTTAAAATGCTTGCTACGGATGTGAAAAATGCAGAAAATCGAACCCGATCCAAATTTTTTTATGTGTGTGTAAATTTCGGACACAGTGTGCAAGGACCTTAACTGATCAAAATTATGTTTTTCACCTTTTGGATGATAAAACAACACCAAAAAAAGGCATTATAGTGTTATAGTGTAACAGTTTCAATGTTTCAACATAAACTATGGCAATTTGGGGGGAAATATGTATTGGCTTTGTAAAAGATACTAACAGATTTATCGTCTCAGGACATTTACAATGCTTTTACACCCTGTTAGAATACACTATGTTGCCTACCCAAATACACAGGTTTTTTTTTTTTTTTTTTGATAACCTTTGTCAAAAAAAGCTTGTTCAGCTGTGTTTAAATGGAACAAATAGATCAATTTAGGAAAGGGCAGACCCCAGGTGACATGCACTGCAGGACGGTATTCATCACCAACTAGCAGAATCAATGTGCATGACACCACTCTTAGTTTTGTGCACAGTAGCCACTATAAGACTTCCCTTGAGACGTGTAGAACAGGGACTAGCTCTAAAACACCAATGGAAACTGGTCTTCTTCTAAAGCAAGGCGTTTGTGAGCGCATTCGTGTTAAGTAAAACAGAAGATCCTCTGTAGGAGGATTGGGACTCTTCTATTGTGGTATTTCATTTGTGGTTTTGGGGGGAAAAAGCTGTTTGGAAAGGTCTCTTTCCCATAGTTTTGAGAATAATACATTCCTTCAAGCTAAACGCCAAGAGATTATTGACTTCAAGCTCCTGCAGATGTCAATTTTTAGCAGCAGTAGACCTCCAGTGATTTCCACTACATCCAAAAGTAGACAGTAAAGCAACATTCGGATCAGAGCTTCAGAGGCAATGGACCTTAGAAAAAAAGTGAAATTACCCCACAGCTTTTTCCCTGTCAGAGGGAGGAAATATGAATACGGTTGTTATTTTTCTACTGCACTGGACTCCGTCTTCCCATGTCAGCTCACACAAAGCGTGAATAAGTTTTTATATTGCCTGTTGGATGCTTATTCTCCAGCTTTATACTGCGTCTGATGAATGTTTATGGAGCCGAGGGAGGGCCGCCAATTGCAAGGAAAAGGAAAAGTGCTGCTAAAATGGCTTTTTAAATACGGAATCGACATTGAGATTGATGGTTGCCAGTGTCGCTGCAGTTTCTGCTGTTAGTACAACAAGATAAATGCACATTATAAAGAAAGATAAATGCCGCACACAAGAATATTTCAACCATTTGGTCATTTTCATTGCACATCCTTCAAGTGCTGATAATTACTGCTTTCACAATGATTTCTGTAATTGTCTTTGGCAAGAGAATTTTTTGGGTAGTCTGCTATCCAAAGAGGTGTATATACTGAAATACTATACTAATAATAATACATTAAAATGGTCAAAAGTGAGAGTAAAGTTACAAAAGATTTCAGTTTCAACTAAATTCCGTTCTTTTGAACTTCCTATTCATTAAAGAATCCTGACAAAATATGTTGTTCTCCACAAATAAGCTTTCCTAACCCAAACTTTTGAAAAAGTAATATATGTTGCTTAAAAGATGTAAATTTTGTTGGATTGCTGCAACTTTTCATCAATGATGAAAAAGCTTTTTGCTCTCAGAATGGTTTTTAGCCCAACACTTCACAGGTATACTGTAATGTCCATAGCCCAGACCAAATTTTCCAACTGTGCCCTGTTTTTCCCCTTTAATTCATTATCATTGCACATGCCCTAATTATTTACTTGAAAATGGGGTTTAAAAGTCATCAGAAGTCATAATCCATCAAACATTTGGGCAGAAAATCAGTAAAACTCCCAACAAGGCTATAAAAACGGTTTTGTTTAAGTGACAGCTCCAGTCATCACGTTACACCGGGCTTCATGACATTCCATTACAGCTTGATTCAGTATTCGCCATGCGCTTTTGTTCTGTCTTTCAAAATTGTGAGGTTCATTATTCCTTGTCTGGGATCCCAAATTATTTCTGGAATTGGCTGGTCCTGTGCTAGCTGTGTGAATGCTTTCTGAGAAGGCAATTATTAGCAGCGGTCCTATACCCCCCCCCCCCCCCTCCCCCCTTCTCTTGTCATTGAGGCTTCAAGAGGCTTGAAAGAGATACTGGCAGAGCGACTACCTGACAAAGCAATAATAGATCCTTCACATCACGAGAGAGCTTGAACGGCCTTCCAATCACTTCTCCACTCATGAAGAAAATTTAATTTGGTTACCTTAAGAATAGGGCTGCACGATATTGAAGAAAAATGCGATATGAGATAACTCATTAAATAATGTGATATTCGATATGCGATACGATAATGCTCAAAGTGTGTAAAATAAACTTAAATTATCTTTAAAATGTATTTAAAATGATATAACCTACATACGTGTTTCACATTCTTTTTGTGACAAGAAAACATCCCTACAACTTCTGAAAGATCATCAGTGTTTTACTGTAGCGTAAGAAGTATTATTTCAACATCAGTGTAAACCACTGGGTTCAGAGGTTCAGGCTATGCTACATTAGGATTATTAAACAATAGAAACTGAATAATCAAATGTAAAAATAAAAAACTGCTTTGTTTTCACTGTATGAATTAAATATATACTGATTCTTATTAAAGCTACAAAAGTTATTCAGCCAAGAGCAGTGAGTGATTCTCTCATTGTCTTTTGTTCATGACCCGTTATTGCAAGCCGTTGCGATATGCATATCGCGATATATACATTTGCGATATTTCGATAACTTCGATGTATTGTGCAGCCCTACTTAAGAAACTTTTCAAAAATTGTTTATCTGTGCTATGATTTATTTTCAAAGAAACTGGTTCCTGTTCTACTTGTTGCCTATTAACTAAAGTTGCTGCTGGCTATTGCAAGATAAGTAGACATTTATTTATGCACCGATTCTATTCAGTCAGGCAGTTTAGTGAGAACCACTGAATTGTTTTAATTGCTCAAGTGCTTAATATATGCCAAGTGATTCATTAGTGCATGCTGTTTTTAGCCAGTCTTTTCACAATAATTAATTTGATTATAAAATTAGCACTGCAGCTTCTCATTGCTTATGTATGATGATGCTTTGCATTTCACTTTGAACTTTTATTCAGTCTTTTAAACCTAGACTCAGGGATATTCAATGACTTGACAACATACATAGTGGGTGATAAGTTTGATTTATGTATCTCTTTTACAGGGACCAAACACTAGCCAAGCGCCTAAAGAGGATCTAGGATGTTTATTCCTCTACACGTTTTGTTACACATGCACAATATGCTGTATATATATGTAGCTACACACACACACAGACATACAATTTCACTGCTGCTAAGAAACATCTAGTGCCGTTAGATTTCTCAATTCACCCGTTATTGGCAGGTGTGGCAAAACATTTTTGCTTCTTTTTGTTAAAATGCCCAACCTTTTTAGCACTTTCTCTGTGTGTTGTTTATTAAGCAAAAGATGTGCACTCAGAGAAAAGTGTTTCTAATACTATTCTATAGATTTCGCTCCTCTCACTTGTGTTTCTCAAGTTTAACACTGCAGCTATGAATGTAAAACACATCACAGGTTTCGGTACCTGCTGTTCAGCCTGGAAGCACAAACAATTTGCACTCTCACATCCAGGTGACTGTGACTGAGCTATCAATAGCTCAACTGCGGTTAGCTCATTAACAAAACATTACAATGTGAATTTTTAAATTCCTGCTATTCAGTCATGCAGAGTGGATACGTACGTGGCTTTCTTCATGTATTCTTCATGTATTCTGGTGGTGTTCTGGCAGGTATTTATCTATTTATCTATTTGTCTATCTATCTATCTATCTATCTATCTATCTATCTATCTATCTATCTATCTATCTATCTATCTATCTATCTATCTATCTATCTATCTATCTATCTATCTATCTATCTATCTATCTATCTATCTATCTATCTATCTATCTATCTATCTATCTATCTATCTATCTATCTATCTATTTATCTATCTATCTATCTAAATTGGTCATTACTTTATGAAATCAAATTGTCCTTGATCTTTTGACATATAAGAGGTCATTGTACTATAAAAATATCCTGAAGGTTTCAGGACTCAAAACTTTCTTGTTAATTCAAAAGCCGCTTTTATTACAGTTTTTCTCAAACATTTTTCCAAACTGTCTTAACATTCTCCAAACTGTAAACTCAATTGTCACCACTGTTTGCTTGAACATCACATCACTAATTGCATGTCTGCAAAATGCAGTTTCTCACCCAAAACATTTAATCCAAGTGTTTTTGTCATCATGTGAGCCACACTGGTCAAAAATTGTAGATGTTTTTTCACCATGGAACTATTTGTTAAAGGCAAACTTCATGTGTTTTCTACTTTTGCTGTTCAGGTGACACGGTCTGTTTTCTACACTACACAAGAATGTCAGTTTTTAAATACAGATTTCAGATTTACTAGGAAATATCAATACTGTAGTACACAAAAAGAAAATGGACATCTGGTCACATTTTATATTAGATGTCCTTATCTACTATTTACATAAACAATAAGTACAGTGTACGTATTGTGTTAAAGGGTTAGTTCACCCAAAAATGAAAATTAAGTCATTAATTACTCACCCCCATGCTGTACCAACCCCGTAAGACCTTCGTTCATCTTCGAAACACAAATGAAGATATTTTTGATTAAATCTGAGAGGTGGATCACTGCTACATAGGCTGCCAGAGGGAATGAATCTTGACGGCCCAGAAAGTCATTAAAGAACATGTTTAAATATTCCAAGTGCCTACAGTGGCTCAACTATAAGTTTATCAAGCGACGAGAATACTTTTTTTCCGAAAAAAACAAACATAAATAACGACTTTATTCGACTACTCCTTTTCTTCCTTGTGGGCCTGAGACAAGAGTTCAAGAGATTTCCACGACGCATGCGCGAGAACTGAACAAGAAGTATTAGAAGAAGAACGTCCTCTTCTCAGTTCTCGCGCATGCGTCGTGGAAATCTCTTGAACTCTCGTCTCAGGCCCACAAGGAAGAAAAGGAATAGTCGAATAAAGTCGTTATTTATGGGGTTTTTTTCGGGAAAAAAGTAGTCTCGTCGCTTGATAAACTTATAGTTGAGCCACTGTAGGCACATGGAATATTTAAACATGTTCTTTAATGACTTTCTGGGCCGTCAAGTTTCATTCCCTCTGGCAGCCTATGTAGCAGTGATCCACCTCTCAGATTTAATCAAAAATATCTTAATTTGTGTTCCGAAGATGAACGAAGGTCTTACGGGGTTGGTACAGCATGGGGGTGAGTAATTAATGACTTAATTTTCATTTTTGGGTGAACTAACCCTTTAACATTGTGATGCAAAACACTTGTTCTGCTATTGATGTGGGATACAGGTAAGGTTAGGGACAGGTTTAGTTCAATGGGTTTATGGGGGGTAATGAAAGGCTCAACAGTCTAATTTTATATTTAATTATAGCTGTAATTACATGCAGGTATTTTATAAATGTAAGTACAATGTAAAAACATGTACTGTATGTATGCAATAAGTGCATTGTTTCTGCAGTGATTCAATTAAATGTTTGTGCATAGTGTAGTTAAAGACGCCTAAAGAGGGACCGAACATTTGTTATTATACAGTACATTTATTTTTGTTGAAAGGTTTTACATGTAAACTGAAAATTCACAACTGTGAATTTTGCTTGTAGCACATTTCTACGAAAATAAACTCTTGTTGCTCTAATAATGTTTAGAGGTTGTGAAGAGTTTGACCGTTTCACTAAGAATCAACTTATCAGTTTTGATCAACAGGCCATGTGCATTTACTGTGCAAATTGTAGACAATTGTACTTACTCTTTTGCACACATATGCCAAAGCACATGCAATTTGCTTAAATCAATAAGAAATTCAAATCGGGTGTGAACAAGAAACTAACTGTTCAGAGATCTGAACTTATTGTTTTGAGAAAAAATTAATAAAAATAAAGATGATTAATTACCATGCTGTCACAGACAGGAGTATCCTTGGTATTTGCGTCATATTTTTGTTGTCTTCTGACTTTGGATCAGTCTCTGGCTCAATTATGTTTGGCTGAATTTCACCAGTTGCAATTTTCAACATTGGAAGTTTTCAAAACAATTCCGTAAGTGTAATGGGGACAGTTCAGTGTGGGGACATTGAAAATTATTTAGTATGCAAAACTGTTACCCAATCATAGCAGTGAGCGTTAACTTCCAAGTCTTGAATCTGGCAAGCCCATCAAAACATCAAAATAGCCTACTTGAATAACTACTTTTTGTAAACATTCTTGCTAACTTTATAAGTTGACCTCAGAAAACATAATTTAAAAAATGCAGTTCATGACCCCTTTAATTTTCATTAGAAAAATGTATTGAGTTATTATTAATTATTATTATATTACATTTAGGATGTTATATCGGGGGTCTGAGCTGTCGACACGACAGATCTCGTCACAGTTGTTGTTGTTGGTGCGTCCTATGATGCGAATAGAGGCCGATCCATGACGCACATGGCCGGCCACAGGCGTCGCACACAAACTGGCTAGATGTTGTTATAGATGTTGTTAAGGCATTAAGCTTTCTGCGTCTTCGTTTATCTACTGCATTAGTGATGCAGCTGAACTCAAAGGAGTGTATGGCAGTATGGCACTGTGCTCGCCATGATGTCCTGTCTGCAGCCATCTCTTCAAGGGCATTTGGGTCCATGATGCATAGTTTTAAATTGGCTTTGAGGCCATCCTTGTAGCTTTTAGTTGCCCTCCTTGGGAGCGCATGCCGCTCTGAAGCTGGCCATAAAAAACCTGTTTTTGTGAATCTGCCATGCGTACAACATGTCCAGACCAGTGAAACTGTGCAGCAAGCATGAAGGCCTCAAAACCAGTGATGTCACAGGTCTGAAGTACCTCAATATTTGTGACTTTGTCCTGCCATTTGACAAGTGCAATACGACGGAGACAGCGCATATGGAACTGATCAAGTTTGGTAATCTGCTGGCGATACATGGTCCAGGAATCCATACAACAGCGCAGTGAGGATGGCTGACTTATATACTGCAACTTTTGTGTCCAGCCGAATGCCGTGCTCATCCCATATTCTCTTGGACAATCGACTGAAGGCAAAACTAGCCTTTGCGATACGGGCACTAATGTCACGCAGAATTGCAGAATGTGTCTTTGTACGAGCCTGAAGCCTGCGTAGATTGAAGACACAGCCATCTGTACGGAACTGTATTGGAATGCCCATGTCGCAGTCCTTAAAAGCCACGGACAGCATCATGGAAAAAAATATGCTGAATAACAGTGGGGCGAGCACACAGCCCTGTTTGGTGCCATTGGAGATGCCAAATGGGTCAGACAGCTTGCCATCACCCAGCACCTGACCAAGCATACCATCATAAAATGAAGGGATGATGTTAATGAATTTCTCTGGGCATCCAATCTTATGAAGAATGAGCCAGAGCCCGGTGCGGGGAACTGAGTCGAAGGCTTTTGTGGGGTCGTTAAAGATCATATAAAGATCAAGGTTTTGTTCTCTGCCCTTCTCCTGAATCAGCCTAGCAGTAAACACCATGTCCATAGTACCGCGGCCTGTACGAAATCCGGGATGATGTCACTGTCATAAACATGTTGTTGGAGGCGGTTCAGCAAAATTCGTGCCAACACTTTGCCTGCAGTGGAGAGCAACAAGATATCACGATGATTGTCACAGCAGGCTCTGTCTCCCTTGCGCTTGTAGATGTGAACAATCAATGCGTCTATAAAATCTTGTGGCACAGCTTCCTCGCTCCATATTTTGCTGAATAATGCGTTGAGTGCGGAGAGAAGAGATAGTCTACCTTCCTTCAGCACCTCACTTGTAATACCATCAGAACCTGGAGCTTTACCAGAGGGCATCTGCTTATTGGAACATGCGACTTCCTCCTGGGACGGGATATCGTCGAGGTCTGAGGCCATTGGCGACTGCGCTATGTCACCAAGCAGTGATTCATCGAAAGCAGCTGGCTGGTTCAATACCAATTGAAAATGGTCTACCCAGCGTCTGAGGATCTCAGCCTTGTCAGAATGTAGGGTTCTGTCAATGGCACGTACAGGTGTAGAACCAGCTCTCAGGGGCCCATAGACTGCCTTTAGACTGTGATAGAATGCCTTCATATCATATCGGTCTGCAGCAAACTGGAGTTCCTCAGCTTTTGACTGCCACCATCTATTCTTCATTTCACGCAGACGGGTCTGTGCTACATTTCTTGCCCTAGTATATGCTGACTTTTTCGCAGTGCTGGATTTATCATTGACCCACACCAAGTGAGCTGTGTGCATTGTGTTCAACAGGGCTTGAGCTTCAACATCCTGATCATCAAACCAGTCCTTATGTTTGGACGTGGTGAAGCTGAGGACTTCAGCAGCTGTGTTGTACGTGATATCCCTGATTTTGGACCATGTCTCCTCAACATTAATGGTAGCTTGATTTTCCAAAGTGCTGAGCCTGTCTAGAAAGGTCTGACAGAAGTTAGTATGGCAAGAGTCAACACGAAGCTTAGAAACATCCAGTCGCTTCCGCCTTTTGGCTTTATGTCGACGAGATGGAGCTAGGTCCAGAGACAACACACTACGCAGCAGTCGGTGGTCAGACCAACAGCTTGTGCCTCGCATGGCTCGAGTTATATGGACCTCCCTGAGAAGTTCCTGCCCGGTGATGATGTTGTCCAACTCATGCCAGTGCTTTGATCGAGGATGTTACCACATGGTCTTTTACTTGTTCGCCTGCTGATAGAAGGAGTTTGTGATCGCCAGCTCATGTTGTGCACATATCTCCAACAGCAGCGTGCCATTTGTGTTTTCTCGTTTCCCACTGAGTGTTGCCCCAAGACTTTTGGCCATGCAATGACATCACGTCCCACACGCGCATTAAAGTCTCCAACAAGGAAGAGCTGGTGTTTGTGAGGTACTGAACGTAAGGCAGTGTTAAGGTGTTCATAGAAGGACTCCTTCTGGTCATCACTGGCGGTCATTGTGGGTGCATAGGCACTAATCAAGACAGCACTGTTGCCATTCTTGAGCATCAGCTGTAAGGTCATCAGCCTTGGCGACAGGCCACGAGGTTGCACTTCAAGGAGTGGTAGCAATGATGTCTTCACAGCAAATCCAACTCCAGCCTGCCTTGGCTGACCTTTGGGCTGCACAGTGCAGAAGAATGTGTAGCCGGCGTTGACTTCTGTGAGTTTGGTTTCTCCAGGAATTCTTGTCTCACTGAGAGCAGCAATGTCTATTCTGTATCTCGCCAGTTCACGGGCAATGATCGCAGTTCTCCGTTTGTGACGATCAGCAGAGTCCAAAAGTGTGCGCACATTCCAAGAGGCTAGACGCAGTTTAGTCTTTATCTTTTGTACTTTTTGTCGACCGCAGAATTGGATACTCAGCTGGTCGCGGTGAACCAGCAGAGTGAGTGGAACGAGCGATGTTTAAGGAACTTTTTCTATCCCCTTCTTCCGTGGAAGAGAGCAGCGCTGTCCCTAAAAAGAGCAGCTCTGTCGTCTGGGCAGGGTACGGATGGTACTGTCATTCCAGGTCAGCATCAAACGACCATCACACCCAGGCCGCCTACATGCAGGTTTGTGACTAAGTGCTCCCAGTGGTACCCTCCACCTGCACCCGTCACCACTTGCCCATCGCCGCAGGACTTGGCATCTGTGACATACCATCACAATGAATGGATTATAGTGGGAAAAGCTTGTGTGTCCAATCCCACTCTCTCTTCCAACAGTGACCATTGCCAGCAAGCTCAGAACCTGAGACGTGCCGGCTGGTGACTGCTGGCGCAGCAAGCTGGCCGGAAGTGATCCCAAGATGGGAGCCCTAACGCCCTCCAGAGTGGCTTGTGACTGCTCCGCTGCAGTGCTGTCTTCGCCAATGTCGTGAAGTGCCAAGTTGTAGCCAGAAAACACCATGGCAGTCTTTGCCGGAGCCCACTTAGCCAGTCATTTTCAGGATGCCTTTCCATCTTGCGCAACGCCCTAGGTGATACTTCAGTGCGAGCACCTTCATCACTGATGGCATAGCCCGAGTAGGCAATCCCCTACTTAACTGTTCACCCCCTCACCACGTTGTGAAACCACTGCAAGGCAAACACTACTGTGGCCTTTTGCAGCCAACACTAAAATGATTTTAAAAAATGTAATGTAATTACACATTCATTTCCACAGTGTTGGCAAATGTGCATTAAGAAGGCATTTGCACAGTTTCGCCACTATTATCAGATGTTGATATGCAGATCCAGTCGTGTTCTCCTCAGCACAAAGCAGCAGATCCTGGGGCGTTTCAGCTGCGAGAACCTTCTGACGTCTGACAGAGTCTCTCAGCACCCCATCCTGTTCTATAGCTCAATGTATCACATAGAGGACAATTAACACTTATATCATCAAGCCACATTGGCAACAATATTACAAGCTGGTTGAATAAAACATTTTTGAGCATAATTATCAGTGTGCAGACATTTACATTGCTGCATTGCTCATGAAGCCAACTGTGGTCGGATGTGCACACTTTTCTAGATCTTTTCCACTTAATATATTCAGTCATGCCAATTGCAGAATTATTTTTAATGAACTGCTACTGATATGGATATTCTACCTACTGCCAAAACACCAACAGGTGGTGTAAAGAAAATCCCAGGATCCTGCATCAGTACTTCAGTGATGCATATTTCTATTTGTAGATGCTGTATGAAACAGGGCTGTTATAATTAAATATGTATGAAGAGTCTCTTCTGTTGTGCATATGCTTTTACCTCAGACTTTTTAGTTCTGTTCATCACCAAGCAGAAAGACAAATAGAGGCCACTTTATTTCATGGACGATGGCCGCAAAATGTATTTGAAGCCACTCTTAAAAATGTATTAATGTCATTGTGTTATATAACAGAATACCAAAAGTAAGTTTTTTCTTGTTGGAAAGAAAGGTAGCAAAAACTGTTTTCAAGCAAAAAATCACGTCACTTGGTAGATTTTAAATGATTAAACAATAGATATACTGTTCAAAGTTAGGTCAATTCTCACTTCAATTGTCATTTTAAGTGCTCGGAAGTGTCCAAATACGTTTTGGGGCCACTGTATGTTACACATAACCTGTAAAATATACAGTATGTTTTGCATGTTTAAAAAAGGTTTTGGTAACACTTTACAATAAGGTTTCATTAGTTGACAGTATTATGCATTAACTGTGAGTTATACCCTTGTTGCAGTATTTATCAACCTTTGGTAAAGTCTGGATGAAGTTGCGATAGTCTTTTCTTCCCTATTGTGATGTATATACAAGTGAAACGGCATCTCGAATGAGAAAAAATGTAGGACGGGACTTGATTTTGTCCAGCGGGAATTGATTGAATGGTTGTGGTTTTCTATTGGTCGATCTCATGTGAGTGACAGGTTGCCCCACCCTCACTTCATTAAACACATCATCAAAAGAGAAGAGATGTCACTACAAGAGGGGGAGGGGAAGTTATTTTGATTAAAGATTATGAGGACAAATTAATAAAAAATAATAATGATGTGCACAGATAAATAATTTATAATAAAGACTGCAATTAAAGTTTTTTCCATTAAAAAACAGAAGAATTGTCCATTTTGATTTCATGTTGACATTAACGTTAGTTAATAAAAGTACATCTGTTCACTGTTAGTTCATATTAGCTCAGGTCCATTAAATACATTTTGATTTAAGTAATGCATAAATAAATGCTGAATTTAAAATTAAGATTAATGTTTTAGCCGTATTTTTCATTGTTAGTTGGAACCTTACTGTAAAGTGTTAAAAGCGTTTTGAATTATTGCAAACGCTGATATTATTGGTTTTCAGTTGCACTGACAGCTTCCTTGAAGTGTCCTTTATGAGGTAGAAGAACTTCCTTTGTCCTCGTCTCACTGTCATGACTCAGAAGAAAGATTAGAAACTTAAACTTCTGCTGAATCGGTGCCAGAACTTCATCGCTAGAGCGTGTTCTTCACTTCACTTCACTTAGAAATGAGTGTAGGCTGGGGTCAAAGCGAACCCGATCTCGCTACACAACACAGTGATTTAATTAAAGGGCTCCTCGGTTTTTCAGTTTCAAAAAATATGTGTCGGCTGTCAGCGGTTCAGAGGGGAAATGGGTGTGAAATGTGTGAAAGGGATTGTTTTGGGGGCACCTACAACATTGCTTCATAAAACAGATAAAAAACAGAGCCACACACAGTTCTGAGAAGCTGCCGGAACGTTTCGGAGGCCCAGGAAGGCATTAGTGACACTGAGACCGCAGCGTGGGAGTCTGGGTAACAGAGAGGGCGCTGACTAAACCAAGCATTGTGGCGTGCAGAGAGAAAGGGATGGGGTCCAGCAGGATTGGATTGTAATAGAGGGCTTTGTTATTAGTCTGAGGGTTCAGAGATGGAGTCGAAGGTGGACGGATTAGAGACAGGGCAGTTAGAGCCGATATAAAGGTGAGTGGGAGGTGATATCGGGAGTCATATAAGTGATAGTCTGACTCTGGTGTAGCCAAGCATGTTCCCATGCTCCGGAGGAGGAGAAAGGGTCATGGAAAGAGACCGAGAATAATCTTATACATCAACATGTAAATATGCTATTTATTAATAAAACAGCCTTTCTGCCTTTATGACTTGTTTTTCAGTCGAAATGTACCAAATTTTAGTGCTCAAGGGTTGGTTTTTAAGGAAGCTTATTGGGTCATTTCTTTTAACTTGTTTAAGTTTGGCGGTGTGGTGGCTCTATGGGTAGCACACAGTCGCTTCACAGCAAGAAGGTCCTCAGTTCGAGCCCCGGACAGTGTCAAACTGTATGGTATTCATCCGGGTGCTCTGGTTTCCCC
Organism: Siphateles boraxobius; assembly: GCF_051911475.1. Lineage (NCBI taxonomy): Eukaryota > Metazoa > Chordata > Actinopteri > Cypriniformes > Leuciscidae > Siphateles > Siphateles boraxobius. The sequence continues at coordinate 19,431,661 of NW_027508833.1, read as the reverse complement.
CACACAGTCCAAAGACATGCAGGTTAGATGGATTGGACATGCCAAATTGGCCGTCGGTGTGTGAGTGTGTTTGTGTGAGTGTGAGAGACTCTCACTCCTGGAAGGGCATCCGTCATAAAACCTCTGCCAAATCCAACGTGTGTGTGGATAATTCAGATAAAGCGGACCCTACAAATGAGCGGGACTAACGCTAGAATTTATTTATTCTTTTAGTTTTCAAGGTGAAATTTGTTGTTTTTGTGCCACTAGCTCCACCAAATGGAATTGCGAGAATGTGACTGTTTTCAAACAGGTTTCCCGATCCCTCCTCCCCATCTGCCATTGGTCGCCAAATAGATAGCCTATACCCCAAACTCACGGCATTGATTGAAGAACAACAAGTGGTATATAGTCATTTTTAACAACATTTCCTGCCAGAAAAAACATGTAAAATAAACATTTAAAACTTTTTTTTTTCAGGAATGTAAGAAATTTTATTTGCAATGAGCCCATTTCATTTTATGTAATGGCGTTTGCTTTATAAAATAAATAATTGCATAATACTATATTGTTTTTTTACATTCCAGAAATTTTGAAAGTGGTTAATCCAATGTTGCTCTTTCAGACTGAGCTGTACTGGACACATAGCCTATGTAATTTGGTCCTGGAATAATTTTATTTAAAAAATAATAATAATTGTAGTAATGAAATCTCTGATGTTCGATTGTGTTGAGACATTGTGTTTACAGGGAATTTTTCGCAAGATAACAAACCTAAGAAACTAAATACTTAAGCAGACATCTCCATTTGCTCTCCATTTAATCTCACTGCTGTCAAATAATTGAAATATTTATAAAATCAGTAGCATTTTTGGATAAGGTACTATCCATTAACATTAATGCAATAGCTAACTTGAACAATAAAGAACAATAAAGAATGAACCAATGCACTATGAACTAACATGATCAAACAATGAACGACTGTATTTTGATTAACTAACATGAACAAAGATCAATAAATACTGTAAAAAGTGTATTGCTCATTGTTAGTTCATGTTCGTGAATACATTAACTAATGAGACCTTTTTTTAAAGTGTTTCATTAACATTAGATAATGTATCATCAATGAACATGAACAATAGTTTATTTATAAATTAATATTAAGAATGTTGTCCATTATTAATGCATTGGTTATCATGAAGCAACTAATGTCGTGTTACCACTTTTTTTTCTTTAATAATGCATGTGTATTCAATAAATGCCTTTATGAATCTAAAAAAAGGTTCAGTGATTGATTAGACATTGATCAATTGATAATTTTGTATTCATTCTTGCATAAACTCGCATCAGCACCACAAACAACCTTCCCGTTGACTTGACTGCTGCTCTGAGAGAGTTATTTGAGATTGATGTCACATGACAAAAGCACTTTTAATGCATGGAGATGCAAGCTGCAGATTACGGTGCCAGGGCTTTGTTAATGTGCTGCCATTGTCTGCTGAGTAGATTAATGATAAAGGCTATTGTCTTTCCTGGGTGCGGTACGTCTTTACAGCTCCCAAACAAGTTGCCTTTTGCCGAGGAGATAGAAATCACAATTTAATATTCCTCCAAAGTGGTCCCGGCAGAGATGCAGCTCTTTGTTCTTGGTAATGATCCAGCGAGGAGATGAATAGAAAGGCTGAGCTAACACTAATGGGAATGTTAACAGGTCGCTGTGGCGCTCGCCCCTCCTCTGGCTGTTGCTACAGCGATAAGAAGTGTCGTTCTAATACTGATGATGGTTTTCTGTAGCGTGGCTGGTCAGGATAGACCAGTGATGGAGGATAGACTTCAACAGAAGTGCAGTGGTCAAGTTTGTCGAGCCGGTGTAGTTGTTCAAAGATATTGTTATTTGATTGTTGATTTTTTTCTCTTGGTGAAATGCGCATTTGACTGAATGTATCGATTATGTTTCATTAACTGGCAGGTTTCATTAAGGTTGTATAAAAGTGAGTGTATTTGGTATACAGTATATCAACAGGCAAATCTAGCATATTATTTATTATAGTCAAATAACGTGCACAATGTCCTTTAAGGGTAAATTATTTTTTTATTAAAATAACTTGTTATTGCACTCACTTTATGTCTGTAATTTGGTGTTTTCCAAGTTAAACATCAGTATTGCATACACACACACACACACACACACACACACATATATATATATTTGACTCATTCCAGAATTGCAGGTAAATTTCAAGTAGAGAAAGAAAACAAAAACTAGGATTTTTTTCTGCTAAACTTTTTTCATTTTCATAGAATGCACTTTAAATTCAACATTTTCATTATTTGCTGATCTTAAACTTGAAAGATTTAAAATATTAATACTGAACATTAATGTACTAACAGAAAAATCTGTCAACTTTGTTATAGACAAATTGGTTTGACGATAATAGAGTTGACGATAACAGAGTTGACATTTTCCACCATTTAGTGTTTTAGCTCAAAATGCCAACCTCAAACCAGATACCACATGGCATGTCTAAAAACACAATTTTATGGGTTTTCGCCACATTATTATTTTTCAAAAAGTGAATGAGAGATTCACTGCAATATCACAATAATAGATTTGACAAATCATTAATGTACTATTGGTGTATCCTAAACATTTTATACAAATTAATGAGAGAAGAATAATGACTGACATCACTGCTTTCCAGAGTTTCCCGCCAGAGGAAGTGACATCACTTGGTGCAAGTCGCATGCTTTTTCTACAAATGCTTTGGAGGGTTTTTTTGTTTTATAACAGAGGTAATAGAGTTGACCACAACGTAAGGACAGGCACAAAATCAATTTTTTTTTATTAATTCTATGCAGTTGTTTATATAACTTAATAGAGTAAACACAAAAAATATTTTAAAATTAGACTTAATGGTTTCATGATAATTCAAGTTGAATGCATGAATCAGGAGGCAGAGACAGTCAATAACAGGTGGAGTGGGAGTCATTTAGTTAATATTTCCCATTAAAATTTTTTCCTTAATATACATAAAGCATTATTTTTAGTGATAGTGTAATATAATTTGTGTTATTATTCAAAACTGATTCAAAAAAGTTTTTTTTTTCTAAAAATAAAAGAAGGTTTATCTGGAATATATATATATATATATATATATATATATATATATATATATATATATATATATATATATATATATATATATATATATATTAGATAGATAGAGCGAGCCTTAACAGATTTTATATATCCTAACTGTATTAGAACTTTCAGATCTGAAAGCGTTGTATAAATATTTCTCCGAATTTAGTTTCACATCCATCAAATTCCTTCACGTGCCTTCAAGTATTTGTCCTTGTAAAACTTGAATCCTCATTCTTTTATTGTAACGTTTAAAGGTTCTGATATTTCTAGACATTTTTACAACTATCAAAATCACCAGGGTCTTTAAAATGAACCTGAGGAGCTTAGAGCATCAATCTCTGCTATTGGATGACCTTGACAGTGCGGACACGTGACCCGTCCCAATAAAAACCTGCAGTACGTGATGAATACTGTCATGAGGAATCCCAGCTGAGGGATACTTCACAATAAAAGTGTGTCCAGACATTGACTGAGCTTCTCTGAGAAAGAAAGAAAAAAACCTTATAGTTTTGTAGAACTATAAGCACTCTTCATCATTGCTTTTACTGCCAAGGATTTGACCTTTAAGTGAAAGTCAGTCAAGGCCATGAAGATGAATCTACACAGCTTCAGTGAGCTTATTGAGTTATGAGTCAGAACACAAATTAAACAAAATCCAGTACCATGTGTGCTTGAAATGAACATGAAATCATTTTTTATTGAAAATTCTGAAAATACTTTGTGTTATTGAAGTAAAATGGGTCGCAAATGATGTTTTCATATACCTTGTCCTGGGAAACACTCAAAATCCTCATATATTCTTATCTTCCCCTGCACTGTCTTGCTAGAAGAGGGCTTTGTGACTTTATGTCCTGATTTTAGAGCGGCAGACAATCAGCCTCTCTCTGATTCGCCCATCTGAGCATAGAGGATCACCCATAAGCCTGACCTACTGCCCCTCGGCTCAGTGCGGATGAATGGGAAATGTGGAATAAAGGCTTTTCTTTCATGCGCTGCCGACAGGGAACATCACCCTCACCATCCTGGAATATGCTGATGTCAGCATGTTTCCTGCCAGGATCATCGCTATTAATCTCATGTGCTCAAACACAATATATAAAATGTTATAAAAAAAAAAAAAAAGATTTTTTTTTCTGAGACAGATGGAATATAAGAGGGGATCAGATCGTTTTTTTTTTTTTCTAGTACATCATTTAACTGGTGTATTTACTCTAATAAAGGAAACATTATTATTTTTGTTTGCAGATGCTGGTTTAAAGTACATTTCTTTACTAAAGTTTCCCAGGTGTGACCAGAAGTTTACTATTACGTTTACTATGATGGTATATAATATATTGGTGACCATATTGATAGTTGTGACCCTGGATCACAAAACCAGTCATAAGTCGCACAGGTATATTTGTGGCAATAGCCAACAATACATTGTATGGGTCAAAATTATCGATTTTTCTTTTATGCCAAAAGTAAAGATCACGTTCCATCAAGATATTTTGTAAATTTCCTACCGTAAACATATAAAACATGTATTTTTGTGAGTGAATGCAGCAAAATCGCGAACATAAATGGACAACTTTAAAGGCAATTTTCTCAAAGTTTTGATTTTTTTTTTGCACCCTCCGATTCAGATATTCAAATAGTTGTATCTCGACCAAATATTGTCCTATCCTAACAAACCATACATCAATGGAAAGCCAATATTAGAAACAGATAATATCAGAACTTGTTTTTATTAATATCAGAACTTATTATTTATTTATTTTTTAATGTAGTTAATTTTCTTCACTGCTGGCTTTAAAGGTACTGAACAATTATTCATCTTTTCTACTCAAGATTAAAAGTTCTGTACTTAATTTTTCCTGCATGTGAAATTCTAGATTTTCACTCTAGAAAAAAAAAAAAAAAAAAAAAAAACACTGCAAAACAGTACTGATTAATAATATCAGCAGTCGTCGGTTAAAATATTTTATATTAAGTTTTAGTAATTTTGTTAGTTTCTTACACATATTTATATTTAGCTTTAATTAATTTTTATGTTGTTTTTAGCTTTAGTAATTTTATTACTTCAATACATTTAAAGTTTTTTTAAATTTCAGTTTTTCATCTAATATTTATATTTTATTTTCTAACATTCCAGGACTGAGATTGCACTACAATTTTGGTATCTTGCATTTCAAATCCCAAATCATAGCGAGTGTGTATACATCTGGTGGAAGGTCATGAAACTCTCTTTCTAGAACTTGAACCTACATCTGATCAGTAGCCAAGATCTTTAAACACAAAACCACAAAATGGCCAATTGAAAGCTCACATTGTTGCCATTTACTTTGCAAATGCAAGACATAATCTTGTTTCTTCCCCCAGATTGTACTTCTCTGACCCTCATCCGTCCCGAGCGCTGGAGCTGCTGCGTGTGGGGAAGCTGCAGCACTACCTGGCCCGACTGAAGGAGGCTCACGGGAGCTTCACACAGGTCTGTTATCAGATGATCTTTGGCCCTATAACACACTCCAGAGAGATCAGGACTGTAATGAGACCCTGGATGGTGATCCCTGCACTCGAGCTCACTGTTGTCAGATTGTTGTCTAAACAACGGTGGTATGATGTCTCCGCACTGACTTTACCTTCTATCTGCTGATGTTTGATTAGATTTTGTGGTACAAAACTCAGTTAGAGATGGCCAGACTATATGCAAATGGCAAAGTAAGGTCAACAAAGGTTTTATCTTGAAACTTAGAGATTGTTGGCAAAAGAATTGGTCTTATCAAATGGCTGACAGAATTTTTAAAAGGCATCAATAGTTTTGTTATTAATAATATAATATGAATTGTGTGTGTGTGTGTGTGTGTGTGTGTGTGTGTGTGTGTGTGTGTGTGTGTGTGTGTGTGTGTGTGTGTGTGTGTGTGTGTGTGTGTGTGTGTGTGTGTGTGTAGACGGACAGACAGACAGACGGATGATAGATGGACGGATGGATGGATGGGTAGATAGATAGATAGATAGATAGATAGATAGATGGATGGATGGATGGATGGATGGATGGATGGATGGATGGATGGATGGATGGATGGATGGATGGATAGATAGATAGATAGATAGATAGATAGATAGATAGATAGATAGATAGATAGATAGATAGATAGATAGATAGACTCTCACAATTCCCGTTTCAATCCTGTAAATTTATTTTCTTCCTTCACATGACAATGGTTTAACTCAACCATGTCTCTTCTTCTCGCCCTCTCTCTCCTCAGGCATATGACATCATGAAGGTGACCCACGGGACAGAGCATGTCCTGACTGATGAGGTGAGGAGAAAACTGAGCGAGTGCCAGGCTGAGCTGGGTGAAGTCTAGACTGAACCCCTGCGTCATCATATGGAGACTGACTCTGACACGCTGGCTGTCAATCAACCCGCCGCTGCATTAGATCTCAAATGAAATGTTTCAGGATGCTTGTGTCTGCCACCTGCTTTTGTGCCCCTGTGTATCAAACCAGCTGGCTTAGAATTCAACGGGGGGAAAAAATAATATTTTTTCTCTGCTTCTTCTACTCCCCTTGCCAAAGGGAAAAAAGCGACATTGCTGCCATGCTTTTTCATTCATTTATATTTTTGCAATAACAGTGGCTCCACCGGCTGTCCCCCAGAACCTGTTTTCTTTTAACACGCAATCCAAAGTATAGTCTACTACCCTCCATATTTTCAATAGAAAGTCCTACTTCTCGGTATTTTGACCCAAAATGAATGGTTGCAACAGGAAAAATATTGCTAAATCTAAATAATAAACTTAAAGAAAGGGTCCGCTTTCAAATATGCAGATAGATAGATAGTAAATGTGCAGTATATGCATCTATTGCAAAATCTGAACAATTTGGGTCACTCCATTTTTGATTTGTTCAGTAGCTGCATATTTTTAGTTTCTCAAAGAGATAAGTTTGATATCATATTAGTATCTAAATGCATCTGATTGTGTATTCAGTGAATTGTCACAGTAATATGTTTCATTTTCTGGTCACTTTGGATAAAATTTGAATAAAATTATTAAAATAAGTGTTATTTTAGTATTATTTATATACTATTATAGTATTGTTTTATTTTGAATTGGCTTTTATTTTCACATTTTGAATTTTTAATCTTAATTTAAGTTTTAATAATTTTGTTATGTGCTTTCGTCATTTTAATTAGGTTGTTTTATATATATATAAATACACACATATGCATGTACAGTATATATTAAATAAATATTTGAATGTATATCTATTTTGTATATATATTTATACATAATTTATATTATATCTAAATATAAAAATTTTATGTATAAATAACAAATTTTTCTTAAATATATGCATGCATATGTGTCTATTTAAACATACAAAATAATTATACACAGTATACAGACATATATTATGTAAACACAAACTTTTATTTTGGATGCGATTAATCGTTGCCCAGCACTACTTTTACTTGCCCAGGCAACATTTCTGATTTTCTAATTATCTTTTAAGTTTAGGGTTTTTTATCTAATATTTAATATTTTATTTTATTTCAGCTTCTTTTCAGTTACCGGCAATGATATTTAGTATTTTTGAATTTTAGTTAACAGCACTTATTGAATTATGACATTCCAGGCTACCATTTTAAGATCTCTGTGCCTTCTACGATCACAATGCTAGCCTTAGCGTGTAATTCTGATTTATTGCTCAGATCCGATTTTGTTTGTTGTTGTTTGTTTGGCTGTTCTCATGATTTTTTTTCAGTATTTTGATGAATGTTGATCTAGAGTGCTGTAAAAGTCTCATGAATTCTGATATGACTGTTCAGACTCCGGTCGCATTGCAAAACATCAGATCTTTATCTGATTTAGGATCAAATATGGAAGTGATCCAAATCAGAATTGAAAAGATCCTTTTCCATGTGGTTTGGTGTTCACACTGTTATGAAAAAAACTGATCAGAGTCGCATACAAGGGAAAAATAAAAAAATCAGATTTGGAAGCTCTAATGGAAACAAAAACTGAAAGTCAAGGACATTTTTTAATTGAGGCGTGTTGATTGGAACAATATCCATTAGCACATTTACCCAAACTCCTGTGAGGTAGTACCTTTAATAGATGACTTTAGTCTGCTTTTGATTTGATTATCACATAATCAACTGTTATGAAAAGCAACACCTTGTCAGGAAAAACTGTTGTGCTTCAAGAGCCGCTCCAAACAACACACAAACACACACACACACACACACACACACACGCACACGCACACGCACACGCACGCACGCACGCACGCACGCACGCACGCACGCACACACACACGCACACACACACACATTTGTGCTTCAGTTTCTCATCATTAACTTCAGTCTTCATAGTCACTCTGACAAAACAGTCCCATTCGCTCAGATTTCATAAACATATTTCAGCAGATGCTTTGTGTTTTTAAGCTCTTCTTTTACCATCTGGAATGTGTTGTTATTACAGTTCAATCCTTGATTAGTAATGTGGGTCATTCCTACTGTAAATGTCCATGTCTCATCATATGACTTGATATATTGTATAAAATATGAAATCAGTCATATTAGTTTTCACAGTTAAGGGAAAATTTAAATAATTTTAGTCCTTTGGTTTGAACAGATGTTTCCATTTATATGCTAACAAGAAAAACTTGCATTTTATTAAGAAATATTCCAGGTGTTGCACTAATCAAAATGATTCAAAGAAAACATTTTCTTAAGTGTTTTGAAAGTATACAAAGTATGCATGTGCAGTGGCGCTTCAAGTCGAACATAACTATTTAAAGAACTGGCTTTTGTTAATGACACCATCCTCATCATTTTGGTGGTAAAACACCATTAATAAAACACATAAGTTTGTGTCTGAGCTTGACCAGAGCTTATTACTAAAAATCTATATATGTCTAGTGCAGAGTTTAGCTCCAACTTGTCTCAACAAACCTGCCTGTAAGTTTCTAGTGTGAATTAATAACAGTCTAGGTCAGCACGGATGACACTTTTGCTTGTCATTGGCTTGTTTCTCCGGACATTTTTTCAGCACGTTATTTTTGCTAAATCTTTTTAACCCTCATGAGTGTCTGGATACAGATAGATGGGGATTACACGTTCTCATACCACCATCCTCGCTTCTCATAACTCTGTCCACTAAAGCAAACAGCTTTTGGAGGTGCACTTCTCTGAGATGGAGATAACATCTTTCTGTTGGATAGAATGGGGCTTAAGAGGAAATAGAGGAAGTTGGTATAGAGCGGCGAGTTGTCAGCAGTCCTAACTCGAACTCGCACTCTGAGTCCTTTGTTGAGCCAATGACATCATTTCTCACAAAATTTGAACGAGTCTAATAACCATGAACCTTCTGAGTCCGATTTCACCAAAAATCTTTCTTACTTTTACTTAAATAAAGTAAGGTTTTACAATCACTACATATGCTGTAGTGGCCAACAGTGATGTTTGCCCTAGGAAAATTGACAATCAATTATTAAAAAATATTTAAAAAATTGTCATATTGCATGTGCTTGCAGTCATAACGCAATAAACCATGCCAAATTGTCTAGACATAATTTGTATGTACTTTTCCTGTGAACTTTTTAGTTTTTTTTTTTATCTATGCAAAATAAAACTTGTAGCTGTAGTCAGAAAAGTTTTGTTCTTCCCTCCTATATGTTTATTTGAACTTGTAGGGTCATTAGAATGTTACTTGATGTCCCCCTGTAGTCCATAATTGTATCCCTTAAAACTCATCTTTGATCATCAAAATTACATATTTAAATGCTTTTTTTTTCTGTGAAAAAATGTTCATGCCTCGAATGAAACCTCATTATGTACCTGTATATGTGGTTCTATGAATATGCAATTAGCCCCGCCTTCACTCACTCACACACACTTGAGACTGTCTTTCGTTCACTGCAGTTTTAAAGGGAAAATACTTAGCAATGGTGTTGACTTATGAATTTGCACATGGTTTGTCTTAAAGCATATTAAAAACAGCATAGACTTATAAACAACAATAAAAGCTTCATTTTTTTCCACATGGGGACTTTAAATTAAATATGGTTTTACAAACACTGAGTTATACACATATACACATCTATTTTTATATACACACAGGAGAATATCACAGGTAAGTAATAGAAATCAGTTTACTTTTATTATTACAATGAGATCTTTCACATTAAACATCAGGATCACTGATAAGATGTGTTATTTTCTGTATTAGTCCTGTCAGCTGTAGGGTGGATTATCATACACTTGTAAAGCTCATAAACTCTCCTGTGTTTCTCTGACGTCTGATATAATTTTCTATCAAACTGCATCTCTGGGTGATGCCTGTTCATTAAAGCTGATAAAGATCCATCTTGTCTGCAAGCGTCGATTATCATGCATATCTGTTTGAAAAGGAAATATCTAAAATGAAACTGTGCGTATATTGAATTAAAATAATAACTGAATAAAAACAGACAGACTAAAGGGTGCTTTCATTCCTTTTTATAAGCAATTCCATCAAAAAGCAGAAGTTTCATGCTGCAGATTGCACCTGTACAAAAACGTAGTGAAAAAAAAAAACTTTATAGTTGCTGAGAAAACAACAGAGAAGATTAAACTGAAAATTAGTTGAATTAGTTGTGTAGAATAATGAAGAAAAAGAATGCAGATTCTAAAACGTCCTTTATTTACATCAGTCTGTATGTCGATCAAACTCTCATTCAAGCTCTTTTTCCCCATAGCATATGAAATCATGCCGACTGTCGCAGTATTAACATCAAGCAATATGTTGACAACTTTTAACTTCTTCAATCATACATCTCTCAGTCTTTTTTGTTTTTCCTTTCTATTCACATGACCTACTGAAAGGAGGCGAGATCTTAGTTTCGCAACCGTGTTCTTGAACATTAAAGCGCATTAAAGACGATATTTGTTTAACATTGTACTGCATATCACACAATGTATCAGTTGAACAATCCACAGATGCCGAAGGATGTGGCGGGTTGTAATGAAACATTTCATTCATGAATAAACATGGAAATGACGTGTTCTCTCATCTCCCATGATTTGGCGGTAGGTGTTTAAAAAAACAACAACTATATAATATATAAAGAAGAACAAAAGTGAAATATAGTATATTTTATATATATATGGCATGAATTTAGCAACTGTACAAGTTTAATGCATAGTGCTTTTGCAGGCTAAATAAATTATAGAATATAAGCATCTCTTTCATACAGGCCTCCTGAGGTAAAAAATAAATAATATCCTTCATTCATTACATTGCCAAAAGCTCAAAAGGGCAGCAGGAATGTCGCTCCCCTATGCTTTGGCAGGGTCAGGGAAGAGGAGTGAAGCGGGAATGGAAAAGCGTATGAAGTCTTTAGTTAGTACCAGAAACAGGCTATGTACTCATCTATAAACGTTTAGAGCTGAAACTGTCTCAAGCACCATATATATAATGTATATATAAACAGATTTATACTGTACCAAAGTGTCAGCAGACTGACAATGAGACCACATAGAGAGAAGGCCAATGACCAGACATACTGTATACACCAATCTGATCTGGAATGCAATACAACAGACTAAATTCAATGAGTTGTAATTGATGAAAAACATAATTTAGGGAAGTTTTTCGTTTGCAGAAGCCAATTAAAAGTGTCCAAAAATTTGGCATGCAGCAAAAAGCCTTTATTTTTGTTACCGATATTAAAGATCCTTGTTGGTCCTGCCAGACTGAGGATTCTTCTCGCCTCTCAACGGTGACACGCTGAAGTGGCCCAGCCCAGAGGCGTCACATTGCTGAAAATGCCAACATAACCGCAGGGGATGTGAAAAATCAATGAGCCAATGCCAGAATCATTCTTCTAGAAATCGTGCTGTGCCATTTCATTGAATATGAAACACTCTATGTGGTCTCAGTGTGTCCAAGAATACAAAAAATAATATAAAATACACGTAACAGTTCATTTTGAATGTGACTAGTGTCTGACAATACAAATACCGAGACAGAATCAAAGAGATTAAACATAATTTAACAAGCAGTGTTTTCTTTTCTTTTTCTCTTAACTTTTTTAACTTTTTTTTGTTTGTTTGCATGTTTTTTTTAGGCTAGCACCATCTGTACACAAATATGGATTTTTTTCCCCATAGATTTCCAAGACATTGAAATATTCACAAGGCACTTGTCGTCCTTTTTGTTCTGTTTTTCATTCATCTTCTTTAACGACTAGTTCTTTTATCCACATATGGTAATATAATTTGTTTGTTCACAGCAAGCGAGCAAGCCATTTTCGCAAACATTGACTCCAAAGTTCCAAAGTGCTCATCCAGCTATGTGGGACAAAGGTTTTTTCTTTCTTTTCGTCAACTCTCCAAGTACATCGTTTTCGGTTCCCCACCAAAATCCATTTTAGAAAAATATTAAGCCTTTATATTTTCCCATTCATTTTAGCCATCATTGTTGTGATGTACTTTGTAACTTGCTCACATACACCCTGCTGAGCCTTTTCCACTTCCAATTGTCCATAATACTTGGCAAATCTTTTACCGTCGCCGGCAGGTGATGTCAAAGCACGTGATCATCATCAGATGAGCTTTGCAGAAGTTGACCCGGGTCTCCAGTCGTTCCGTGACAAACTCCAAAGCTTCCAAGTACTCCAGAGAGTCCACTTCAAATGTCTGCTGAAGGTCAACTGCAAAAGTGAAGGAAAGAGATGTTAACTGGCAGAAGTTAACTGACCACCACACTAGTATTTTTGTAACATTTTACAATGCCTGAAGGTTGCACAACTATTTATTAAAATATTTATTCTAGGAGTTGAACGACTTCAGTTTTTTTAAGTCGATATTTATGTGATTAAAGGCAATTCGACACCGACTTGTGGCTGATGACATCATTAATGAACAATTTTGCATTCACCCGATCAATTTTGTGCATCCAGATGGTATAATCAAACATATCTTGTGGAGCGCTTTCGGAGTTTGCATTTATTTGTCATTTACATTTATATACCGGTTTTCTTAGTACACAAATCGCTTTACATAGGGGGAATTTCCTCAACCACCACCAATGTGCAGCATCCACCTAGATGATATTGCGCCAGAACACCAGAACGACAACTACACACCAGCGTATTGGTGGAGAGGAGACAGAGGGATGAAGCCAATCAGCATATATGGGGATGATTAGGACGCCATAATGGATGGGAGCCAATGGGCAAATTTGGCCAGGATTCTGGGGTTACACCCCTACTCTTTTTTAATGACCACAGAGAGTCAAGACCTCGGTTTAACGTCTCATCCGAAGGACGGTGCATTTTGACAATATAGTGTCCCAATTACTATACTGGGGTGTTAGGACCCTCACAGACCACAGGGTGAGCACTTCCTAGGGGCCTCACTAACACCTCCACCAGCAGCAACCTGGTTTTCCCAGGAGGTCTCCCATCCAGGTACTAACCAGGCTCAGCCCTGCTTAGCTTCAGTGGGCCTTGGGCTACAGTGTGATATGGCTGCTGGCAAACTGTTGAAAACAGAGCGTACAAGGGGACTTCAAAGATTTTGAAGTCCCTCTATAGGCCATGATCAGTGACTTGTCGATGTCAAGCTTAAAGCGTCATGGCAGAGCATTAAAGTCGACTAGTCTTTGCAACCCTTAATTCATATAGTATATGGCTATAATTTCTTGGACTAGAAACAGTTCAATAAAATACCATTGACTGTAACCCAAAGTGTGTAAATCACTTACATTCAGTGGTCCATTTATCTGGCTCCAGCATCAGATATTGTTTTGTTTGCTCCAGTTCTTTCTTCAGCCAATCGTACTTGGCCCGCACCTCTGAGATTCTCTGTTGCCGATGCTCCAAGATCTTCAATTTGGCACTAAAGTATATTACTTCCTGGGGACACAACAATAATAAGTGAGATATCTATACCATGTTCAAAAGGACAGCTGTTAAAACACCCTGCTGCTCACTCTTCTTACCTTATTGCCTACGGTTCGTCTCCTCTGTAAACGTTCAACATCATCAATCTCATAAACCTTAATCTCAAAAGGTTCAGCTAAACCCCTCTGTGTGGGCCGGAGGGGACCATCCACCCAGCGTACCCCTGGACTGATGACTGGCTTTCTCACGGGAGAGGAAGTGTCCAAGGTGAGGTTAGGGATTAGACGGCGTCTCTGGGACCCTGGATATGAAAAGATGTCATGTTATGACCACTTTGTAAACACATTTCATCAATCTTAAATTGCTTTGTTATTAAGCAAGACAAAAAAAGTGTAAAAGTGTCAAAGAGCTGAGCCAAAGTTTAACCTACAGCACACGGAGCAGCACTGCTACCAATTCAGAGTAGCCGTGTAATGAAAAAGACCAATGAGATAATGACAGGACAGTATCTTATCTGACCAGTCTGGGAGAACAAAGTCCACACTGAGGAATTTTCCAGAAGTGGTTCCCCTATTTGCATAGAAATTGACAGTTCCAGGTCTACTGATATGCTATCTGATTTGGAACCAAGGAACAAGGTAATATTAATGTGTTTCAGCTTGTCAGTTGATCTGAAAACAGCACAGAAAAGGTCAAACTTTCAGTCTTCCGTCATTTCAGAGAGAGAGTGCTCTGAGTTCAGGAGAACGTTAAGAATGGCAGTTGTCCTTTTATATCCTTCACCTTGTAAAACCTTTTACAATACTGATTTTCTTTGCAGGTTCCAGCTTTTGTGTCTGTTGTTCCATAGCCAGGATTTAAATTTTCAGTGTTCCCAGAACTTCCCGCCATGCAAATGTTTGGGTGCAGAGAAATAGTATAAAAATCTTTGCCTGAGGATACGGGAGAGGAGGTGTGTATTCAGGAATTTAGGCAGCATTAAATATTCAAAGACCACCTACAGCTAAGTTTGGCAACTGCTATCAGTCTGTATCATAACAGATCATCCAAGCATGTTCGAGGGAGTAAATCTGTTTAAAAAGTTATGTTACTTTCAACTATAATCTGGAATGAGCCCTACAAGCTTTGTAGTATAATAATTTCTGTTGAGCGCAGTTCATTAATTATGCTGTTAAGAGATCTTTGTATTGTTGAAGTGTAGAGAGATGAATGCCATGATGAGCCATCAAATGCACTTGCCAGGCTTGAGAAACAGACTATACTCATAGAAAACAAAATAAAATTTAAATAAATTGCCAAGTTCACAGGAGTTGACATTTTCTACTATTACACAACAACAAAAAGTAAAATAATTAAATATTTTTTATGTTGACATTCAGGATTTTAAGTATAAAGAAGCATAATTTTAATCATTAGTTATATTTGCTTACCTGTATTACTTCTTTTCTTCGAATTCTTTAGGCTCCTGCGACTGCTGACAGAACCGCTGTTTTCACTCATCGAGTCCTGAGCAGATGATGTGCTTCCTGTGGCCTCACTGTCTCGTATCATACTCTCATAGCCACTGCTGCCACCACTGTGGTAAAACAAGGCAGTCTTTCCCATGGCGGGAGGAAGCTCTCCACTTAGCACGCTGCTGTTGTCACTGGCGTGCCCACTACTGCATCGGTGAGGCCTTCTTGGGGCAGTGATCTTACTGTAAGGTGAGGGTAAAGTATGGACCACTGGCCTTTCCTCTCCTTGGACTGCTGCTCCTCTCTCTTCGGTGTCTGAAGCTCCTCGTCCTTGGGTAGTGCGAGAGCTGGCGCTACCTTGTAGAAGCTCAGAGATTCGTCCATTCACTGCTCTTAAAGGTAGCTTAGATACAAGCCCTGTACCCCTGTTGCGACTTAGGGACTGGGTTGACCATGAACTTTGGTTCTGGTTCTTTCCGTTGGGGGGCAAACTTGAGCTCCGGTTTACTGACTGTGGGAGGGACTTGGTAGAAAAACTTAGGGTCTTAGTGCTAGAGGTTGATAAGCTTCTAGCTTTGGGGCTTGCCATAAGGAGTTTGCTAACTGCAGAGATTTTGGATTGACTTGCTTTGGGGGACTGCAGTAAATTGTTGTTGCCATTTGGTCCATTGGTGGGTGATGAGAGTAAACTACGGGTGATGCTCCTACCTGTCCTTGGCATTGTACTGTCTTTTGTGACTCCTCCTTTATAGCCCAGAGAGGTCAAACTCTCAGCTCTCTCCAAGGAATGACAGTCATAATGTGCAACATGGGACCTCCCTAAGGAATTGGTTCTGTTTGCTAACTGCTCAAGTTTGGCACTGAAAAGTCTGCTGCTCTCTACATTTGGTCCTTTATGTTTACCACCCATATCTTCAGGTGTGCCAACAAGGAAAGATAGATGCTGGTGTGGGGTCTGAGCATTTCCTTGATTATGCTGTGGGCTTGCTCGATTCCTCTGGTCAAGGCTAGACTTCCTTACAGGTGGCAACGGTGGGATTCCTTTCTGACGAGCAAAGATACCTTGCCTCCCGATGGAACTTCTTTCGAGTGTGGCTCTTGGACTGCAGGGAGTAGATGTGGTAACTCCAAGGCTTTTATACTCTCCACTCATGCACCGGTATGTAGGGTCCTCCAGATCATCTTGCTTATTTAAGCGATGCCATGCACGAGGGAGACTACCTGTTCTGAGGATGTCTGTAGAGTACACTTGAGTTATGCTTTCGGGTGCATTGAAAACCATCTCGCAGCCATCCACCACCCGGTTCATGGAATCAGGGGAACATGCTGCTTCACTACTTGAGCTATGCTTGTCGACTTGACATTTCCTTTTCACTGATTCAGATGTTCTCTTCTCTGATTTGACATTACAGACCATGTTCAAAGGCTTGGTCTCTTCATTGCCCTCTCTTTTCATCCATGGGTCATCAAAATGTATCTCACTTGAGATTGGAACAGGTGGGAATTTGAGATCATTAACTGGAAGGGTTTTGTAAAGTAAGTCCTGCACAACTATTGGCTTAACAGCAGCACATGGGTGAGTTGTTATATTGGTCTTAAAAGGAACATAGACACCTAAGGTTGAGGACAGTTTGTCTAGTTTGTGTTTAGTAGTTGCGTTTTTGTCATTTACTTCAGTTGTATTTGAATCACTCTCTCTTTCTGAGTTGCTTTGGCCATTTGACTCAGGGAGACCTTCAATGTCACCTTCTTCTTGAATTTCCAAAAGCCTGTCTTCAGCTAGTGCCTCACCTTGTCCAAAGCATTGCTGAGCAACAAAGCTATGACATGACTGGTCGCCATCACTGCCAGCACTCATTTCACTCAGCCATGAGCTGATTGAGGAACGACGACTAGCTTGGACGTCTCCTTCTATCCGACTGAGAGGTAGGAATTTATTAATGTTGACTTGTGAGATAGTGGCGGTGGTAGTGCAGGGAGCAGTGGCATAATGTTCTAGGTCTTCACTTATGCTGCTAATGATACTAATAGGCCTTGATCCAGATGCCATGGCCTGCAACGAACAGTCACTGTTAAAGCTGATAATACTGGTTGGTCTGCCATTTTCCATCATCCCACTAATTGTCAGCTTTTCTACTAGGGTGAACACCAGCTCATCCTCTCCATTGGGTTCCAAAGGATGCTCCAACATAACTGTGGCTGTGGTGTCCTTCATATCTTTCTTATTGTCCAAAGGCAGCTGGGGAACATCATCACACAGTGTCTCAGCTGATCCAAGGCTATTGGTAGATGAAGATCTCTTTAGAACCTGTGGGCTCATCCCCACTGGAGAGGTTCTAGACTCTGGATTAAGCAAAGACTCTGTAGATGACTTTCTATAGTCTAAATTAAGATTATGTGAGGAGTGAGGTGGTGTACCAGGCATAACTCCTTTCTGGGTGTACACTTTGCAGCGTTGAGAGGGAGAGGATGGTGGTTTGTACTCTGAGGTTTTAGTAAGACTGGCAATTCCCAATCGAGGGGAGCCCATAGGACGAGGCTTACTCTCACTGCTGCTTCCACCACTGATGGATTCTCTGCTGTCATGTAAACTGGAGCTCTTGGCTCTCTGAAGAGGGGTTAGTTGCCCAATACCACTGCTACCAGTTACACTTCTGCTGCTGGAGAGTCCACAACTGCCTGTTGAACACTGTGTCAGGCTTTCAATTATTGACTGAGCGATCTCTGCTTCTTCAACTACCTCACGGATCTCCGCCAGTTGCTGGTCAGAGATCCTCTTTGGAGAACTGGATTGATTACACCCTTTAACGACTTGACCATGGCCAGACTCAAATTTGGCAGCTCTGTTGTCAGGGACTTCTTCAAAAGGGAATTTCGTAACCTCTTCTCTTCCATCAATACATTCCAGCCTCTCTTGTAGCTCCGCAAAAGTGTTACACTTAAGACAGTCCTTCTCCTTTTTACCCGACTCAGCACCTTCCTCTGGCAAAGGTGGAAGTGACAGAGGATTAATGGTCTGCAAGGGTTGGACAGACTGTGAGGTCTGAGCTTGTGGGTCTACAACTTGTTGAGATGGTTGTGATGTCAAAGGTGCCTGGCCAATATCTGCTTTATTTTTATGTAGGGATGGAATGATTGGAACAAACTCTGGAGGACCTTCGTTGTCTGTTAGCTCTTTGTCCGAAAGAGCTGAGCCATTTGGCCCCACGTAGATAACTGTGTCACATGACTGCTCGCTGCTGGAATAGTCTTCAGGGTCACTGGAGAGGTGTAGCAGAGGCATCTCTGAATCAACAACATTTCTAGAATGGATGGTCCTCAGCTGTGTTGGGCGACGCATTCTTCCTTCCTCACATGAGCTCTCACCACCAGAGGAACTGGATGTGTATTGCTACAAAATAAAACATTTTACTGCATTTTAAACAACTGAACATAAAATACAATGGTTAAT
Source organism: Siphateles boraxobius (assembly GCF_051911475.1). Taxonomy (NCBI): domain Eukaryota; kingdom Metazoa; phylum Chordata; class Actinopteri; order Cypriniformes; family Leuciscidae; genus Siphateles; species Siphateles boraxobius. The sequence continues at coordinate 19,412,755 of NW_027508833.1, read as the reverse complement.
CTATTTAAGTTAAAAGAAAGTTCAATAAAATAAAGGACAGGGTCATACCACGCTTACTTTAGCCTTCTTCTTCTTCAGCCTAAGTACACGAGAGGCAATTTGAAGGGTGGAAAGTGTCTCTGAGAAGTTGTTGGGTGACGAGGAAATGTGGGCTATCATGGTGGTGCGACAATTCATGTTTCCCAGGGACTCTCGTAACAGCATGGTTAGCTTACTATCTCTGTAAACAAAAATGGCTTTAGTTTATTTGTGCAGAATGCCAATTGTGTAACCTGATGAATAACAGTGAAGATGCATAAACTCTAAGATGATTTAACCCTTTTGAGAACAAAATGTATTTGTAAAATAGTAGAGCATTCAAAATCAAGGCTTTTTAACAACTTTATACTGAGTACCTGTATCTAATCTTCTAAAAATTATCTTCTAGTAACAATGGATAGAACCTTTTTGGTCATTTTGATTTGCTGAAGTGTCTTGATTAAATTTAGAGAGAGATAGAGATAGAGATAGAGATAGAGAAAGAGATAGAGATAGAGAGATATATATATATATAGAGAGAGAGAGAGACTTGGATTGGCATTTCCTGTTGTGTCTGCCTTCCCTATGGCAACCATTAGAGGTGACATATAAAGCTGCTTTTCAAGGATGAGTCAGCTAGCATTACGATATGCACATGCAAGTTCAGTTCTCAGAAATCAATGACCTATACAGTAACTTGAAGCAAAATATTGTCACGGACTACAGCAACAGAGTGTACAGTAATGCGCTTACAGTGACACTCTGTGCTAATTTGTTTGATGTTGGATGATTTGCTTAAATAAGGTTACTGAAGTGTGTAGTCAATCTTGAGTGGTTATTAAGACAGTGAACACATGGCTGAGCCATACATTATAAAAAATTATACAATTATTTCACTAAACTGAAATTATACAAGCATAATTTACTAACCATGACGTAGCAAAAATACATTTATCAGAGATATGCCATTAAGATAACATTCACAGCTTGGCAAAATATGTACTGTAAAGATTTATTACGAAACACATGTAAAGTGTTTCTGGTTATTACTTCTAATATTGTGCCCTAAACTGAATGCATTGTAGAGTAAATCAATAATTAATATATTCCAACTTGATAAAAATATTCTAGATTTGACATTTAGGTTAAAACAGCCAATTACAAAGATCATAGGCAGTTAATATACTATTTATCTCTTATTAAATCACTATCTAAAATTAGTGACTTTATATTCATTTATGATACACGCATATTAATTCAATTTATCTTGTGCAAATGTTGCATTCCTTCTAAAAGGCTGTAAACCCTAATTATATCTGGGCTCTCCAGAGTGAATGCGTTGCCAGCCTTAAACCCCATGATGCTTTGCAATGTAAATTCGCCATGATTAAATTAGGGAGCCATGGCATAAAATGCAAACGTGCCTTGAGGGAGCTAAATGGAAGCGCTGTAAATTTTTAGGAAACAAAGCTGCTGGAAAATGCATGGCACTTTCTAAAAGTTGTCTGTTTTACAGAAAATAACATGCTGTTTAAAAGAAATAAAACAGCAGTTGCAGAGAAATGGTCTGTGTTAAGAATGTTCGATGCATCCCAGTCAATGTGAAACTGCATCTGTCTCTATGGCTGCTTGGCACAAGCTAATTCACTTAGCTATTACCCCTGAGGACCGATAAAGGTTACATTCTCTCTGCAGATTCAACGTAGCCTCAGAATCCACTAATAACTGCTCACATCAAAGCCTGGAAAATGTCAGTTTGTATATATTATTCATATGAGGTGTGTTCATTAAGAATTAACGGCATGCAGCAGAGATATTAAGACTAAACATGCTGCATCTTTAATGAGTCGAGCGACTGCCGAATGACTTCACCCACCACAGTATAATCGTAATCTTGTCGTTGAGGTTGCAACAGTATCCGTCCGAAAAGTTTAACGCAATGTGTTTTTGTTGAGGTCATATAATGTGAGCAAAAAAGTGATAAGAAAAGGTCTCACTTGTAAGGGATGTGCTTGCTGCCATTGACCAAGGCCAATATGACGTTCCCCAGGGCCGAAAGAGAGAGGCAGAGTCCTGTTGTGCTGTCACGGGTCTTGCTCAAAACCTTCACACAGCTGCCCAGGTCGATGAGATGCAGTCGGCTCCTGCCTCCCGACACTAATCAAAAGAGCCTAACAGTCAGATTGCTTGAACAGGAAAACTCTGATAGGAGTTTCTAACATGTTCTTCATTCATCAATCTCTTAACTCTGATATGATATATTTAATAACATTCTACTTTATGCCTAGGCCAATGGTTCAGACACCATAGTGACAACTGTAAGTGACTCAGTTGAAGTAATGGATGTGTTACACAATCATAACCAAGATTGATTTTTAAAAGAAATTAATACTTTTATCCAGCAAGGATGCATTAAATTGATCTAAAGTGACATTAAAAACATTTATAATGTTACAAAAGATGCTGTTCTTTTGAACTTTCTATTCATCACATTTTCTACAAAAATATTAGGCAGCACAACTGTTTTCAACATTGATAATAATAAGAAAGTTTCTTGAGCAGCAAATCAGCATAGAATGATTTCTGAAGGATCATGTGAAGTTCTTGCCATCACAAGGATAAATTACATTTTAAAATACATTGAAATTGAAAGGATTTTAAATAAATAATATTATTTTAAAGCAATAATATTTCACAATATTACATTTTTAAAACATTTATATAGCAACATAGTTGAAGTAAGAAAATTTCAAGCTTGCTAAGACACTGGAAAAGCAATAAAATGTAAAGCAACTTTAAATATAAAGGACAGTATTAACTGTCAAAAAACTCCTGATGACCATCTAATTCTATTATGAAGTGTTATTGGAACCTATTAGTAGACTAATAAAGATAAATGGAACTTATTAGTGAAAATTTAGAATAATGACCCTATATTTCAAATGGCAACATTATATCTCTATGTTTCATTAGGTGAGTTAACCTTCATCATGGAAACATCTAGAGTGGATTTCATGACTCTGCTTACATTAGCTTCATTATACACAGTTAATTCAACTTACCCAAATACCTTAAAAACCCAAGCTAACACATCTGGTTTTACTTTCTGTTCACTCTTGGAAGGAGTCAGGACTCACTTGTGCCAAACACAACATTTTTTTGTGATAAGAGAAATTAGCACTGTTATCCAGAAATAGCGAGCTTTAGCATGACAGCTTTTAGATCAGCTCCTACATCTCACATTAACGATGGCACTTTTTTCCTGTTATCACACCCCTCTCTAAGATTATCAGCAACAGACTATTTATAAACCATGCTGGCAACATTTGGAAGTATAATGAGAAAGTTTGAAATCAACCGTGGAATAGAGCAGATTACTGCTGATAAGTCTAGCACAGCCGATCAGCAACTTATTTTGTGTTTTAGATGCTGTTGTTATCCATCATAAAAGTATCTTATCAACCTTAACCAGCAATAACCAACATGTTTGAAACCTAAAAAATAGGTCACAGACCAAAAACCAGTTGAGAACCCCTGTTGAGTCTCTACTGAAACTAGCTGGGAATGATACTCACTTCCACCCTTGCCGGTCTTTTCCATTCGATACTGATAGATGTGTAGGGTGAAGAGCATGTGAGAGTTACGGTGCTCCTCTTCATCATAGTCTGGCTTACTGCTGTAGCGCGAAGCAATGGCAGCATCCAAGAAGAAAGCGGCCTTCTCAGCCGTAGGGGCGCGCAGCTCACTCTGATTCTGTAACTGTGTAAAAAGTTTTGGTTGAGAAACAGTACTGACTTTGTACTCTAAACATTATTATCGGCATCAGTAGCTAAGTTGTTCGGTTTGGCCGATAACTGCCAGAAGCGACTATTTTTTTTTTTTTTTTACTTAATTTGTGAAAAATACAGAATCATGAAGCTGCTGTCTAAACTATAAATGTGTCTATTTTAAGAGATTGGCTCTTTATCAAGTTCAAATTATTTTTAGATATTGATTCATTTTCCAGTTAATTTAGTAAATATGTAAAATAAAAATACATTTAAAATTGCAGCATTTGTTGAATAGTGTGTATCACATGAATACAGGGTTTGGACAATGAAACTAAAATACCTGGTTTAATAATTTATTAGTATGGTGTAGGGCCTCCTTTTGCAGCTAAACAGCATCAGTTCATCTTGGGAATGACAAATAGAAGTTCTTCACAGTGGACAGAGGGATTTTGAGCCATTCCTCTTCCAGAACAACGGTCAGGTCACTGTGATGCTGGTGGATGAAAACGTTTTCTGACTCGGCCCTCCAAAACACCTCAAAGTGGCTCAAAAGTATTTAGATCTGGTGACTGTACAGGTCATGGGAGATGTTCAACTTCACTTTCATGTTCATCAAACCATTATTTCACAAGTCTGTGCTGTGTGCATTGGTGCATTATCACACTGATACACGGCACTCCCTTCAGGGTACAATGTTTGAACCATTAGGTGCACATGGTCCTCCAGAATGGTTCGGTAAGCATAGAAGGGAATGTCATGATATTGCAGCCCAAACCATCACTGATCCACTCCTGTGCTTCACTCTGAGCAGCAACAGTCCAGGTGTTAAAACTAATTTTGATTCTCCACTCTGTAACTCTCACGGATGTGGGAAAGACAGTGAAGGTGGACTCATCAGAGAACAATAGCCTACATGCTTCACATTCTCAACAGCCCACAGTTACTCCTGTTGGATGTGTTTTGTCCTATGTAGTGGTATGCAGACATTGCCCTGAATCACGATACAGCACAAAGACTTTCTGTTCTGGGCACAGATGAGCCAGCGAGATGTGCACCAACAGTTTGTCTTCTTTTGAACTCTGATATTTCTCCCATTTTTGTTGTGTGGATTGAACTATTTTATGTATTGCTCTGCTTATTCAACCTTCAACCTCTGCTCTTACTGATAGAATGTATAATCAGTGAAACTTCCAACAATATATTGGCCAATGTTTCAGTTTCATTGTCCAACCCCTGTATGTACAGTATATAGGCTCTATATCAGCCAACCTGCTCTTGAAGAAACCGATCACTCAAAAAATCTGACAACCTTTATTAACAGTACTAGAGAAAATAAAAGAAAGTATAGAGATACTATCAGCTCAGTTAAGCCTTAATGTCTACAAATTTTTAAAAAAAAAATTAAATTAATATTTGTTTGTTATTGGGCAAAAAAAGTATTTTAATGTCAGCACTGCCTTGGGTATCATGTCCGAAGCGTGCTCTGTGTGATAAGGCTGACTGCCATAGGAACAGAAGAAGTGAGACCATTACAATCCATTGCTGTGAGGTATCAGTCCAAGATGAGATTAGTGCAGATGTCTGAGGATTACAGAGACAGGGGTTGTGTCTGCTCGACTAATCCTCTCATCATGTATTAGAATTTCACTCAACAATGTTATCTTTATTAGTAGTTGATTGTCATGCTCGTTTTTTTTTTTTAACTGTGACCATCTTAGAGTGAATACATATTAAAAAGAAAAGCATGAATTTTTTTGGCATCATGTCAAAAAGGATTTTAAAGCCGAAGTGTGTAATTTCCACATCACTAACAAAGAGAACAAGTGTCAAAACAATTAGCCTGTCTACCATTGGTCAAACGGCACTCTAATTGTACCACCTGACCATTGCAGATTTATTTAAGCGTTGATAGTGCAACCATAGAAATGCATAATTCCCAGTGTAAGGACGTTAACAGCTCTGAGTAGAACGTCATGAGTTGTCATTTCGAAATTACGGTAATTACGATATGGTGTGAACGCAGCAAAATAAGTGCTAAAAATGAATTAAAGCTATATAAAAATATTTCAAAAATAGAAATGACAAAAGCATATAACAAAATTACTAAAACGTTAAAATCAAAATTAAAACTGAAACAAAATAAAATATAAAAAATAAAAAGCCAATTCAAAATATTTATAAATACTATAATAGTATCTGAATAATACTAAAATAACTCTGGCCCCAAAACTACACGTTGGTTGAGACAATGTTGCTTTTTAGGGAAATCATATTAAAATGGAATAGAAATTTTAACATTGTAAAAAATGACACACTTCACCTTTAATTTGTCTTATGTTATTTACATAATAATGACCAATATACTATATAATTAAAGAAATGTGAACCACATTAATGAGCTTACCTGCATCCCGCAGATGGGGTCCTCGCAGAGGTAGACTCCTGGAGACTGGCCGTCCTGCAGACTGCCTGTCGCCACTTCTGACAACAGATCTTTCAGGTTCTCGTCTTTTCCCCAGACCTCCACAGCCGACACTCGTACGGAGAAACGTGCACCTGTTTTTTCCTTGCACTCATTGATCAATTTAAACAGCCAGGAGATGGCACACGGGATAATCCCGAAACTCTGCATGGAATCATCCTTGCCAATCATAGTGTAGGATTTGCCTGCAACAAGACCAAGAACCAAGTTGACGATGGATTGCTTTGAATACATTCACATTTCTTGCATTATGAATGATTGGCAAGCGTAGAGTGGAACGGTACAGTAGATATAGGTCAGGTGCTAAAAGCCATGGTGTCTGTTTGGCCTCAAGAGCAGTACACCAATATGTGTGGTCTATTTCACACTTTCTAATGTGATATTTAGCTTCCAGACCAGCACTCTGGCATAAACCACAGTGACAGATGTCACATACACGCTACTGCAACACATTCCAATACAATTAAAAATCCATTACAGCTGGAAAATTGACAAGATTAATGTAATCGTGCTTATAAATATAGTCTGAAAATGTACCATGCATAATCACACGAATGTTTTGTCTGCCTTAATGGGTTCTTATTTCCAGAAAAGCCCTTTGTTTGAAAGTACGCTGACATTTGCCATATGTCGTAGTGTGGTTGAGTAAGCACATATGCCATGTGGGCAGCACTGGGCATTAAAAGCAGGTTCACCCGCAGGACCAGAACCAGAACAACAGCCTGTTGATTGGCACTCCCTGGATTCATTTCTGGACATTGCCCTCCACACAGTCATATGCATAAATGCCCCTGCTGTTGACATAAAAGGGGCCACTAAACAAAGCCGTATGTCACAACAAACATTCAGACCAGATTTAACTTCAAAAGTCAGATTCCTCTAGTTTGGGTGGGCATGAGAGTGAGAAAGAGAAACAGAAACATAGACGATAAAGTGTCTCCTGAAATAGGCTCATCTGCACGGTCCACAGTGATTCCAAACATCACAACAGTTCATAAATACAGGCCAATCCTGCAATGGTGTAGATGCAGCAGAGTATAGATTTATTCATGATGTAATATGACGCACATGGGGCTGATTTATCTATACACCATAAGGGATATTTAAGGAGATGTTATACTATTGTGGCAGGTGCTTCATTGATTTGGTCCGCTGTTAAAGAGCTGCTAATGGCAAAAACTGGACAAGCTTGCCTGAGATTATCAATATACCTTTATGTTATAATGTTTTCTTGCGGGTTTTTTTATAAATTCAGATTTATTATTTTAGTTTATGGTATGTGATTTTGCCATTTTTATTAGCTTTAAAAAATATATAATTTAAGTTTTATGTTCATGTTTTTCCTTTGCATTTTCCACGTACGGATGACACCATTGTCAAAACACTTCCTGTTCACACCAATCCGTGAAAACGATAAAAACGCTATTATTCATCCCACGCCAGTAGTTGGCAATGCCACTTTGTAAAGAAAAACTATGCGCCTATAGACTGAACACCTAATACGCATGACATCACCGTTTTCACAAATTCACGTTTTTGTAGTTTACACAGAGACAATAACAAAATCGTTTTTAAAAGCTATGTTTTCAGGCCCCCAAAACGCCGTTGTCAGGGTTGTTGCAGGATGCCGAAGACGAGGACACGAGAACGGAAGTATAGTTAATTTATTTACAAACTAAACTTACAGGAACAGACAGAAACAAAGGAAACTCCAGGACTTCAAAAACACACAACCTTACATCGACGACGACCAACAAACACTGAGGGAAAACCCAAGGCTTAAATGAACAGGGACTAATATGATAATTAACAGAACACAGGTGAAGGGAATTACTAATCAGACAGGGCGGGAAAACTAACAGGACTGAACCAAAATCACAAACACGGGGAAACCAAGATCACAAAACAAAACTCAAACATACTGAAACGTGACAGCCGTTCTGTTAATGAACGATCAAAACACAGAAAAGTTTTTACATTTTTAGTAAAAAGTGTTGTGTAAACAGTCCCTTAGTTGCCAAAGCAACTTTTCAAATTATATTTGAGTGTTTTAAGTTTAAGTGTTATCCAAGCTTTATTTCATTTGACAAACAATGGTTCTTGGACACTTTACCATGGTCAGGCTGTTTTTTTTTTTTTTTTGGGGGGGGGGGGGGTATATGGTATATATTATATACCATAATAATTCCGTGATTACCATGCAAATACTACGATGCAGGAATATAGTAATCATAAATCCAGTTCTGGATGCTGACTCGTAAAATACATTTAAGTTTGACATGCTATAACTGACGTTCTGGCAGGTGGTTGTAGGAAACCACATGACATAGGAGAATCCAGCAAGAACAGTCTTTAGTAACAGCACTTTAGACCAATCAGGAGACACTGGTAGTAAATCAAACAGCCACATAAACTCGAATGACAATCAACACCGAACAAAGAACTGTGAGAACTGAAGGCTAAAATACACAAGGGAGGCTAATCAACAGAAACTTAAACAGGTGCGTAACAATCAGTAACCAAGGAAACAAACTAGTGGCGGGAAAATGTGAACAAAGGAAACTGAAACTAGAATAAATTCCAAACAGAACATACATGTGACAAATATGTTATATACCTGTTCACCTAGCTAACTTGTCATCATGATTACACTGCATTAAAATCCATCAAAACAGATAATAGAAGAGCACACATTACATTGTAGACGTAAAAATAATTTATTTAAATAAAAAAAAACATGAATAAGTTCAATTACACTTATTTATAATTTATGTACTTTATTTGTATTATTTGTTTTATTACATTGTTCATTTTAATGCTCTGTTTGTAGCATATCAAACCTGATCTCTCGAAAATGGTATTTTTGACATCAATTAAAGTCGCCGGGCTTTTACTTCCAGGCGGAAAATAAGATGGATGCTCTGTAGCAGGTGAACAGAAAGTCAGTAATTCAATCAGACTGGATAGAGATTCAATTACTACAGCATCTCTCTTAAAAAATGTACACAAACAAATCCATTATAGGCTTCAACTTGTCTTTCAGTTTAATGGATTCTGCCTTATAGCAAAAAAAGCATAAATATGCCTCCAGGCTGATCAAGCAGTTTCAGAAGATAAAGCTTCATTCCAGCACACTGCTAGAGTATTTTTAATTTTCACCATATGGCCTTTGCATCCTCACAGCCAGCATAACATACATGATCTAGAGGTCAGGGAGTATTATGTACGATTATTAATTCACTCTCCGGTTGATTTTAAGGTTTAAAACAAAAACAAATCTGCGAGTTCAAGCCAGATACATCTTAAAAGAAGCTATCTTATGTATTCATGCGCTAAAGCACCAATGGTGACCACGGGTCAGCTCGTTGCACGGCTCAAGTTCACCATGATTCTTTTGTTTCTTGTTTATACAGCCACATTGTAAAACCAAATGTCTAAGGTGATTACTTTCAAACCACTAACAGGCCAGTGTCTGGGTTATTACAGCTAGTTAATTAGCTTTGGGCGGCTGACCAATGAAATCACTGTGGAATGCTTTTCGAATGATGTATGAGCCGGTCTTTGGTTTTCAAGTAAAGGTTAATGGAAGCGAGGAATCTGAGGAATTACACGCTGTCATCAAATCACTGACCAGCAACCACAGTAGCATTTTCCCATTGTTTTCCAGGCAAATGGCTGGTTAAATTTTACACTAATCTTCCAGAAACAACAATGGACGATGACAGCTAAACAGGGTGAGATCATCTTGTAGTCTGCCATACATGCTATGAAACTAATTCCATCTAATTTACAGGATGTAAGCGGTTGGGGTGTTGGGAGCGCTGGGGGATGGTTATTTACGGAATATAAAACACATATGATAGATGGAAACATTACAGGAAGTATTAAGGCTCTGACGTTCATTACAGAGACAAGAAAGATGTCTGGCTAAAAAGGCACTTACAAGATATTAGAAAGGGGCAATGGGAGCACTTTGTGATAGGCTCATACTGTATGTTAGAGAGACGCTGGTATCATGTAATTTGTCTCATACCTAGTTTGGAGTGTCCAAAGCAAAATACACAGCCATCTGCTCCATTGACCACAGACTGGATGACTTCAGCCACAGTTCCAGCACAAACCTCTGCCTGCCAGGAAACAGTGAAAAGCCAATCAAATTCATGCTCTGCAAAAATAACTTAAATTAAGTTAAAGGTGGGGTATGTGATTTTCTTTTTTGACCATTTTTTCAAAATCACTTGAAATCCTATTCCTGACCCACTTGCTGGCTTTAAATTAGAAGCACTGAAATGAAAATTAAGCAATTTAATCATCTGTGGAACGGGCAGGATTCTAAAAACTCCAGCCAATAATTTTCAAGACTGTCTAGAATCATTGGACAGAGAATGCGTCACTCAAACGGTCTTACCATGCCCCCGCACGAGAATTGTAGCTGGTCTAACGTTATAGCCCAGCCATATGTAGAACTAGCTAGCTAAACAACCTGTTTGGGGAGGAAGCTGATGCGAGCGATTGTATTTATGTATGGGCATCTGAGTTTTCGCTTGTGCTTGATTGCGCGTCCATGTTTTTCGAATGGGTGGAGTCAGAGCCAGCGTTGGAGGAGAAGTAGGTAGGACCTTATGAGTTGTGTATTTTCAAAATCTGCCGGCCGTTTTGCAAATCACATACCCCACCTTTAAGGTATTTTTAATGTCTTTTAAAAAAAATAAAAAATAAAAAAATAAAACATTTAAACAAGGCAAATGTACTTGAGAAGCAGCATGGCATAAGATATTAGAACTTGTTTTCAGAGAATGTACATGATATTTGATAAAAGTGTAATTTGTCCCACTGCTCTGACAGATTTATCAGTTAATATCTATATTTTTCCTTCTCAATTAAACTGTAAGTCACTTTGGATAAAAGTGTAAATGTTAATATTAACAAAAAGTCGTTTTAAGGATTTTTAGATATTTTGACTTGACAATAAGGCAAAAGCACTTGATAAAATAAGATTTTTTTTGTGTGTGTGTGTGTGTGTGTGTGTGTGTGTGTGTGTGTGTGTGTGTGTGTGTGTGTGTGTGTGTGTGTGTGTGTGTGTGTGTGTGTGTGTGTGTGTGTGTGTGTGTGTAAGATCTTCTATATAGCAGCAATGCCTTGTCATCATAATTATTAAGCTATGAGGTTAAATATCTGGGTTGGTAGCCTTATATATTAAAAATCCCAAGAGGGGTGACAGATACTGCCATTGATACTGCCATTTTTGTCGTAAACCTTAATCATTATTTAAAATAATGGTTCTAAAAGGGTGTTTTTGCAGCAGCCCCATAGAAGAACCACTTTTATTTCCCCAAAAACCCTTTCAGGGCCCCTTTCCCCACTATAAAGAACCTTCTGTGCAATGGAAATGTTCTATATATGTTCAATGTTCTTCATGGAACCACCAATGCCAATAAATAACCTTTATTTTCAAGACAGGTTTCTCCAGAGGGATTTTCCCTGTATTAAGAACATACTGTTGCTATGTATAAGGAACCAATTGTTTTGCAATTCTCCCACTAGTGGCTGAAATGACACACTGCATGTTTAATGGTTAGCACCAATCCCTCACCTGAGAGGCATCATGGGAGAAGGCAGCATCAAATGCAAACATCTTTGGAGGAGCCTGGTTGGAGCTGCCGCGTTTCTGAGTTTGATTCTGCTGAGAATTAGTCGCTGGATCCATGATGGTCACTTGCTTCTTACGAGAATCGACCTTCAGGAAAGAGCTGGACTCTGCCGCGCTGGCGGGCGATGAAGGACAAACGCGTACCATCACTTTAACCTGCACAGAAATACAACAGCATCTGCTCAAGTAATGCATATTCGATTGTCATGTTTCAAAGCACCAACCTATCTGTGAATAACAACTCAACCAATGTTTTTGAGAACAAAACATTCTGCTTGAGGGAGAACAAGCTATTTGTCTAGGTTTACAACTCTGTTAAAGGTTTAAAGATTGAGGAAAGTTTGCACCTCATTTCTGAATACTACTCCTATAGGAGCACTTGCTTTTTCAAGTGGTTTGAACAACTTTTTGTGACTATAAACCCTCAAACTTTGACATACCATTACTCGTGTTTTTGACAGAAGTGTGTGCAGTGTGATACTTAGAGAGTTATTCATAGCTCTTTAATATTTCACAGTCAAACGTGTGGAGACAGCAGGCAAACATTAAATCTCAGTAATGCTACGAAATGCAGTAGCAAGACTAAGAAAAGGTACACCAAGTAACTTCAGCTGAAGTTTTGTTTAGGAAAATTAAATTTACTCTAAGTGTCTCTAAACTATAGAATTTGAATATGAATCCAATGAGAGTGTGCACAGTCTACAAAAAAGTGGTATGTCTAGTGAAATTATATAGGGGTGCCATATGAGATGGAAAATGTGTCCCAATCAACCTGAATTCACCCCTATCTGAACGAACGGATTGCACGTCCACCAAATGTTAGATGAATCTAATAGCTGAACATTCACTAGTTACTTTTTAACTTGTTCTTTGAGAAAATGTAGTTTAAATGATGTAATGCACCATCTAATATAGCCTGTAATGTATGTACCCTTCATGTATCACATACATGTATACAATAAACACCTAATGTCCCGTTTGCAAGTGTGCTCAGTAAAACCATCATTGACTGAATGTAATTACAGATTAGTGGAGTAGAACACACAAGTGATTGTTGGAGGCATTCATATAGACAGGAGATAAATCTTGGCTTTCTTTCCAACTCAAACTCAGTGGCACTGAAAAGTCTAGACACAATGGTTATACAGTACGTGGACACCAAGACTGCATTTAATTAGTCTAAAAACAGTAATATTGTGAAATATTTGCACAATATAAAAAACTGTTTTCTATATAATTTATTTTAAAATGTTATTTTCTCCCTGTGATGTCAAAGCTGAATTTTCAGCATCATTACTTCAGTTTCACATGATCCATCAGAAATCATTCTAATATGCTGATTTACAGCTTCTTTTGCTGCTTTTAAACATTTCTTATTACTAGTTGAAAACAGTTGTCCTGCTTAATATTTTTAGGACTCTTTGATAAACAGCACAAATGCATCCTTGCTTCCTTCTAGGCTGAACAGTTCATTATGAAATGCCTTCAAATAACTGGACTACACATATTCACCATGCTAAACAAACAGCTGACCTATTGAATACATCATCCAATTTATAGATGCATCACAAAGGAAACGCTCTCTGCTACTCTATAAACTGTGACTAATCCGCTTTCTTTCTGAGCCCTTGCTTGTTATAGAATTGTGGTCATGGAGCAGCCCAAGAGACAGTTATAATATCTGTCATGCTGTGAAATGTAATTAGTGAAATCAAAGTATTCAAGATTAAATATCAAGTTAAGCACATATTCAAACAACAGATTTTTCTGACCCTAAAACAGTACAGCAGTTCATTTTGTCTTCTCAATGCAAAGCCTAATTTAAAGCTGCAGACATAATTACCGTAGCAATCCAATCTCGACGCCATATGGATTAGCAACTGTAATACCATCATCACTACATTGATAGACATTTTGATAACGCAGGAGAAAATTGCTTCTCTAGAGTATCAGAGTCATTCAAGTATCTATTTGTTTTAGGCACTACTAAGATAATAAAAACCAGCATCTCTCAAGACTTATTTTTCTAATTTAAGGGATCAATAATAGATCTGAGCGCCATCATAAAACCATAGAGGAGATTTCCTTGATATTGCCTCTGGAAAGGAGAAATAATCCTTTATTAGTTCAAGTGGATTCCACTGAGATCAATACATTAAATGACCATTTCCAATTCTTAAATCAGAACAGAAGCTAAAATTAGTTGCTCTTTCATTTCCTTACTGAAAAGAAGATTTTACATTTATTTTGTATTTTTCATTTCACATTATTTGAAACCTCACAGATCATGTGTATAATAGTTAATTTTGCATAGAAATGATATTAATAATAATGCACAAAATAATGTGTATAATTATTTTGCATTACACTAATTTTTTTCAGCGCACAAATAATTAATAATGTATATTGATGCAACAAAATAACTTTTTATAAATATGCCTTTTTAAGGAAAAACAACAAAACAATGCAGATGAGACTTTTATGACAGAAGCTACGAGTCTAATGTGCGATAATCGTGGATTGTAATTTAAATATCAACTATTTCTTTTAAACATAGTAAAATTTCATAGTAGAAACATGCAGAATACAATTAAAATCTATAAAATCCGATAATACAAATCACACTGTAAGACATGGATCTAATAAACTACATGTGTGTAGACTGTACGATAATGACACCTCGTAGGCTACAACGCAAGTTAGTATAAAATAATAAAATGTCATCAGCATGCGCTAGTAGTAAACAGAGCAAGATCAATCGCACTTTGGCAGTTGTGGGTTTTTATGCGCACTGAAAAAAGAGGAGAAAGCGAAAGAGGAAAATAAGGACGTGGTCATGGCTATTTTGCAAATGGAGCTTGAGGTAAGTAGGTTTAAGTTTTAGCGACATGTCAAATTGATCAATACACCATTTTGATCAATACACCATTTCATGTTTTATTGGCTAGTTGGTATAAGTAAGTCGTAGCAGCAAACAGTGAGATGATCGTGTTAAATTTCTGACACTGTTCGAAAATTATCGCAGGCTATCTTTGGTCCGAATGGCCGTCTTTGAACCTCTCTCACTGTATGACGTAGAGCCACAACCACTGAAATTGTCACGAATGGTCATCTTTCTTCGGGAACAAATCGTACAATGTATATTATGCGTAAAGGAGACACATGAGATTGCTAGGTCATTTCTCCAAGGAAAAATTGGAGAAGCCGGAAATTACAAGGAAGTAAAAACTGTATATCTGCTTTTCCTGGGAACAGACTTCCAGAAATGACATTACAGTGTATCAAATATTTCATCCCGGTGTCATTTAATGGCAAAAAGAACCCTGCCTACAGTTTTTGCATATTTCACCTGAATTATGCAAGAAGTGCATTGTTGAGAACACATCACACACAACACTTCTCTAAACCTGCTGAATATGTGCGCACAAATCAGGACAGCTCTGGGAATGCAGGGAATGCAGCTGAACTTTGACGCTGTAATGATACTGTCATTTCATACAATGGCGCCTTTAATCCACGGGATATGTGGCAGCATTTCTAGCAATACATCAGGAGTTGTAAACAGTACGACTTATCTATACAAGTTTATAGAGTCTACATTTGAGGTAAAGCTCCTCTCTGAGCCTCAACCAATAGCTTCAAACTGGCTCAGATCTAATAATTTTCTGGCAGACAGAATTTAATAAAAACCCTATTCTACACCCTCAGTCCCTGCACTACAAAGAGTCGTGTCTTTTTCTGTTCCGTATAACCAATCCTTCTAGGTTTGTTTAGTTACTGTACTTCCAGCATCTCTAAGCCCATTACCACAAATAGAATTTCTTCTGTTAGGTGACTTGCAACCCATTGCATGCATTGAGCCTCTGATTTTCAGAAGCAGGGATAAGATCACGGTAGGGGGGCTCATTAGCCAGCATATGCGGCAGGATGGCGGCGGAGGAGGTGGTCTCCCTATGAGCTCTCACAGCTTTTGTGGGTGAGAGCAGTTTGGATAGAGCAGCACGAATAATGAAAGGAGATGCTCTATTCTGGGTTATTAATGAACACAGGAACAAGAGAGCCAACCCCATATACTCAGTCAGTGGTGCCCACAAGTTCTCATCATTACATTAAAACATTTAGATTCACGTTTATTTTGTATTTTGCATCTAATAATTTTTCTGGAAAATCATAGATAATTTGTATAATAGTTGCTTTTGTATATATATATATAACATTAAAATAACACATATAGTTTATTTTTATATATAGTTTATATATTTTGCAATGCACACAAATTATTTCATGTCAATTCATTCAGACCTTATTATATGGCCCAAAAAGTATTAGATATGGCATTAGATTAAAAACTACCGAATCATAGTGACAAACAAATAATGCAAGAGTTTTTTTCTTCTTTTTCAAATCTAACTTCACTTTCATTGACAACTCAGACAGTAACATAGTGTCGGCCCAGATATGAACCACATCTGGGACGTGTGGAATACACGTGTACCAGATGTGGGCCGGATCTGGGCCGACACTATGTTGCTGTCTGGGAATCTTTACTATTAGCTTTAAGCAGATGATCCCAATGTGATTTTCGTGCATATGTGGACTTGTTTTTGCTTGAAGAGCATGCCTGCATGTTCCTGTTGCGCAAGCTTCATCGCCATTGCAAAATATTTTGCCAGAGTCGTTAAACTGGGTTTAAAGACTGCATTAAATATGATACCGTGCACCAAAACAAGGGCAAAAAATACCTTTTTTAATTGTCCCCATGGTGCGGCACAAGTGCATAAACAAAAAACAAAAAAACAATACAATCAAGTTTATTTGATTCACTAACAACTGACTCTTATGAGCTGGCTCTTTTTAGTGAATCAAAAACATTAGGTTCAACCAGTGTAGTCAGATTTACCCCTTTTCCACCAAAAAAGAACTGGTTCGGAACTGGTGCTGGTTCAAAGTTAGTTCGGAGTTGGTTCAACTTGCGAACCTTCTCAGAACCGGTTTGTTTTCCCACTGACTAGAGCGCCCAGCGAACGACGTCGTTACGTCACTGTGTACGTCGCCATACAGAAACGCTAGCAAGTACATTATTTTGGGATTATCTCTAACTTGTGTACCATGAAGGCTTTAAAAACAATTGAAATAAGTAAGTCTTTTAATCTTTTCCTTTGATATGTAATCATTTCTGATTAGTTATGTACCTCTGTCTTGTGTCTTTTTTTCTTTCCGTTTATTTGTTCTATATTTTGACTGTTTTCTTCTTTGCTTACATAATGTTTTCAATAAAAAAATAAAATTTAAAAAAAGCTAGAAACGCTTGCGCCAACTTCAAGCATAATAATTACAATGGTGGACTACATCGTGTTTCTGCAAATGTTTCTCCTGGCTTTGCGGTCATAAAATATGTTTAGGACACATCTAAACCCGCCTCCAGCCCCGCCGTAAGCATGACACGGTGGTAAAAGAACGGTTCTCTGGTTCTAGTCCAGCAAAGAGTTGGTGCCGCTTTGGAACCAGTTTTCCTGGCCGAGAACCGGTTCTTTGGCTGTCGAAACACAGAGAACCGGTTCGCGAGTAGGCACCGGCTCCGAACCGGCTCTCAAAATGCTTTGGTGGAAAAGGGGTATCTGATGACCAAATTATGAGCCGGTTCTTTTTAGTGAATCAAAAGCATACTGCGAGATCAGAGCAGTCCGATTCACGCACAACAGATTCTTATGAGTCAGATCTTTTTAGTAAATTAACTATATAAAGAGTGAGCATAGTTCTAAAAGACGAGTTACATCTTTGAATCAGTCTTATGAAAGCATAGTTGAACTGAATCAGAGTGGTTAATGGGTGCCTTCTCAGTTCTCAAACGGAGGGCTGCATACTTATGAGCCCAGACCTTGCTTGTAGGCTAGAGTTGCTTATTACATTTATTTTGTTTCTACATATGCTATGCTTTATTCCCTGATATTTACAGGAGAGGTTTGAAAAATGCCGCAATGAAATGTCATTTGAACACTTTTCATTTCAACGACTGATGGGATTTATATCATGGCATTTGAAGTATGGACCTGTGATGCACAGATCTATCCAGCTTATATGTGCTTGTAGCCGTACAGAGAAAGCAAGTTTCATATTTTAAGTTGGGGGAAAGTTCCCCTCAGATTACTCTATGGAATCAATAAGCCTGAAGTTGATATGTCCATTGCAATAGATAGATAATAGCATAACAAGTCTTTATATCACTCTTTAATCTGCTGTCTTCCAGCCAGGGTCTACAAAGATTAAGACATTTCTTCTTAGACATATCTTCTTGCAGTGTAAACTGATGATCACAGGCATACCGGGGTGAATATTTCAGACTATTGAATTCCCATGTGCTCTCCTCACTCCATGATGCCATGTTTTCTTTAACACCTCAATTTTAGAAAAGGGCTGTTAAAAATTTAATTAGCCACTGATTGTATTTTTTTTTCAATGTCAGTTACATTGGCCAGGTGATTGATGAATCTGCCAAACTCACAGGATTCACTGTAAACTCAGATTAGTTGAATTTGATGTAATCCTTTACACCAACTTTTTTAAATTAAGTAAAGTTTAAGTAAGCAGAACTTGCATGTTTTTATTTTGTACTCACACATTTTAATTGCTCTTAACTGTTTGAGTAAGCTAATTCATACATTTAACTTAAAATTATAATGTAATCTGAACTTAAATATTTTTAGTAGTGGAAACTTAGTTAGATTAAACTAGCTAATTCAATTAATGCTACCTTGCTAATTTGTAACACAATGATTTGATATGATTAGCATAGCATAGCACTTTCTGAATGAGGGCAGCAACATTTAACATTTATCGGTTCTCAAACTAAGCTCAAGCTCCTCTCCTCACCATGATGGTAACCCTACAAAAAAACAACATAATTAACTCGTCTAAACTAGAATAACAACGCATTAAACACCACTTAGCATTAATCTTGCAACAAAAAAATAACAACATTATATAACACTTAATTGTAGCATTTACTCTCACTTTTGAGTGTCATGGCAAAGCATGCTGGGAAATAGAAATCCCAGCCCAGTTTTAGTTAAATTTAAATTTGTCTAATAAAAAGAAACAAGTTTATAAAACTCAAAACAAAGAAACAATTCAAATTACTTAAAATATGCCAGTTTTGTGAACTCAAAGAAAAAGAAGAATGCATATTATTCAACTAATATTCAACTAATTTGTTTAATTTCAGTTGGCTCTACACAAATCAATTCATTATTTTGAGTGTTAGGGTTTAAACTTTAAAGTGTTCCTATAAACCACCAGAAACGTTCTAGAGTAGACGGAAGATGGAGAGAGTCTCAATGATGAAGAAACAGGAGATAGGAAAAGGGAGACTGCTTTAGTCTGTTCTATTTGATGGATACACGTACAAATTTACTCAGGAGCTTCTATAAGTGTTTGAAAGTCACCACTAATTGCTTTATCATGCAGATAGTGGAGATGGCTTAGGTATTAAATCTCATCACATTGTCATAAAACTCACTCTGGGAGCCACATGCCTGATGGTGCAAATCACGATCACTGTGTGAATTGGGGCAAAACTGCTGGGCTGGAGATGAAGGGATGATGACATCATTCACACACAAACATTTAGGATAAATTCCTATATATTCACATCATCGTAGTAGAATAATGTCACGTGTAAATTGGCATGAGTGCAAAGCACATTTTTAGATAGTGTTTTTACTTAATTAGTTCTATTCAGAGCAAATATGAATGATATATCTGTGTCTTTCATCTCTATCTCAAAGTCGATCACTTGTGGGCGTCACAAAAGCAGGAGTATAGAGCAGCTACACCCATCAATATCTTATCTCACAATGTTCTTCAATCCAAAGGCCACTGTTGCAGCCCTGTCCCTTGAGAAAGGTGACATTTCTCTGCTGTAAATGCCAGAATTTGCATTGCCCACCATCCTGCTTATGTTCCGGTCGGCTGGAGAATGGTTCATTTTTAGTTCGCCAGCACACCGCACAACATGCAGCCTGTGGGTGTTGATTACAGATGAACTCAAGCTGTTGACAATGCAAGATGACTGTGTGGACTCACCAAAAGTTCTCAACGACAACCCACCTTGTGGTTAATTATGCGTCTCTCAAAATCTGCTTCCAAAATTCATAATTTAGCTTAACAGAAGCATCCACATTCGACCCACAATATGATTGCCTCTGAGATTTTTGGGAGGTGCCAGCACTAGATATCTATCAACAATTGATAGACCCAAATTGGCACAGGGACTGAGTCCAAATACAGATGAATGTCCCCCATCCTCCTATGTCTGAGAGGAATGCCAGATATGCTGGTTTCCCTGCGATGCCCTGAAGATCAGGATCAACTTTCACCATGAGGGGCTTCTCCACTGTCAGCGCTCGTACCAATGCATGCATTTGACGGATTACTAGGGTGGTTTCAAATAGAAAAACAACAAACTGTCAGAAAACTCAGTGATGCGAACAGTGTGCTGACTGAGCATGTAAATTAATAAAGGAAGGCGGCGGTAAAGACAGGACAGAGTGACAGGGGGCTGAAGACTTTTCATTATGTTTGGTTGAGGGTACTGAAATTGCTTTTGCACTGTATAATGATGCTGGTTTACTAGTGATTCAACTGAATGGTTTACTGATCTGAAGTGTACAGATGAGACTAACAAAATCAGCCAATTGAAACATGGCTGGAAAAAAGAACCCAATATTGTAACCGAGTGGTTAAGGCGTTGGACTTAAGATTCACTGGACAAATGTCCTCGTGGGTTCGAACCCCACTCCTGGTAGATCAATATGACTTTTAAATTACATTACTTTTTTTTTTTTTTTTTTTTCCGCCCGCCACCACCCCCCCTCTTTGGAGGACAACTTTATTTTTAATAAAACAGAAAAAGAGCATATATACACAATATATTACAATACAGACAATAAATGTGTATACAGTAACTATTCAAGTAACTATTACTATTGCTATTACTATCACAGTAACTGTGAATAGCATAACTATTCACCCCGTACAGTGTGAGCCGGGGTACATAAGTGAAGGGGGGGTTATAGCACCATATTCAAGGTGTAACACGTAACATAGGACAAGTGACAGACAAACAACAACAGAGAACACATCTTGAGCAAATTATTCTTATTCTTATTCTTATTATTCCTTCCCTTTTTTCTCCTCTTTTCTTCCCCCTCTTCCTTCCCTCCCCCTCTCCCCTCCCTCCCTCCCTCCCTCCCTCCCTCCCTCTTCCTCCTCTCCCTCCCCCCCTCTTCCTCCTCTCCCTCCCCTTCTCCTCCCCTCTCCCTCCCCTCTCCGCCTCTCCCCCCTTCTATTGATCTGAAATGTAGGCTATATTAGTTGATCATGGTTAAGGTGTTTGAGGGAAAGGGGGTTTGAAAACATGTTATGCATGAGTGTAGATGCATATATGTATGTATGAAGTGATAGCTGCAGTAACAGAAGGGGTGAGGTATGTGTCTGGTTATATACACGGCTTATAGTTATGTTTGTGCGATATTGAGAGATGTCAAGATGTCAAGAATGTAAGAAAAGGGGACCATATATCTTCATTGGCTGATATTTGCTTTATTCTGTACGCATTGTGTTTCTCAATTGAAATATATTCTGATATTAAATTTATCCAGTGATTGATGTGGCAGGATTTCTTTGATTTCCAGTTTTGGAGAACTACTTTCTTGGCGACAGCTAAAGAGATGAGCAACGGATTCCTATATTTTTGTGAGATATGGATTTCGGAAAGGTCGCCTATGAGACAAAGTATTGGGGATAATGGGATTCTGTGGCTCATAATGGTGGTGAGCGTCTCAGTAACTGTAATCCAAAAAGAATAGACTGGTTTGCAATGCCACATGGCGTGCAAATAGTCATCTGTACTACCTAAAGTACATTGTGAACAGATATGAGTGTTGTGTATGCCCATTTTGAACATTTTACTTTGGGTAATATGAGTTCTGTGAATGACTTTATATTGTATAAGTTGCAGGTTTGTATTATTGGTCATAAGAAAAGTGTTCCTACAAATTTGTTCCCAGTACTCAGGGTTTAAATTACATTACAGTAATGCAGCTGTATCTGGTTGTGTTACTAATAAAACAGATTCTAAAAGTGGTTTTATTATTAAATGTGTCTGTATGCGGTTGTGTTACAAACAAACTGGTTTCTTAAAGTGTTAGCATCACAAAATGACCAGGATGGCTGAGTAGTTAAGGCGTTGGACTTAAGATCCAATGGATAAATGTCCTTGTGGGTTTGAACTGTAATTTGTAAATTTTAAATTACATCATAGTAATCCTGCTTTATGTGGTTGTGTTACCAACAAACCGTGACTTGTGGACCAGCCAGGTGAGAAGTCAGCGCAATAATGTAGAATGTAAGATCAAAGGTTCATGAATGTTAAACTGCTCCTCAACTGCATCTCCCCTGAAGCAGAAAACTTTCACCTGTGATCTCTGCATGTATTCTGCAGGCAAAACTCTTTCACATTCGCCCAATATGTTCTCAGATGCTGCCAAAGCACACATCTGATGCTTACATTTCTCAGCCATCTCTGTTTTCTGATGCCTGTGTCACAAAATTTAGACAGAAGGCACTTTTATTATGTTCAGTTCACAATTTACTGTATCATCATTTTGGCCCAGTTTCAACCTGACATTAAAGAAATAGTTCACACAAAAAGGAAAATTTTCGCATTTAGTAATATTATAATGTGCCTGTTTTGCCTCCTTCTGTTGCTCATTTGATCATGTCCTTGGCGGGGTTTTTTTAGTTAACAGGCTCACCTTGAATGCTTTAAATGCACCTTGAAACTACACACCATGAATACCCCAGTCCTGCACATCTCATCAGAACTTAAACAGCAGTTAAGGAGACAAATGAAGGCTCTGAGTCTGCAAATATTACATGAAAACAATCAGAAGTGACCAGGATGGCTGAGTGGTTACGGTGTTGGACATAAATATCCTCGTGGGTTTGAGCCCCACTCCTGGTAGCAGGTTAGCAATTTTAAAACCGGACAATGAAGTGAACATTTATGGCAAACTATAGTTGGTCCAAAGGATGAGATATACAATAGTGAGGCATTGGTGGCCTAATGTTAAAGATTAAAAACGTCAAAAACATGATTCTCTAAGCACTGATAAGGTGTTGAAGTGCATGTTTATCTTGCAAACACATTCATATGTTGGTGAAAAACACACTAAACCAACAAGAGAAAAGACTAATAAAATAACTAGAGCTAAATGCAGACCTTTTTGATATATTATTACAGATTCTACCTTGCCCATGCCAGGAGTGTCTTTGACTTTGTTGACTGCCCGTAAGAGGCAGGGCGGAGCGGGGGGTGGAGACACCTGCAGGATGCCACTGAAGTTAGTGGGAAAGAGGGGTGGATCACATGCCACGGGGGGCGCAGGACGCTGCTTCTTCTTCTTGGAAGACAGATTCAATTTCTGGGCAGCCCTGTGGATAAATAAACACAAGCCAAGTTAAAACTAGAGCAGATGTGTATGCATGTACAAACACTGCGATCTCTCGACTGTTTACATTGATTCCAAGTTTTTGTTTGCTCAAGGAAGTGTTTTAGTATTTCGAATAAAATACAGCTTGGAACGTTCAGATGTAACAATGCAGGCCTAAACCGATTTTGTGAGCAATCAAGCAAAGCAGTTTGTTTTTCAGTAAATTTCTAGTGTCCATCACAAAACAGGCTGATGAAGATTTGTGAATTGTTAACTGCTCAATACATGCACGTCACAGCCAATCAGAAGAAAAAAAAAAGAGACATCTGCAAGATCTTCAATGCCATTACAACATCATTTCCAGCATTATTTTACTGCTGAGTGCTCACAAATAGCATGCGGGATCTGAACTTGCTTCCTCAGGAGAGAACAACAGAGAAAGAGAGAATGAGAAAAAAAAGAAAAGTACAGTACAGGAGGTACAGGAGTGTATTTTTAAGTATTCAAGTAAAAGTTAATTGTTGTTCTAAAATGAACTATAGATAGATAGATAGATAGATAGATAGATAGATAGATAGATAGATAGATAGATAGATAGATAGATAGATGCTCCATCCAGTTGTCTTCAGTGAAATATCCCTCTCTATGAATGTCTAAAACATGATGGCTGCGCAAATTAATTTTTAAACGGCAATCACATTTTAGTAATATATTTCTTATTTGTGTTATTGTAATTTCAGGGAAGAAAAAAATACAGAGCCTAATTGAAATGCAGGACACTACGTCTTGCAGGATGTGGGGCAAAGCTCCTAAATTCAGGAATGGTCTCCTTACTCCTGGTATTGGCAAATAGGATTTTAATTGTTTTTAAGTTGTGGATGAGCAAGAAATGTCAGAATTATATTTGTTTGGCCATAAAACTAGCCACCTATTACTAAACCTCAACACTGTACTTACAAATGGGGTCAAAATTGTAACTCAGTTCTCAGTACATCAAGAAATCACTTGCACAGTGGCAACCAAAGTAAATATTGTTGATCCACAATGATTGTACCTGATGTCCACAGGTACAAATTGTATCTGTGGACATCAGGTGAAATTCTTGTGTATTTAGTGTTTGAAGACATATTGAGATTGGCTTTGACTTGGGAGCAGGAGAAGTGAGGGTCGATTGATTCTAACCGTGGTCTCGCAGCCTGTTAGAGACTGTTTCAATTGGCTCTTAGAAGAGTATCGATTAGTTCAGCATTTTCACCTGACCAAACATATCTGTGCAGAGGCTTATCACAGCCTCATTTAGACACCCACTGGATATGGGTACAAATGATGGAGGCTGAAATTGCAGTTTACAAAACTAAAATAAGCTCAAGTGGCCAAACATGAAAACACATGAGGGTTTTGCCGCAGGGATGAAGAGACCGGTGATCTGAAAATATGCCATGTGAAAAAATTACCTTAAGAAAGGTAAAATATTTATTGCAGAACGTTTTTCAGCCCCTGATGTATTCATTTGTTCCAGGCCAAAAATATCTTATCTGAGAGGCCACGTTTAGGTAAGATATCTTTTAGATTTATATTTGCTTGCCTCTAAAGAATTGATAGATATATATATAGACAAATGTGTTCCCAACTCCAAATGGTTTAGAGTCTCCTCAGGGGACAAATATTTTCATAATGGGGTTTTAAATTCGCCTTGAAATTCATGCTGGTCCAAGCAGGGTTTTTTTCAGCAGGGAAGACAATTAGGCTGGTCTCTTGTGTTTGGGTGCATGTTTTAAAGGTTTTGGTGGTTCGTCTGGCAGTGATGCGTAATCAACTGTACAGAGCAAGTAAGGTAATAGACATTGCACACAAAACGAAAGGGCAGTTCTAATCCCCAAACTTCAATGCAAACGTCCAAAGGCATTGCAAACTCTCTCCCAAAGGATCCAGAAGATGTGTGAGTCTTATTTTCTCAGATTAGCAAAAGGAAAATGCCAGTTTGTTCACTTTGTGTTATAGTACCTTGTGGCACAATCATTCATTTTGAAGTTCTCCACCTTTACCAAACTGTGCAAATCTATTCAAAGTCAACGATACAGGCAGAAGAGAAAAATAGCTCACGGTACAGACATTTAAGGTCTCCCAGCACTAAAATCACTTCACATCATATACAAAATACACCTTCCGCTTTTGGCTATCATTGAAGAACTTGAGTGCGGTGGTTTAGACCTTCTACAGTATTTGATAAAGCAAAGAAAATATTTTGCTAACTGATCAAATTTCTGTTGAGAGGAGTGGAGCAAAGTGATTACTGTAAGGTGAAAAAATGAGGTAAAAATAATAAACATCCTGGCAGATAAGAGATGGTGAAAATATAGCTGGAAGTAATAATAACACTCAGTGTTTGTGTATAAATCAGGTCTGGAGATACAGTTACTGTGCTAGCTATGAAATCATCAGCACTTTGGATGCCAACAGAAAGAGGAAACTTCCTCAGAAATGAGACAAATTATCACCTGGATGCATTGTCAGGGGAGTGTTTGTTTGTGTGTAAAACTTGTGTGTAGCCCCTAAAGGGTTGTGACGAAGTACATGGCTGAGCTCCAAGGCGTTGTGTGAAGTGCAAAGCGAGGTAATTATTGTGACACTCATTAATGTCAGGAAAACAGTTTTCTCTCTCACACACACTTTTAACGAACATACTGACCAAAACCTTAATGAGCTGACAAGCAAAGTCTCATAAAGTCTGACGCAAACTGTTGTCTCTGCCATATGCTTCTAATTTGAGACATCTCGTCCCACATAAATAAACAGTGTGTACAGTTTCATTGTTACCTGCCTGAGAAAGGCCTGAAGAAAATAGATGGAAACGATTCTTGTTAAAAGCCAAAACACATAAACAGAGAAATTGGATGAAAATTAAGTGGACACTTTGCTTGAATTGGCTTGAACCGAACGCAGCCGAGATTGTGTTATTTTGCAGAGGCGTTAATGAGATTTCTTTAAATAGCCTCTTAGAGGAACGCTCTAATTTAGGGAACGGACAACATCTCTCCTCATCATCATCATCTCCACAAAAGTACAACATACATAGCTACACCTTAAGCCATCTTAACTGGCATATAAGCACATAATGTAATATATAAACACAAAATAAAATGACCTAGCCATTAAAATAAAGATCAGTTAAAAATATAACTACAATAAACTGAACAAAACACACTGCCATGATGCTAGGGTGTTCAAGTTGATTTCAGGGCATTACTATACAGTTGCTATGATATTCTGGTTGTCAGCACATTACTATGGTGTTGCTAGGGTGTTTCTGTGTGGTTGCTATAGCATTGCCTTACAGTTGCTATGGTCTTCTATGGTGTCCTGGGTGGTTGCCAAGGTATTGTCATAGAGTTACAAAAAGACTTCTGGCTACCACCGTGTTGTTGTGACATTGCTAGGGTGTTCTAAGTGGTTGCTAGGGTATTGCAGTATAGTTGTTATGGTCTTCTGGTCTTCTGGTTGTCAGCACGTTGCTATGTTGTTGCTGAAGTGTTCTGGGTGGTTGCCAAAGCATTGCCATACAGCTGCTATGGTCTTCAGGTAGTCAGCACATTGCTATGGTGTTCCTATGGCGTTTTGATTGGTTGCCAGGGCATTGCCATACAGCTGCTATGGTCTTCTGGTTGTCAGCACATTGCCATGGTGTTGCTATGGTGTTTTGAGTGGTTGCCAGGGTGTTGTCATACAGCTGCTATGGTCTTCTGGCTGTCCACACGTTGCTATGACATTGCTGAGGCTTTCAGGGTGGTTACAGAGGCATTGCTATGTGGTTGCTAATGTACATTTTACTGAAGTAAAGGCTGGCTCACACCAAGAATAAAAGAAAAAAAATCATTATGAAAGTGATTCCAATAATATAGTTAGAATAATTAGAATAATTATAGTTATAGTTACTGACCTTGGTGTGAACAGGCCTTAAGTCTATTCTTAAGCTTAAGTTAACCTTAACCTAGAGTTTCTTAACATAACTCTACTATATAGATTTAACTCAGATACCTTGAGTAGTGTAAACCTATGTGAAGTAAGTAAAACCTTAAAATTAACTATTTAGCTAGCCATAGCATGCTAAACAACACAACAGTGGATTGAACGCAATGAGATTGTTGAGACAAAAAATTAAGAGATTGTATCATCTGTTTGTATTATTTGAGCAAACTGCATAGTAATGTTCACCTTGGCAGACAGCACTAGTAGGACATGTATGTCCAGTGAGGCTAAAGAAAAAGATTACTTGTTTCTCACCTGTCCATCATTTAGGAGGCCGAGGACCCCTAAGTGTCCAGTTCTGTTTCCCTTTTAAACAAGTATCCACGAGATTGAATGTGGAGTTTGACAGCTCATCATGAATCCATTAGTTCTTCATGTTGTGGTTTATATGGTTGGTAGATAATGTTAAGCGCCCCTCCTTTAATGTATCCGCAGCAGATCGAAGCGATTCCTCGGCAGCGAGCAGATAGCTTAATTCCCACACCTGAGCACTCCCGACTGTCTACGCTCCATCTCTCCAATCCCATGTCTCTCTCTCTCTCGTTCATTACCCTTCTCGTCCTCTCCCTCACACTTCTTTCTCAGTATCTGTCCTCCATGTCTCTGTTTAGCTTATTCCTCTGATTACATTGACCAGGAAATAATGTCCAGGCTCCAGATGAAGCAAGACCAGCTAAGAACATCCAAACAGGATGCAGGAAAGACACCGACAGGAACAACATCACATTGCCGCCTCTCAGTCCCTGTGCTCAGCTGATAATGTCTTCTATTCAATCTCTGCAACAGTCTTGTTCTCTCTCTCTCTCTCCCGCTCTTTCTCACTCTCTCCATCTGTAACATACCTCACACTTCTCCAAGGATTTCTTTTCAACACCACAGGCAACAGTAAAGTTGGACCCAGAGCTCTGGCACCTCTGCACTCACTTTCTATACTGTTGCAGAAAATCAGACAGCAGTGGCCGCAAAATAAATGACACCAGAATACGTGTCCAATGTTCTGAGATGGGATAAATAATACAGACAGAATCTGACTGATTATGTTTTAGGCTGCACCGATGAGAATGAGGGCAAGAAAATATGTTAAAAGGAGACATTTAACTCAAAACTTCAATGGAAGCTGAAGACATGAAAACAGCAAAAAAAAGGAAAATGAAAAGCGGCAAAAATCAAGACAACATGATTCATTCACTCAACATAATTGTCTTAATTAACACTATTTTCTTTTTCCAATTCTCGTACTGTATGTCTCATTCAGTCAATAAATTCTTATTAAGATATGTATGTATGACTTTAAGAGGTTGGCACTGAAGTCGAGTCGAATCACCTTTATTTATATAGTGCTTTATGCAATACAGATTGTTTCAAATCAGCTTTTCTAAAAGTAAACAGTGTCATTGTTCAGCTGATGTCAGTACAGTGTTGATTTAGTTCTGTCGTACACTTCCTATAACACCCGATGTACTCGTTACATCATAAGAAGAACGGCATCTACGCTAGTATAAGTCTCTCTGTTAAATCCTAGGTTTACTGTAGCCAGCCGGATCAGGACCGTATCCAGATCAGATGGTGGACCTGCGCCTAAACATGACCACAACGCATCCCTGAAGTGTCAGCAGAGATTGTGTCAAATAGACTCTCCCCTGTGAAGGCCTCATCGACACAAAAGCCATCTGCACTGGTCCTCAACAAACCCGCCTCCATAACGGCGTGATGACTCCGATCTTCAACCACATGGAACTGGATAATATTCTGAATGTTCCAATCCAATCTGACTTCTGACCTATAATGCTGCCTGAATCATAATCATACACTGTTCTATGTATCGATATTCGGTTACTGACGTAACCTCGGTTCTCTCTAGAGAGGGAACGAGTATTGCGTAAGTTTAGCTTACACTACGGGAAATATTCATCTTCTCGAGATATTGAAGCCAAAAAATTATCCTTAATTTTGTATTCATTGTCAACGCAGTACAGCAGCTAGCAGACCTAGAGCAGGCCATCTCGCGTGCTCATTGGCTGCTCTGCGGACAACTGCTGCAGCCTGCCAGTGAGCCCGGCGTGACGTCACGCCCAATGAAGGGAGTCCGCCGCTTTCATAGCGTCACAGCCCGCCAGAATGGGCGTGACTTAGATTATAAAAGTAGGGGCTCTAGGCTGACTTCCCTGGTTTTTCGTTGACTGAGCGAAGTCGCTCGTGGCGCGAGCACGGCTGGTTACGCAATACTCGTTCCCTCTCTAGAGAGAACCGAGGTTACGTCAGTAACCGATAATCTTTCTCTAACGAGAGGTTCTCTCCTATTGCGTAAGTTTAGCTTATGCTACGGGAACACTTTGTCAACGCCGTGCGGGCCAAACATCCATCATGAGACCCCGAACTTTCAGGGAAATCCCATAAGTGGAAAAAATAAGGTGGCCAGCCACGCGGGCCATCACTTGTACATAAGCACACATAGGGAATACAGAGCAAGGCGCCGGTCTGTATAGGCACATGGCACATACCCTACTAGTGCAGCTCAACCAGGAGAGCTGAGTCACGTGAGAGTGATCTGAGCAGGAAGATCTGGGCAGAATACACCTCTCCTTCAAACTGACAAAAGTTTAGCCTGCAAGGCAGGAACTTCTAGGTTATAAAACCTGACAAAGGTAGACGGAGAACTCCAGCCCGCCACTACACATATGTCATGGATAGAAATCCCACTGGACCACGCACACGACGAGGCCACGCCTCTCGTGGAATGAGCCCTGATGTCCAGAGGGCATTGCAGACCTTTTGACGCGTAAGCAGCTGCTATAGCGTACACTATCCATCTGGACAGGCTCTGTTATGAGGAGGCGAGACCCTTGGTGCGCCCACCAAACGAAACAAAGAGCTGTTCTGAATGCCTGATGGAGGCGGAGCGCGTAATGTAAAATCTCAGCGCCCTAACAGGGCAGAGGAGATTCACCTCACTTTCGCTGTCAGATGCTGGCAGAGCTTACAGCGAAATAACTTGCGCTCTGAATGGAGTGCCCATCACTTTAGGAACATAGCCATGTCTAGGTCTGAGGATGACTAGAGTTATTCGGCCCGAACTCAAGACACGACGTGCTGACAGACAGCGCATGCAGGTCCCCCACACGTTTTACTGACGACAGTGCAGTCAGAAAGAAGGTTTCCAGTGATAGATATTACAACCCCACGGAGTATAGTGGTCAAATGGAAAGGTTTTCAGGGCCTCGAGGACCAATGCAAGATCCCACATAGGAACCGACGGGGGGCGCGGCGGGTTCATCCTTCTAGCTCCTCTAAGGAAGCAGATGAACAACTCATGTCTTCCCAGTGACTGGCCATGCGTCGATTCTGCGAACGCTGCCACGGCCGCCACGGATACTTTGAGCGTCGATGGGGACCTCCCCTTATCCAACAGCTCTTGTAGGAAGGTGAGCAGATGCGCCACCCCGCATGTCCGTGGGTTCAGACCTCTGTCGGTGCACCATCCGGAGAACATCGACCATTTAGACGCGTAGACTCTTCTCGTGGAAGGAGCTCTAGGCTGCGTGATCGTGTTCATAACTCCTTCTGGCAGGGCAACGAGTACCCATTGATCAACCATGCGTGCAGAGACCAGCGCTCTGGATGGGGATGCCAGATCACGCCACGAGCCTGAGAGAGGAGATCTGCCCTCACCGGAATCGGCCACGGAGCTGTAAGTGACAGGCGTGCTAGTTCCGGGAACCAAATCAGGTTCTCCCAACGCGGGGCTATGAGGAGCACCGAGTGGCGCGTTTCCCTGATTCTCTTGATCACCTGTGGTAACAGAGAGACCGGAGGGAAAGCATATAGCGGGAGGCTGGGCCAAACCCGGGCCAGCGCGTCCTTGTCCTTCGAGAAGAACGTCGGGTATTGAGCGTTGTCTTTTGATGCAAATAGGTCGACTTCCGCTCTGCCGAATAGGCGCCACAGCTTCTGGACCGTTTGGGGGTGCAGGGACCATTCCCCTGGGGGAACATTGTCCCTGGACAGTTTGTCTGGGCCGTCGTTCAAATGGCCAGGCACATGCGCCGCCCTCAGCGAACGCAGGTGCATCTGAGACCAAATAAGGAGGCGTTCCGTCAGATTGCAGAGATTTCTGGATCTGACACCGCCCTGACGGTTTACATAGGATACCACAGACATGTTGTCCGAGCGGACAAGAACATGTTGGTCCTGTATGAACGGGAGGAAGCGCTTCAGCGCGTTCTCGACTGCTATTATTTCCAGACAATTTATGTGAAAACACTTCTCTTGATCTGAACACTGGCCGAAGACCGGCCTGCCCTCGAACAGCGCGCCCCAACCCGAGTTGGACGCGTCTGTCGAATGACTTTCCGATAAGAGATGGTTCCCAATCATCACTCCCTGCTGGTACTAGTCGGCTACTAACCAGGGCTGCAGAGCCGCTATGCAGGTCTGAGTCACTCTGATTTTCTGGCCGCCAGAAACCCAGGCTCGGCGGGACGCGTGAGCATTCAACCAGCGTTGGAGCGGGCGCATGCGCAGTAGGCCCAGCTGAAGCACCGCTGCAGCTGATGCCATACAGCCCAACATCCTTTGAAATTTTTCAAAGGGAGAAAGCTGCCCTTCTGGAAAGATGCGGCTAGGTGGCGAACACGACGCGTGCGCTGTGTCGATAAACGAGCCGTCATGGTCACCGAGTCCAGTTCTATTCCTAAAAAGGAAATTGACTGGATGGGCAGTAATGAGCTCTTGGTCCAGTTGACCGTGAGACCCAAGCTTTCCAAGTGACTGAGAAGCACTGTTCTGTGAGATAGCAGTTCTGTCTCTGACTGTGCCAATATCAGCCAATCGTCCAGATAGTTCATTATTCGCAGCCCCTGACTTCTCAGGGGAACGAGCACCGCGTCCATGCACTTCGTAAATGTACGGGGTGCTAGGGACAGGCCAAACGACAGGACGGTGTATTGATATACCTGACCATCGAAGGCGAATCTCAAAAATTGCCTGTGACGGGGTATTATCTGAATCTGAAAATAGGCATCCTTCAGATCTAGAGAAATAAACCAGTCCCTCGGGCGAATGTGCGCGAGGATTTTGCTGGTCGTAAGGATTTTGAACGGTCTTTTCGCAAGCACTTTGTTCAAATGTCTCAGATCTAGGATAGGTCTGAAGGCTCCGTCCTTCTTGGGTACAAGAAAATATCGGCTGTAAAAACCTGACTCTCTCAGAGAAGGCGGTACCTTTTCTATAGCCCCACTGCACAGCAGCTTTGCTATTTCTGCGTGAAGTAGGTGTGCTACTTCCACATTCACTATCGTCGCGGTCCGGGCTTGAAAGCGCGGGGGACGGCGAATGGATTGAAGTGTATAGCCCTGCTTTATTGTGCTCAGCACCCATTCTGAAATCCCTGGGATAGTTTCCTACGCAGCTATGTGAGCCGCTAGGGGAAGAATGGCCTCCGGGTTCAGATCACCGCCATTTGCGGGCTTGTGAAACTTAACCGGAGCCGAAAGCGCGGCGCGCGCGCTCTCGGTTCTGGGCAATGGCTGCTCGCTGAAAGCCAAAACCAGCTGATTTATGTGAGATGTCCCAATCATAAGGGATGGGGAACATTCCTTTTTCACTTTTTGACGCGCGAGCAGCGCTCCAGGCGGAAATGCTTCCTGTAAGCGTGAGCGCGTGTACGTGGGCACGAGACTTACAAGTGTATTCGACGCCCCGATCATAATGGACGGGGAGCGTCTTATTAATGCCCTGCGTTTTGTGATAACACTTAAACGCGTGGGTGGAGCCCGGGGGGAGGTTTGTGTTAGCAAGCGTGAACGCTCTCTGGCGGGCACGAGACTTACATTCATAACCTACTTTTTTGATCGTGTAACAGAGCGGGCAGATAGTGGGCACAGACCTGTGGACACATTTCTTACATTCAACACTCAAGCTGCTTTTCTGCGCTTTATGAGAGTGTGCTCTGTAAGTGACACGAGATTCGAAGTGCTTGTGTGTAGGGGTGAACACTGGGGCGTGGGCACTTTCACTACACTTAAAACACCGACGGCGTGAGCCGGACCAGACATTATACTCTTTTTGAGATTTCTCTGGGTCGTCGTGAAAACGGCGTTTGTGTGCAGGCGAGAGGGTGAACAAACCGGCTCGTTGGCTGCTAAATGAACCACTTCAGTAGCCTGTTTCAAGGGGACTGACAGGGAAATAAACTTTGACGGCGGTCCGGCCGCAGCGGGACACGCGCGTCTTTTCGGAGGCGATGTGTCTGTTAGTAAGCGTGAGCGGGCACGTAACTTACATTCTTAACCTGACATGTATGAGGCTGTTCTGGCCGTGTGACAGAGCGGGCAGAAAATAGGCGTGAGCATAGAGTTGTGGGCACGTTTCCTACATCTAGCACTCGAGTGGCATTTGCCAGCTTTATGAGAGTCGGCACTGCGGGAGACACGGGGGGTATCGTGTTTGTGTGTAAGGGTGAACGCCGAGATGTGGGCACCTTTTCTACACTCAAGACACCAACGGCGTGAGCCGGATAACCAGTCATTATACTCACTTGAGATTTCTCTGGGTCGCCGCAGGAACGGCGGATGTGTGCAGGTGAGCGGGTTGCATTACCGGCTCGTTGGCTGCCAAATACACCGCTGCAGTAGCCTTATCTAAGGGGACTGACAGGGCGAGACATTTCGACGGCGGCGCGCAAGCCCGTCCGGGTCATGCAGAGAGCTCGAGAGGGCGAACGGCGACGCAAGGGCGGGGTACCTCTCTTGTAACGTAAAGAGAGCTAGCCGCGTGCTCGTTGGTCGAGCAGAACTGGGAACAGTGTTTGTATGAGGGCGCGTGCACTAGTAGTGGGCACGGGACCTACATGTGACAGAGATGATGCCCGTCCGGGACATGCAGAGAGCTCGAGAGGGCATTGCATGACGCGCGAAACGGGGGCGCGAGGGCGGGGAAACTCTCTTGTAACGTAAATGTCGCCGGATAGCGTAGCTTGCACGGATGGCTGAAGGTGGCGATGACGGCCGGCTTCCTCAGCGCTGTCCTAAGCTGGCTGTTTCGCTTGTTCGACTGCAGCAGTGGCTTCTCTCAGATCCAGCGATGCGAAGAGCTCGCTGAAGAGACGAAAAATCAGGGAAGTCAGCCTAGAGCCCCTACTTTTATACGCTAAGCCACGCCCATTCTGGCGGGCTGTGACGCTATGAAGGCGCGGGCGCCCTTCATTGGGCGTGACGTCACGCCGGGCTCACTGGTAGGCTGCAGCAGTTGCCCGCAGGGCAGCATATGAGCACACGAGATGGTCTGCTCTAGGTCTGCTAGCTGCTGCACTGCATTGACAATAAATACAAAATTAAGGATAATTTTTTGGCTTCAATATCTCGAGAAGATGAATCTTTCCCGTAGCGTAAGCTAAACTTACGCAATACTCGTTCCCTCTCTAGAGAGAACTAGATCTGCTGTACAGCCGAAACAAACTTTGTTGCATTATTTTCCTGTTATCACTGTAAAGCTGCGTTGAAACAATCTGTATTGTAAAAAGCGTTATATAAATAAGGGTCACTTGACTTGACTTTCTAAAGATCATGAATTATTAAATTGGTTCCTTTCATCTATACAACAGCTCTGCAGAAAAAAGTTATGTCATCATCCAGATCAGTTCATTTCTCATCCAATAGTGTCAGTGCATTCAGGTCAATAAATTTGTTGAAGTTCTGTAGTTCTGCAAAAAGGACCAAAAAGGACCATAAAAACAGTCCATATGACTTTTGTCCTATATTTATCCTATACTCTTAATCAACATGCACCACAGCTACATTTTTCTAAATGTCATAATCATTGGTTAACAAACAAGTATTCATTACTTCAATGAGCTAATTGTTTCTGCCCTAAATTATTACATTGTTTAAATACATTTTTAACTAACTGTGATTTTGTATATGTACATTACTGAAATGCATAACTTAGACAGATACCTCTGATAACAGATCCCTCTAAATTGCATTGTACTCTAAAATGAATTCACACTTGCACATATCCAGACTTGCCACCTCAAGATGCATTACATTGGATTTAATGCCAGTAATGTCACTGGTTCTACGTGTCTCGTGACTTAAAGGGATAGGATTTAAAGGGATAGTTCAGACAAAAATGAAAATACTGTCATTATTTACTCATCTCATGTGGTTCCAAACCTGTATTACTTTCTTTCTTTTGCATAACACAAAAAAGGACTTTCATTGTATAGAAAGAAACCTTCTCCAAAATATCTTCTTTTGTGTTCCATGAAAGAACGAAAGGTTTTGAATGACATGAGAGTGAGCAAGAGGCCCTGTTTACACCTGGTATTAAGATGCATTTTTGTCAATCGGATCACATGTGGATGACACTAAAAACAGGTGTAAATGGGGTCTAAAACGTTTTGAGTTTGAATAACTTTCAACCACTTCCAGAGGTAGTCGAAAACGCATTCGACCGGATTGCTTTCGTAGTGTAAACGTTCATGTGGTCGAATGCGTTCGAACAGCCACAAAAGACCACCTACTCTATGCCTATTGACCTAATGCGTAAACATTAAGGGAAGCGTGCTAGCCAGACAGGATTTGAACTTTTTCGGCTAAAGACCCAAGTTCGGTAGGAAGATAAAAAAACGTACCAAGCACAATATTCTCTCACCATTCCTGATTTCTAACACTCACTCATCACGTTTGGTGTGGTCTTGCGGCTATCAGATCAGAAAAGAAAGCTGAAGCTCGTTCTTTTGCCACGTTCTTTTGTAAATTGTGTGAGCTTATTTCGTCCATTAGATCAAAAGATCTTTAAAAAGTCCATACATTTACCTGCCCATAGACTTCCCCTTGAAGAAATCAGGACAGAAGTTGTTGAAAGTGGACAAAAGAGATGGATTAAAACACCAGGTGTAAACGGGAATGCGTCTCCCTCGTCTATTTGTGATCCGATCGACCAAACAGGGCTAGAATGTTAATTTTGGCATGACTTATTCCTTTAAAAACAGCATTCTAACAGGTTTCTGTTTCATAATAATACTACAGAAAGACACTGAAGTCAGAAATTCTACAAAAGACTGAGAAGACACAAAAGATTACATTTAGATCATGTTAAGCCAAAGCACAAAGTGAGTAATCCACCGGGTCAGACCTACCCAGTAGGTTAATAATTTCCGTATGAACGTCAGCTCTCTGTGTAGCCAGAAACACTGAATACAGATCTGAACTTTCCTATTGTCCTTAAAACAACCTTAATCTTCAAAGGACTCAGAACATCCTTAGACATTTTTGGGTGACACCGTTTCACTGCTGCGGCACTGGAAAAAAGGAAAACCTGCAGTCTTGTTCTAGCGGTGCTTTGTGTCAGAGGGGCTGTTATCTAATTTCCCTGTCACTTTTCATAAATCCTGCTCTGATCCACAGCTGCAGAGCCGCCGCATAGAGATTCAACCCCAAACGTAAAGCATGAAAGAGGCAGGCCACAGCATTCCCACTGCTATATTGCACACCCTAAAGCTTTAACATCATACACAACGCAAATATCTGTTACATATCACTTCTAATTAGTCAGCATTCTTCCCATATGGTGCAGATAAAAGGGGATTCGTATACATAATGAGAGTTAGCGGGAAGGAGACATAAACAGGCAGCAGCAACATATATATGAGCGTTTTTTGCCGATAAGCCTCATTAAGTAAAACAATTAAAATGGGTTTTCAGTGGATGGACAGTTAGTGTCGGCACAGATCCGGGCCACATGTGGATTCAACACGTACCAGATATGGGCCGGATCTGGGCCGACACTATGTTGCTGTCTGGCTTGTTAGTAATGGGAAAGAGTTTTGAGTTTAAGACTGTGGCTGAATTTGGAATAGCAATGGAATTCTTGCCATCAGAAGAATAAATTAGATTTTACAATATAATATGATTTTTGCTGTAATGTTGATCAAATAAATGCTTTGTGAGCATAAGAGACTTCTTTCAAAAACATAAAAAAAATTTACCACCCACAATTTTTTTATGGTAGTGTATATGAGAAAAGCAATTAAAACATGTTTAAATGTATTAATGTAAATATATTCTCAATTTATTTTGGGGTATTTTTATATATTTTGAAATGTATTTAAAAATATATAGGCTATGTGAATTTTTTTTTTAATCGTTGAATATGACTTTTATAGGCAGCAATTCATTGTCTTTAAATTCATTGATTAAATTTTAGCTTCAGAATTACATTTCAAGAATTCCAGATTCTGCACTTCTCTTTTCCATATAGCGCAAGGGGTTGTGGGCAAAATTAGCCAAAAAAAACATGAACAGATGCAAAAAAATCAGCATGCTGCTGATTCCTTCAGACTTAAGCTGTAGCTAACATAACTCGCAATGGTTATTCATATTTAAATTAGCAGAGCTCCACAGCCCCGGGATTCTAATTAAACGCCTCACTCATTAAAAACTTTACTGGCACTATCTCTCAGCCTCTTTTGTATGCATACTTCTTACATGGTTTAGGTTCTGGGCCTGGTTTGAAAATGAATCACTAATTTATTAATCTTTCCGCACAACCCCTTTGCCAAACGATGCCACAGTTTTCAGATTTCAACGGATCTGCTGCTAATAAAGCTGTTTACTTTAGTTATTATCTGGAATACCTAATGAGCCATTATGAGTTAATTGATGGGGCTGAGAAGCATTTATTTTGGGGTCTAACGTCAGCCTGCTCAGATTAAACCTAGGGTTAATTAGAGCAATCCAAAGAGAAATGACTTCTCCCAAACATATTTTTAACTATAAAATGATTTTATTTCCCCCTATAGCTCTCTCCTCGCTGGATTTGCTGCTGTAGTACTTAAAAAATAAACCCATTACTGTGATGTAAAACAGTTCTAGTATTTCAAGATGGTTTAAAGTTTGTCTTTCATTACATATCTGTGCCATGAATTTGTTCATATCGTATATTATTAAAGTTCTAATTCTTATACGCTCATATAAAAGACAAATAATAAGCAAATTGTATGTAAAATAGTCTATATTATGTGAAGATATTTCACTCTCAAGAGGATGAAGATGCTAAAATAGAGCATAACCAGAGGAGTTGGACCCATATAAATCCCCACAATTCTGACCTGTGAGATTGTACAGTGCTCGGAGGCTGTTTCTGCAGATAAGGTTCTCCCAGACAGTTAAGCTGCTGCTTCTTCACTGGATCATCAAACAAACCACAGAGGCTGAGACCGCTCAGGCAAAAAATAGTGCGCTTTGAATCGGAATGCTGCCTTAGTGAGTCAGCATAGGCAAAGCCATGGTAGTGGAATGCCAGAGAAACAGACCGATCAGTCTATACTTATTGAGCAGGGCAACATATTTCACCTAATGCGCATACTAAAATAGAATAGAATACAATAGAATATATTTACTTTTTAAAAACATGCTGGTCATGTTTTATATAAATAAATAAAAAACGAAAAACAAACTTATCCTTAATTTGGTTACAAAAGAGCAGTGAGTGATTTTTTCTTTGTCTTTTGTTGTTTGATTAAGATTAAGAACACAGGCAGCAGCAGGAATATTAGGCTGCTGTCACTTTAAAAGGGGACCTATTATGCAAAATTCACTTTTACATGGTGTTGGAACATAAATGTGTGTCGGTAGTGTATGTGCACATCCACCCAATAATGGGTGTCTTAAATGGGTGTCGTTCGCATTTTCCATTCATTCTGATGACGGAAAATGCTTTTTAACATTTTTAAAATGTTGACAATTTTGTGTGAATTTGTCCATTCAAGCGCAATAAGACGTGAAAGAGAACTCATTATTTGCACGCTGTCTAAATATAAATTATATATAAATAAAGCTATATATAAATAAAAATTATTCAAAGTCTTATAACATACAGTGTAATATATAGGCCTAATATAAAAAAAATAAAATGATTAACTTTTTAAGTCTAAATATATACAATTTATAATGAATTATTAAATATAATAATTTCAAAAAGAATAATACAATATTTAAATGATAAAAAGTGTATAATTTATAATTCATTATAAAATAAAATTCTAAGCCTAATCAGAGGAGGTGCACAGACTTGCTGCCTCTGTAGAGGTAATTAAATTCCTGTTTCACTCTGAAATTGAAAGTAAAACAGGTTGTTCCTGTTGAGCTAAAAAGCCTACAAGGAAATCTGAATGGTTTTTGGCCTTCAAACAAGACATAAAATGCATAACCAAGTGGTGCTGAAGTGAGCTAAGCCTCCTAAAGGCCAGATCCGTTACTGCTAACTGCAGACTGAAGAACACACCAGTATAGAACCTGCTGTTACTATGGTGACGCTAGTTAACAGCTGAAAAAGGGACTGACTGATGGTCATATTGTGTGACTCAGACGTTAAAGGACAAATGTAGGAATGAAACAACATGGTTCTGATACCCAATCCTCATATTTCTGAATAGGACCACTCGGAAAATTATTAGATGTGTCTGCATTCTGGAATGATCAATATTATATTGTTAATATTGTCAGTATAATCAGTATAATATTGTACAGTATAATCAGTATAATATTGATCAATATTATTATAAAGCTACACATTTCAGAGTGATAATTACTGTTAAATATTGACAATTTAACTTTTTGGAAATGCAGCATTACCTACAAAAGTAGGCTAAAATTATGCCTAAATAGCCATTTGGAGTTCATACATTTCAGATGTAAATAGGGTCAATTTTAACTTTATGTTGACTCAACATGCATTCAATATACATAAAACAACTGCTTTATCAGGCCACTGAATATTTGTGTTGAGTATATTCTACATAATATTCTAGATCTGGAGTGTAGAAGAACATCAGACTCAATTGGGACCAAAGGGTCTGTGTATCCATTTATAGTACCAAAAATTCTCTGCTTCCCTGGCTCCAGAGTGCCCTCCAAAATTAATAATGTCAGCCAGGGCAGGAAACATGGGACAGGGAGGCAAGGGGTTGCTGTAATTGGACAAGAAAGTTCTCAACGTTCAATAGTCATAAGTTTTTCGCCAAAACCTAGAGAGCTGACTACATAGGTAGCATTTTAAG
This sequence comes from Siphateles boraxobius, assembly GCF_051911475.1. Taxonomy (NCBI): domain Eukaryota; kingdom Metazoa; phylum Chordata; class Actinopteri; order Cypriniformes; family Leuciscidae; genus Siphateles; species Siphateles boraxobius. Next base: position 19,372,257 of record NW_027508833.1, on the reverse strand, counting down.
GCATTATAGGCACATTCCCATCACAAAGACTGCCTTATGATTCCATATTTTATATATACACACAGTAAGTTGTACATACTTTTTGCCCTGTAGATTTAGAAGATGTCGTATAAAGTTACATATCAGTTAGAATGCTGCCTTAGAAGTCAGTTGTCTATGTAGAACCGCTCACTAACCTTTGGAACAAAGCCATAATGTGTGGGTGGAGAGTTTTGGCTGTGGTTAACTTTATTCCAAGTTACAGTAGCCACTTGTAGTGTAATGGAATTGTAGGAAGTGTAGGCATAATCTCTCTATTTACATTTAATAAGATCAGCAAATGGAGCTGCAGGCTCGTATCTTCAATAAAGGCCTTCACTGATCTCTAGAGGTCAATTTCATGCCTCTGAGTGATAATGCTGATAGTAATTACCATGATTATCATCAGAATTATTGCAGCTCTCATCAATGGCTGACTCCGGGCCTGTTATATTATTAACCTCTATGCTTAAGCATGTCCTTTGGCCGTAGCTTGTTAGATACTAACTCACCATGATCACAGGGTCCTAAAGGTCCTGATATGTGTACGGCTGGCCTGGTGAGTCAAACTGTATCAATTAATCATGGGAGCATGCTCTAATTGTCCTCTAGAGCTGAATCAATGCTTATTTATCTGTAAATATAAGACCTAATTATTAAATTTAGTAGAATGGAAACAAATATTTCAGTTTGGGACCAAATGTACTGTAAAAGATTAAAAATCGCCCAAATGAAAAGCCTAAATGACCAACCATTATTCTGCATATTACATTGGACGTGGTCAACTCAATTTCTATGCTATGGCGCAGAAAGAGCTCATAATCATCTCTGGCTTCAGCCTGCATTTATAATTTATGTAGGGGTCATTATAAGGCCTGATCTCCACTTGTCACTGCTTTGTGACACACTTTAAGTGATCGCTCACATCCTCTCACAGCTAAATGGATTGGATCAGGAGATAATTGCCCTGAATTTTGAGTGGCCCCTCATTCCTGTCAAACAAGATGAATGGGAACGAGAGAGAGAGACACATGAACAGAAAGAGACATTTCAAAGAAAAAGGGGTAAAGTTCATTGCTTGCAGCTCAGGGTCGTCGTCTTTATGAATCATTAAACAATTATTGTTATTGTCTCATAAACTCAGGGCTGTTGTTATATACACACTTTTATCCACTACAGTGCTGGACAGAATTAATGGCATCCCTGGTAAATATGATAAAAAATGGCTGTAAAAAATAAATCTGCATTGTTTATCCTTTTGATCTTTCATTAAATTAAATTCGCAAAAATCGAAACTTTCATTGAAGTAAAAGAATTGAAAGTGGGGGGTAAATCACATTGTGAAATAAATGCTTTTCTCCAAAACACACTGGCTATAATTATTGGCTCCCTGTTATTAAATACTTTTTCCAACCTCCTTTTGCCAAGATAACAGCTCTGAGTTTTCTTCTATAATGCCTGGTGAGTTTGGAGAACACCTGACAAGAGATCAGAGACCATTCCTCCATACAGAATTTCTCCAGATCCTTCAGATTTACAAGTTCATATTGGTGCTTCTTCTCTTCCGTTCACCCCACTAATTTTCTATAGGGTTCAGTTTAGGGGACTGTGACGGTCTTGGCAGAAGCTTCATCTTGTGCTCAGTTACCCATTTTTGTATTGATTTTGATGTTTGTTTTAGACCGTTATCCAACCACGGCCCATTATAAGATTTCTAGCAGAGGCAGTCAGGTTTAGATTTTTTATCTGTTGGTATTTGCTAGAATCCATAATACCATGTATCTGAATAAGATGTCCAGGACCTCCAGCAAAAAAATAGGCCCACAACATATAAGATCCAGTAGTATATTTAACCGTAGGCATTGGGTACTTTTTATCCCTGTTTGCACCAAAAACATCTGGTGGGTTTGCTGCCAAAGAGCCCTTTTTTGTTTCATCTGACCATACAATCCAGTCCCTTTTGAAGTTGCTAAGTAGTTGGTCAAAGAATAAGTAAAAAAAAAAGCTTTATAGTCAGTGAGGGAACATCCATAAGTCTAATCACCTCCCCTAAAAAAGACACATTTTCCACACAAAATACATCTGAAATGCAACTCTGGGTGGAAATAATGAGGATAGGCTAATTTAGAGCAAAAGTGTCAGTCAGACATTAATATACATATCTATATATACACGCACGCCAAGCACTGCTGTACTGAAATGCCTTCAGAGACAGGCATCCCCTAAGGCGAATATTTATGGAATAATGTGGCTGGGCTCTTTAGAGGGACACTAATGAAACCTCTCACTCTCCTAACACCCCGCTGCCCGCATGTTCGGCAGCTCAATCGATCATTCAAGCGTGAGGGTTGCAGAGGAGGGGGTTACAAGAGAGGGTTGCAGAGGAGGGGGTTGGCCCTGCGATGGAGGGGTCAGTGCTGATGTGAGGGGTTTCTGAGGCGACCCTGCTTGTTTTAAAGGCCACGGTGAAGTAAGAAGGTGGTGCGCTGAGAGGTGCAGAGGGGGGCGGTACTGTAGCTCCCCAGAGATGGAGGCACGGGAGAGTCAATGAACAAAACGACACATGCTGCACATACTGACAGTGGCCGCGGTTATGCATGGCTGCTCGCATTATATCATCTCTGGGGTACGTACCCCGCACCCCACCTTCATTCGTTCACACACAAACCATCTGTAGCACAGTGAAAGGATCGGAATACAGTGCAAGAAATCTGTTTCTGATTAAGTCTCCTCTTCGGGAGAAAAAAATGAGAATGAGAGTATTAAAAATGAACAGTAAAGAAGGGGTTCTGTTTTCCAAACAAAATATATAAATCTAATGCTGTTCTAAAAGAAAATTTAAGCAGGCATTTTATGCAGGAAGCGAAATGTGGGCATTTATTTAAATAAGTAAATACATTTATTTGTAATCTATTTCATAAATATATTTAAAATATATTTATAAACAAATACTTATATATGCAAATATTAATATGAAAATATTTAAGCAGGCATTTTAGACAGGCATGGAAATTTAGGCATTCATTTGATTGATTTATTTAGTAAATAATTAAATAATTAAATGTTTGTCTTTGTAAGCAATTTCATAACATAATTAAGTTTTATTAAATAATTGTTATAAACACATAATTGTACATTAATTTATATATGCAAATATTGGCATGAAATTGTACAGATTTTATATACAATATGATATTTATGATATTCCACTTATTATGTTTTCTTCCTTTAATAATCTTGAAAATATGAGATCATTCACAAATATATACAGTAAGATGGATTGTCATGTTTTTAACTAACCAGCCAGGTTACACATAATCATACTGCAGCAGTAGAAACAGCAGCGGTGGGCTCGAGGGGAGGGTGTTTAGATGTGGGGTACAGCTGCGATGTGAGGGTAGATGGGAAGCTTATGGATAGAGAAAGAGGAGGAGAACGACCTGTACTGGAATTAAGCCATTGCTGAGATGTCAATTTGCCTTCTGCACGGCAGGGACCCATTCCTGTGCCAACACACCTGGGACAACAACTGACTGGTCCAGGGCAGATCTAGAAATAGATCTAAACGATATGACTACAGGGCTTTAGAATGCTCCCAAGATCACCTTACAGCACAGGAACCTCCTTTAGGAGAGTGAAAAAATCGGATACCGCAAGCAAATCTAGGAGTATAGACTTAACATCCCCTCAGAATCACACTTTAAACAATGAGAAGAACTATAACTAATACAGTGACATATAAATATCAGTATAGGAAAGCATGGAGACTATTACACAGTCAGAGCTCTACTGTAGATAAGAAACCATAACACTGAAAGGCTTTTGAGACTACAAAATCATTAAAAGAACACTTCCTTATGGGCAACCCGCTGTACCATAGGTCAGTGTGTCCTCACTTAAAGTGCAGCGGCCGAGACCAGGGATCAGGGGTCCCGTCAGAACAAACGAGAGCTACAGGAACGTGACATGGGTGAGTGAAGCAGAGGAAAAGAGAGGAGGGGCTGTTGAAAATTCAGGCATGGTTGCACAGGGGTGACGGTTGGCCCCCTGACTCCGGTGAGCAAGGCTGATGATAGAGTCTCTCATGCAGTCAGATGCTATTCATCGTGTGCCAACAGCAGACAGCAACTCGTAGGCTGGAGCTGACGGAGCCAACACAGGGTTAGTAAATCCACTTATGAAAAATGACCTGATCAGAGCCAATAGAGAGACTTCATCATAGTTTCTACCAAAATACCATTTTTAATAAAATAACTACATGGTTATTTAAAATAGAATCATTTAAAATAAAATAATAAAAAAGATTCTGAAAGTTTTTTTATAGTCTGAAGGAAATCATATCAATTGAATGTACCTGCAGGATACATTGTTACACTTTACTTCATGACACTCAACCAACTCCATGAACCCCATGAACTTCAATCAAATCCATGAACTAAACCTTTGTGAGTGAATCATTGAGTCATTTGCTCAACTGATTTGTTCAAAAATAGGAATTTAGTCGAAATAAAACAAGTGATGGTCTATATGAGCGAGTCACTGAATCATTCACTGATTCGTTCAAAACACTGATTCATTCAGAAACTAAAACTGTGTGAGGGAATCACTTGTTGCACTGAATCATTTGTTGAGAAAACCTAATTCTTTCTAAACTAAACAAGCGATGGTATTTAAGATGAGTAACGCGCTGCATCAGAAATCAATGACTTCCCTACTATATAGTATGCGAAAAACAATACACCAACAGAGCAGTACGTCCGAATACATAGTATTCAAAAAACAGTATGCGAAAAGTACACGGGTGACCTTCTGCCCGGGATTCTGAAGTGCGCATTAAATGGACACTTTACTATCACCTGAGGCCAAGGGAGAGGATTTATGAATGGCAGTGAAGCGACCCAACTGACACTAGTAGGTCACGTGATAGTAACAACATGGCAGATAAACAGTAGTACGTCTGAATTTTATTTATGCTACCCATTTTCATACTACAACACGCTTTTTTACAGTTGAGAAGTAAATTCAAATTCTGTCTGTAGTACCTACTCAGACAGTATGCGGTATTGGACACAGTGATAGAATAATTTGCTTAACATATTTGTTTAATAGCACAGATTAATTCAGGAACGAAACCCCATTACCGTGTGTTGCTAAGAGATGCGCAATGGTGTGTATATATATATATAATAGAAATGTTCATTTTCTGGCATTTTTAAATAGACAGTAAATCTTTCAAACGGCTTTTAGAACATTTAAATGTGGCGCATTTATCAAAAGAAGAACAGAATGCCATTCTTGGTTTCTGGAAAGAAGGCGTGTAAATTACAGATGTGCTGTTGAGTTTGACAGCCCTGCCACATCTTTAACTGAACGCATCCGGATGGTCAGGTCATGACACCTGTCCCATAAAGCACAGCACTCTCTCGGGAAGGCATGTTACAACGACTGTAAATTTTCAGGTGCGAGCACAGAGTAAGGACAGGGAAAAAGAGCAAGGGGTGTGACACGGTTCTGTTTCAAACAAAGAGAAAAATGTGTGCCAGGTGTACACATAAACACACTTTGGCAGGATAGTCTTTACCTGTCAAACAACAGGCTGAGACACATATATACACAAAAGAGGGCTGTCCTTCATGTAAACCCGCGCCTTCTTCTGAAATTTACATTCTTCTTTTTTTACTGCCGAAGGATGGCTGACGTTGTCTGCTACATGAGGGCACCGTGGTAATAAATCGCATGGCACACTCTCTCCTGCTCTTTTCACTGCTGTGAAAGAGGAAAATGACCAGCAGACACATGTTGAAAAATGACGAATCAATAGCAACATGAAGTGCAGGAGTTTGCATTTAATATTTTATTAATTATCAGGGGGTTTTAACTGGTTTTGCTTCAGGATTTTACTCTGGACATGGAGGCCCGACACAATTTCAAAATAGTTTAAAACAGAAATGTTCCTAAAATTATTATTAATATTATATTGAAAACTATATTATTTATCATAAATTAAACATTATATTCCTAATATAATAGTGTATATAGTTAATTTCTTATAAGTAATTAAATTAAAATAATGCATGATTAATTAATATCATTTATTAAATTTAATTAAATGATTCAATATTACTCAATTAATAGTAATTAAATGTATGTATTTACTTGCTTGCCTTTTTTCTTGGCATGTCATGCAACCAGTTCATATTTTACTGATGAATATGCAGCAAAAAAGAATTAAAATTGTTAACATACACTTAGCTTTGACGTCAAAAAAAGATGATATGCAAATAGTTTTCTCTTCTCTTTTAAAAGTTGTAAGCCTATATATTTTTGCTATTTTCCTATCTATGCATGATTAGAAGTTAAGTTGCAAATAATTATTTGAATTCAATATTGTTTTGTCCTGCTGTCTGCAACACACCAGTCGAGAACCACTGATCTAGTGCATTCTCTCGGTCTGGTATCCGCCAGCGTGGTTGATATGAGGCCAGTAAATCACAATGGAAGCCTCTTAACCTCCCTGTGATCTGAACATTAAAGAAATATTTAGTGTTTGAGCAATACATCTACAGTAAGATCTCTCATAGGGATTAACAGCACACAAGCAGTATAACAATTAATTTTACAGATGAGGCTAAACGCCATCAATCATAACTGTTTATCCCTCATGTAAAATAAAGTACCACATTTCAGAAACAGAGGCGCTGCCAAATGGTTTCTACTGTAAATGTTTTCTGCGCATTGCCACAGTTTGATAGACCGCTATGAGATAAGAAAAACAAAACGATGGACAAACGAGGAAAGGCTGAAACCTTTTCCAACTGAAAGTACTCTCATGAATATTAACTATAAATGTTGTGACATTTGACATTTGGACCGGCTAATCACCAACCACCAAATGCGATACGTTCTCTGTGTCTTTATATGTGAATAAAAGCCTAAATTACATCTGTTCGTTTTAGAAAGCAATCGTATCTCTTCGCAGGACTTGGATTAAATCGATTGATTCATTTTGCAAAGTTCTAATTACCTTTTTTGGTAAATGATCTTCTCAATTTTGGTTTCCTGGACTTTTAATGGAGGGACAGAGACCACTCAGGTTTCATTAATAATCACTTCATTTGTGTTTTGAAGACTAATCAAACTGGAATGGTTAAAGATACATATATCTAAAACTGTTTGTTGAACATCTCAATATCAAAAATGAGTGAAAATGAATGCTAACACTTTTTCAGAATAATATTCTATAATTCTGTCATCATCAATTCTAAAATTCTATAATATTCTAATAATCTGTCATCATTTACTCACCCACATGTCATTCCAAACCTGTATGACTGACTTACTTCTGTGGACCAGAAAGAAAATATAAAGTTCTGTAATGAAGCTTGGCGCAGGCTGTGGGTCCTTTAACTCAATCTGCTTGCAATCGCATCTTTCTCTATAGGCTATAGCTGATTGGTTCCTGCTGTATCCGTAGCCAATGAACTCGCTGCTCAACCTACAAACTTGGTCAGCATTTGCTGTAGCAGTTGCATAGCTTTCAGGAACCCTCCTCCTTCCCCAGCTCCACCTGTATAGATCTGCTGCAGGTAATTCATGTATGCTATATTCTACAGCAGCAGCATGTCTTACTTGTTCACAGCAGCATTTGTATTGGCGGCAGCAGTGTAGCAGATCTATTCCGCCAAGACCAAACATATCAAAATTGGTCATATCCATTACGATGCCAAAAATGCCATGCCAACCAGTCGTTATGACAAAAATAAAAATAAGAACTGTCAATATTTAATAATGAATTCAACTCCATAATGAATTTTCAGTCATCACTTACAAATAATTTGTTTTTGGAACACATATTGCATGCATTTTTTTTATTTTTTATAAATTCATTATGGAGTTTCATTCATTACTCAGTATTTAATGAATTTCATTTTGGAGTGAGCTATTACTGTAATTGAAAGATGGGATTTCTTCTTTTGATTTTATTAACAAGTGGCCTGTCTTCTGGCATCTAAGCAGTGGGCACAAAGCGGAAGATGGGGGAGAAGAAGATAAAATCATGGTGCCACCACCACTGTAGCCCTCTGATACAAAAAATACATGAACTCCAGCTGCTGTAGAAGGCCTGATTTATTAGAGGCTCTCACGAAAACGAGAGGTTTTGAGGCTTCACATGGCCCATTCGTCTCCCACTATCTTGCGGCGCTCTCCTCTTCGACTCAAGCTCCGATAAAATCCTATGATCTATGTCCTCGCCCCACCGGGCGACAGAGACCAGTGCACGAATCGGGAAAGAGGATGTCTTTTCCATAGTATGACATAATGCCTGTTTCAAAAGACAATACACACAATCATAACAGCGGCAAATGGACTTCCACACTGAATCTAATGATTCTTTACAGGGAGACAGCTATGGGAAAAAAGTCAACCGGTGATCAGAGCATCTCATATGACACCATTAACGTGACAACACCTGCCAGTGCCTCTGCATTTGTGCAAGTATGTTTGCAAGTGTGAGAAATGTCCTGTTGAGAACAGACAGCTGTGATGATGAGTGCGAGTGAAGGATCAAGCACGAGAGGACATGCAACCACTCTCAGGGTCAGACCTCGAGTCCCACTACACCCCTTCTATGACTGAGAAATGACAGACAAGAGTGTTTATGCTGACTGCAGATGGCCGTCAAGCTCATCACATATTCAGACTTGAGAGAGCTTGCTCAAGGGAAGCTGTCATTTTATTAAGATTGCTGTCTTATAGGAGGAAAAATTCATTAAGGAAGATACAATTCTATAAATCTATCTCTTGTGCATTTGGATGATGTGTTTTTGAAACAGATGATCTGATTGCTTGGTTGGATATGGTGACTAAAATACAGTATGTGAGATAACCTGATATTCTCAAGTATGCATCCACAATCCCATGAAGCCATAAGAGCAACATGACACCAAAGGTAACATGAAAATGTCCAATTTGTATACAGCACACCTGCATACTTGCAGAACATACATGATTAGCAGTCAAATACGTTTTTCATCAAATGCAGTACATTTTCTGACAGTATTTAGAAATTGGATGCATCACAGAATTGTAGACAAATGCAACCCGCTAATCAATGTACAAAACATAGTGAGGTCATGTGACACACACCCAGAGGGCCCTATTTTAATGATCTAACCGCATGGTCTAAAGCGCACGGCGCAAGTGCACTTAGGATGTGTCCGAATCCACTTTTGCTAGTTTAATGACGGGAAAAATGGTAGGCGCACCCGGGGCATGGTCTAATAGGGTTGTCCCTATTCTCTTAATGAGTAATGGGTGTGTTTTGGGGGTAACGTGCAATAAACCAATCAGAGTCTCATCTCCCATTCCCGTTAAAAGCCAGTTGCACTCGCACCATGGCGGATTCGCTATTTACATGGCGGAATATGCAAGCGGAAAAACTGAACGCTTCTCTAGCGAGGAAACGGATCTGCTCTACGCGAGGTTAAAGCACCAAGTAGACGATCATGGGACAAAGTGTATGCGCATTGTGGACCCGCCTATAGGCGCACATTACTAATGCACTCTTTAAATAACAAGAAAATATATTGTGCCATTGACTTTAGGCCAGGTTTTATTTTCCAGTCTATTTCAGTTGCCTCAAAATAGCAACGCGCCAACAATGTGCCTGAACACACCTCGTTTTCAGACCAGCACGCCCATGGGCGCACAAATGCATTTGCTATTTAAACAATGTGGCGCAGGACGTGAAAATGATAACTGCCTCAGGCTGAAACTAGCGCCTGGCACCGCATTGCACCAGGAGTATGATAGGGCACACAGTCTTACCTGGCAAAGAAGGACGCAGCAGCGGAGGTGCCACTGGAGGGCGCTGTGGTTACTGGAGCAGGAGGTGGAGCAGCAGGGTTGCTGTACGCAGTCGGGCGGTCGGCATTGTAGCGGTTGAGCGCAGCTTCGTTTAGACCCTCCCGGTTGCCCTCCGACACCATTTGAGAGATCTGTATATGCAAGTAAACATGGGAATTATAATCAATGTGCAAAACAACTCACTAAATAACAATCAAATGCAGTGTAGTTTGGTAATGTTCTCAATTTGGAATTGTATGTCCCCAGCATGGCTCTTATTATCCCAGATGTGCATGGGATAAGGGCTGAAAACACAATATTTTTATCTGAACTACAGCAGCGGTAGCTCCACGCAGACGTCTCTGGAAAGTGTCCCAGGTCACGCAGTGGCAGTGAGTAAGTTTAGCACAGATTCTGCCAGGCATTCAGATAAACAACTCAGCTTAGACGTGAGTCATGAGAAACAGCCCTGATAAGTGTGAAGTGAAGGGCCTACAGCACGCCTGGCTTTCTTAAACAAGCATTCAGCCAGACCCACTCAGGAAGATTTGGAAATAATCCGGACCCCCTTCCCTGCCCCAGCTGTAAATAGATGGCGAGGGCTCTGCTGTTGCTGTGGGCCAGGGTCTGTCGTTTCGCCCCAAATAAGGACACACGAGTCCCTGAGGAGGATGAGCTCTGCTGTACAGTGAACCAGCAGCCCTCTGTGTTTACCCAGAATGCTTCACAAATGTAGGAAAGTATCACTCAGATAAGCTTGGAAGGATAGTGAGAAAACTCAGATCAGTGCATTTGTTGCTAAAAATATCCAACAGTGGACATTATATGCATCACAAGACAATTGTGACTTTTTTGATAAACATTTCCAACAACGAGTAATTTCCAACAAATATATTGTGTTTAATAACATTTTGGGATATAAATGACATTTTTAGCATTTTGAAATAAAATTACCTTGGTTTTGCCAAGGCTAATTTCACAGCTACCAATTTGTGTATCCTAAACACAGACAATCACAGCCTGATATTATCACACTTGTTGCGTGATTTGAAAAAATGACAGCTTTGATTGGAAATGACACACAACAAAAAGATCTGCTAATAAATGATTTCTCTAAATTTTTTCTTTACATATCTCAATCAAGCATGCTCTTTAGGCCAGTCTTATTAAAATGTAGAAATTGTATTATTGTGATTAATAATAATACTAATAAAATCTATTATGTATAATAATAGATATGTAAAAAATAATATAATGATGAATTTATATATTACAGCCATGTTATATATTATATACATATTATAGCCATATTTATTATAAATGACATTATTATTACATTATTAGTATTACATTTTAATTGTATACATCATATATATATATATATATATATATATATATATATATATATATATATATATATACATTATATAATACATTGCAATTTATTTTACAATATATAATACAATGATGCATGTAATAACGGAACGAGTTTTCGAGACAGATCTTCGTACAAAAAAAAAAATTACACTGATAAAAAAAGTGATAAAATATGAACCCCTTGGACATAAAAGTTGAAGAAACACCCAATTAACCCATAGTTTTTATGCACAGCTTTTCTCCCCAAATTAAAGGCGCTTTGCCACTTTGCATCTGCAAACAGGCCTAACAGTACCAATAGTGACTTTCACACCTAGAAGAAAGAGAGAGTCTAAACTGAGCCATTCAAAAGCCAAAGCCTCATGCTGTCTTCACAGCCTCACATGTGTTATTTCGGTCTGGCTGCAGGTATGGTGGCAAAACGCACAGCACTCTTAAAATACTCCATGATAGCACATGACTGACAGGTATATTTAGTAGCGTCTGGACTCGATACACTTCCTTAACTCTGCATTGGTCTGGGCAGACATCGATGTGACCAAGCAATGGATTTACAGTAGGTGTATTTGTATTTGACAACTGCAGGAGCTGCTGGAGTAAATGTATGGAATGAAACGTCATGGGAATAACCATAAACCATTAATAAACCTGATAATGAGCAGCTAATAATGGACACAATATTGATCATCTGCCAACAAAAGATCAGTAATACAGATTTATATAACAATGTCATCCGAGTACATCAAACAGAAGAACGGGTCAATCTACATAGGAAGCTTAGTACAGAGGGCAATATAAAAATATTAAAAAGCTTTTATCCATTATTAATGATTGAATTAGGATTTTTTTTTTACTGCAAAGCTAAATCCAGCTCATTCAGTGCAAGCGATGATCTGATGACATAATTGTCATAATCTAATTCTAATCATGCAAATCTCCTTCCTCAAGCCAGAACGATTATTGAAATTAAGCTGCAAAAATGGGTGTTTTGAAATTAGAATCATGAGAAAATTAACATACTGTCTACTTATTAAGAATTCAGAAACAGTGTGAACTAGACAGGTACACAGAGGTTATCAATAATAACAGGTAATTTGAAAGTCTTAAAGGTACAGTAGAAAAAAACAGACGGTTTAATTCGACAGGTCAAAGATAATGTAAAAAAAAGTCATAAAAAATAAATGATGAATGGTTTTGGTTGGGGGGGGGGGGGGGGGGTTATGGGTTGGGGGGGGTTGGGGGACGGATTGCGGTGAATGTACATGGTCTTTAAAAAATACTTCAATGAATCTTCAATGAATGTTTGCTTTCCATGAGTTAAATGGCAATCCTATCCTCATGGCAGCACTGAAAAGACCCAGCCCTGCTCACAGCTAGTCAGACCACTTGGGAACCCACGGCTGATTTGCCATCTGTTGTGCAGGAATGAGAAGGAGCATTAAATACCAGCAGTGCCAAAAGCACAGATTGCTCCTCTCTGCCCATCCTCCCATCATCCCTCCTTCCATTCTCTCCCTCATTTACCGTACTTCTCCTCTCTCTCCACAGTCTGATAGTAGCCCTTTGTTACATTTGTCCAAATGTAATGCCCACATCAATCCATCCATGCATGTTCAACTGTTTGACATTGACTTTGACCTTCATACTCCCTTTGCTGGTCCATATGGCTTTGTGAAGCTAAATTAAAAGTCTTAGCATTACTGATATCAGCCAGATAAAGGTTAATCAAAGATCAGCAGATAGTCGGGCACATTGCAAGTCTTCCGTCCAAGTTCTCCAGTTACAAATAATGCACTGTAAGAGAATTTTCTTCAGTACTTTTTAAATGAACAAAGGGTATACAATTACTCCATCCCGTCTTTTTTAAAGCATTAATATGCTTAATAAATTTGAAATCCCATTTGGGTTACAGTACATGCCTTGGGTTACGTGATATGTGAGGTGTTAGACTTCAAAACTAAAATATGTATAACGTATATATACTGTATATTTATACTACAGGGCTGTTGAATGCTTGATTCTGATTGGTTGAGAACGTTCTAAGGTGTGCAATTATTTTCAGGGAAACGCACGGCTAAAGTAGTTTCAGGCAGGTTTGACCGCATTACAGTTCCATATCACTGCGCGTAGTTAACTGTAATAACGAAAATAGGATCCAATTCATAACAAGAAAAAACATGCAGCCCCATGCACTATATCTGCAATTTTCAATGTCTAACTTCACAATCAAAGGACACATTCAGTTTAATTTTAATAAATAAAGTATATAGAAAATTAAACTGAATATATAAAATAAATTGATAGTCCTGCTGCACGATTTTTCGTAATTATTCCAGATAATATAACAAACAAATAATTATTGATAGGCCTACTTATTAAAGGGCTTTGTGTGTTTCATTTATTAGGTTATCTACTGTCAATTATAGAAAACAAGAACGAATTAATTAAAACGAATTTAATTAATAAATAGCCTATAATAATATTGACGCGCATGCTTTTGCTCATTATTGCAACCTCTCTCTCTCTCTCTCGCTCTTGCTCTCTCTCTCTCATAACTGCATTAATAACTGCATAAAGCCGGGACACACTTACTAAGGCCAGTTATGAATGTAATTTGATACTTATGTTACGCGTACCACCTCGGGTGTGCATTACTTTTTTAATAATCCAATGGCCTGTCGTCAATTATTCCTTTTTTATATATATATATATATATATATATATATATTTTTTTATATATATATATATATCTGGGTAATAATTGATAAACTAATAAATAACAAAAATTTAAATAAATTAATGAAATAAATAAACAAACAAACAAGCAAATTAATAAATAAATAAAACATTTTTTAATTAAATATAATAAATTAAAAAAAATTAAAATTAAAATTTAAAAAATTTGGATGCCATACATGGATGCTTCGCATTGTGTACAAAAGCCAAGTCCTGCCACATGCCAGTCTTGATATTTTACATTTCATGATGCCATCTAATTGTTAACACAACCATAATATTGCAGAAACAGAGCAGATTCTACAAGTCCAGATAAATAAATGTCAGATAACACTCAAGTGATAATCAAGAGATTATCATATTTCATGAATGTTAAATCTTGAGAAGATAAATGTGATGTACAATGTCTTAGTATGTTATAAAATTGCAAATACTAAAGAGAGGAAAAAATACAATTCTAGTGATTTCTAGTGATTTATTCAAGCATATTAGAATGCCGTGAGCACAATTACACCAACTTCACCGCAGATGACGGATTGCCAAGTGCGTCCCTGTGCGTGTGTGAAATAAATATCCAGCGTTTGTAATTTTTCGGAAGTCTCATTTCATGTGTTTGAACAGCAGGCCGGGATGCACCCCCCACCCGACTGTCTCAACACCAGGTTTAAATGACACCGGGGTCCAAGTGCAGGTGTGATGGATGAGGAAGGTAAAGAACATTTCTAAAAATGGAAATTTCCTGATGCAGCAGAAATACCCAAGAGAGGAATGGAAAGATCTAAAAGAAGCCCTTGAGTGGAGGATTCCTTCCACCCCGTTCCCCAGCGGATCCCTGCAGTCCCACAAGGGGAGACTTCCTCATTCATCATAATTAAAGCCGGAACACACTGCACAGCCTGGATACTCTTTCCCTGGATATGTTAAGTACTATTCTTCACCACCATCCCATGAGCTCTCTCTATATCTATCTGTGACAGTTCAGATTCACTTCTCAATGGAATGGAAAATGGAACTTCAATAGGGATAGCAAACCAGCGATACCCTGCAGAAAGAAAGAAAAACATGGGATATACAAAAAAAAGATGACAAATATTTTTTCAGTGAGATACAGTCTATCTATCTCAGTCTATCTATCTATCTATCTATCTATCTATCTATCTATCTATCTATCTATCTATCTATCTATCTATCTATCTATCTATCTATCTATCTTTCTATCGATCTATCTTTCTATCGATCTATCTATCTATCTATCTATCTATTGTTCTATCTATCATTCTATCTATCTATCTATCTATCTATCTATCTATCTATCTATCTATCTATCTATCTATCTATCTATCTATCTATCTATCATTCTATCTATCTATTCATCTATCTATCATTCTATTGTTATCTTTGTCTGTAAATCTGTAAGGCCTATAAACCTAAAGTAAAAAAAACAAAAACAAAAAAACAAGGCTTGGTCAAGTCAAGATGTAAAGTTTTCTATTTAAAAAAAAAATTATTATGAATTTATTTGAAATTTGAGAAATTTTCATTCTACATTCATATATTCAAATTGCATGCTGCAAACATATGGCAAATATTACTGTAAAGCAAGACACATATTGTAGTATTGCATGGTGACTCATGCAGGCTATACTTGACCTGATGAATGTAAAATAGGGTTTGTGTACAATCTATAAAGTAGAGAGAGTCTTTGAATGAATCAATGTAATAGCACTTGACAGAGCAAAGGAGACCCCCTACGCCGTACAGATGCTCTCTGCCCATAGCATAAACTTCATAAATAAAGAAACCAGTTTAACGAGAGACTTCTTTCAGGAAATAATAAACATAGATTCAACAGTTTATATAAAAACATATTAAAGACTGAAGTTGCCTCATCATGCCTTTAAATGGGCCTGGACACAAGTCATAAGTGTCCGTTGGGTGGGAGCCACATTCCTCCTCCAAAGAAAGGGATGTGGGCTTCAGAAAAGAGCCCTCCTTGAGGAGATTTTATAAGGGATAAGACAAAGTCCACATGGAATGTCAGAGCTCTGTGTGTGGCATCCAAACTGTTTTTATAACAAGGTCCTGCATCCAGGGTAATTGTCACTATCGGAGTGACTCTCCAGCGCAAGCTTAACGGCTTCCTGTGCACAAAAACCAGCCCCTTGGGCAATGAAAGAGATCGAGAGGAGGAGAGATACAGAAAATAAAGCAGATCTTAGCCAAAGTAAACAGAAGAGAAAAGCACAGAAGTCAAAAAAGACTCATTGAGATGGAGAGGGAGATACAGAGCTCAAAGAGGAGAAGAACAGGCAGAACAAGGAACAGCTGAGAAACCAAATCCAGAGAGAATGTGTTTAAAGGAAGATGTTATTACTGTAAAGTGAGGTGAAGGATGTGCCTCTCTACAGCCTAAATGACTTCCGAGTCCCACTGTGGTGTTATCAACTGGCACAATCAAGATTAGACCCACCAAAATCACATGAGCATCTTCAGGGAAAAAATCACACACTCTGACTCTAAGACACATTCAAGACCAATTCTTTGCCAGAATATGAGTCATAGTCAGGATAATTCACCAAAAAAATTACAGTTATTCTGTCGTTATTTACTCTCCCTCATGACGGTATAGCTGTATGTTGTTATCGTTTTCATTGAATATAAATAACTAAATAATATTCACATGTTATAATAATAATTTATTTTTTATTATTTTGAGAGACTTATGACCAGCATGGAATTTTCTCACTCAATCCGCTGACTGCTGCAGCTTCTGATTGAGGAAAAATCTGCCAATAACTGCTGGTCTAGGATCAGTTTTCTCTGTAGTAATAGCATATTGGCAAAACAGATTTGGTGATTGCACATTGCAACAGTTATGAGAGCAACAAAGGTTTCTATTTACAATGTATTTTGCAGCGATGAGCAATGCAGCCAATCACAAACATATCTGTTGAGTTCTTAAATGCAATGGCCAATCAGACTTTTTAAGTTAGAATCCCTGCTGGGATGAGTAGGTTTCATGACATGGTATTTAAATGTGTTTTTAAGGAGGAAGCACATCTATCCTTACCCTAGAGTTGGCTCACTCTCCACCTATTAGAGTAGTTATTTGTCTGATGGTCGAATTAAAATCACAACCTATTCTTGATTTCTTATTCTTTCTCAAAAACACATACACTAAGACAATCCACTACTTTGTTGATACAATATAAAAGACCTTTGTTCACTTAAACCACCGTAAAAACATCTTAAATATCCCCTCCAGTTTGACAAAAAAAATGTGAAACCACATTTTGGTCCAGATGAATGGTATATATGTTGAGGCCTATGTATGACAACAATTACATGTTTATGTGTATGTAACAAATAACATCTGTTCAGAATATGCTTATGTTTAAGTATTACATCCTCGGTACATATGTAATCACTGGAAGTGTCCTATGGTATGACATTATGTGCCATTATTTTCAGTACACTGTGAGCATTGTTTGGTTAGCCTAATTAAAATCTGCTGTTGTTAAAAAAGCTTCACCTTGAGTCTTTGCTTTCTAAGCAGAAACAAATGTTAGATGCAAATGCTGCAGATGTTTGTGTGTGTGTGGAAGGTCTCACTGAGACACAGACATACAGTCTTAAAAATTATTCACAACTGTGCGCCTGAAGCAGAGCAGTATTATCATAACATACTCTGAACTACATTAAATATGCATGACAGATAAAGTATCTCTTTCTAAAAAGAAATACCGTTATAGATGTCATCTCAATTTTCCAACACATTTAGGAAGATCTAAAGAATATATCGACTTGTTTTAAGTTAATTGTTGTCAGATGAATCCCACACCTCTTACGAGAGCATACACAGGTCAAACTCATGACCTGTCACTGTAACTAGTTTGTTAGATCATTCTCATACAGAAGCATCTTTGTCAAGACCCAAGTGCATTGAAAGGATACATTTGCAAAACATTCCTCTTAATTTACGTGGGATTTTAAAGACTTGATTATTTGAATTGAATCAAAGAACATTCACCCACTCAACCACAATGTAGACAGATCAAAGCGTCAATTTCCAAAAATAGTCAACTGAACATTCCTGTTTTTGTCTACCAACAATTAAATAAATGGTAACCTGAAAATATAATTTAGGTGGTAACATCAAAATTATGAGACTGTATTATGTATTACATTTATACTCTAAAAAATGCTGGATTGTTTCAACCCATGTTTGGGTCAAATTTGACCAACCCAAACCTTTAGTTTACATTTTTTAATCAAATTTTAAACCCAACGGTTGGGTTTGTCCATTATTGACCCAAACATGGGTTGAAACAACCCAGCATTATTCACAGTTGATTCAAAATGATTTTGAGATCCACAATGAAAATCTTCTGAATGCTCATAGAGAAACATTTAATTGCATGTTCTTCTAGCACCCCATGATTGTGCCTGAAAAAAACTAGTATGCTGTAAAACTAGTCATTCTCATGATGCAAATGCAAAAGCTGTCTCAAAAAGAACTAGGTTGCAAAATTATCCCCATTTCTGAAGGGGGAAATTTGCATGCATCTTTTAATGGATAATACAATACCTTAATGTATTGCAAGCTCAATGAACATTATTTAATAACCTGTTGTAAGGCATTCCAAACTGAACACATTTTATCAAGTGAAGGGGCCCTGTTATACAGGAAACGTTTAATGTTTTCTGTATAAAGTAACAATGCTGTATGCGCCCTTGTGTATGGTTGAATTTATTTTATAAGATTTGAATCTCCACAGAGTAGCTGATTCTGTGGTTGTACAAGTTGCCTAATGGCAATTCTTGAGCACCACTCTCTAAAGTCCCCTATAAAACATTCCTTTATACTTAATAGAATCTAAAGCACCTGACGCTCCGATAAGCCACCGAGACTCGGGAGAAGACAACTCTCTGATGAGATCTAATCAACCTGCTGTGACTTAATTTACTTAGGCTTTACTAAAAAAGACTCCTGAGTGCTTCAATTCAGTTCTTTTCCTATTAAGCCTGGAGACTGACAACATATGCCAGGACTAAATTATCCTTCTTAAAACAAAATCTCTCATTTGGACCTTATTCAACGCTTGTTCAAATATGATATTTTGACTTCAGCCGATAGAAATTCACTAACCTTTGAACTAACTCATTGTGAAATAGGAATTAGGTCTCAAGTGTGCTCAAAGTCACTCACCTGCCTGCCAGAATTACATAGTTTGCTCTCAGTGATAAAATCTAGATACCATCCCATTACCCAGAGGGGAGAAACAAAATGAACTCTCTTCCATGGTTTCTCAGTCTCTGCAAACACAGTAGACCAAAAGAAAAAGGCTTTTGTCCAGACAAATGAATCAAAGTGATTCTCTTGCAGGGTTCCCCTGACCCCATGCGATCTATATAAAATGTATTTTCTTCCGTCTGATACATTACCAATGCACATTAGGCCCAGAGTGTGTCCCAAAAGACTGTATCATTAGATTACAACATTAACCACAATGTGCAAATAACATCTCATTACATCAGGCAGGAGTTCTCCCTAAAGGGACATCAACCTTCCAACCATGAATAAAAAAAATTAAGGTTTTGTTCCAAAACTTAATGAACTATCTTGAAGTCTACTCCATAGACAGCTACCTTTAGGCAGCATCTTAAAGGTACAATATGCAGGAATTTTCGCCACCAGGAGTCGCTAACCTCTTACAATAACAAAGGCGTATAATTATGACGTATATTCCACATTAAGCGTAAGTATGGATCTTGTCGTCAAGCTGATGGATCTTTTATGGATAAGTGAATACATTGATGTTTTTAACATGACTGTGGTGTGAAGCAGGGCGCGATTGCTAGACGTATACCAGCACCACACGCAACGCAAGACCAGCGGATAAAGGAATAAGGACATTTCATAATACCGAACTACACGCAAGTGCTGAATTAATTCTCACACAGGTCAGTTTATTACACGAATTAAACTTGAGGTAACGCAGCGCTGTTTCACTTGTTCTAACAGTTACACGATCACACTAAACGGCATTTGAGTGTGTTGAATGTTGCTAGTTAGGTTGTTTGTTGGCTGTATGAGACTATCAGTGGGCTAGATCAACATTAGAATAACATACAGATTATATTCTAACATTTCATCATGTTGAACTAAATAACATTGATTAGTTTTATGTACATTTGCTCACCTGTCTAATAAAGTACATGCAACACATCGCGTCTCTGTCAAGTCGAAGTTAGTCGCGGACGTGGAGCTGTCGGCATCTCGAAAGATGCTGATCTTCATTTTAGTCCTCTTTTTGTCTCAAAGTCTGCTTGGCATGCTCCATAATGTTTAAACAAAACAACAACAGTGTGAGCGTCTTGCTAGGCATAGCGGCAATAACCCGGTTGTCCACGTCTGTCGCCATGGTTACTAACGCAGTAGGAGCGCAAACCTGGCGGAAACCGAGGGTAACGTGGATATGACGCCATTGACTGGGGACTCCTCACCCCTGCTCACACGTCCCGTTTCCTTGGTTAAAATCGCAATTTTCTCACGATTTACAAATAGTTGGAAACATTTGGGGTATTGTTAGTAATCAACAAAACAAAATGTATAACATTGGCCTAGTGGTTTTTGGATATTTTACTGCAAAAATCCTGCATATTGTACCTTTAACTGAGCCACATAAAAGACTGATTTAGAACCCTCTGCATAGGCACTTAAATGGGGTGCATTAGCATGTTGCTAAGATAACGATACAATACGTATTAGATAGATGATAGATAGATAGATAGATAGATAGATAGATAGATAGATAGATAGATAGATAGATAGATAGATAGATAGATAGATAGATAGATAGATAGATACTCTAATAAGCATAACATACATACAGATCGACAGATAGACATGTGACGTGTAACATAAGCCTACCTGATAAGGATAGAGCGTGACACCATTGGCTCTTGACTGGTGCCCAGATGTCCAGGTGCCTTCCAAGTATTGGTGAGCTTGGAGTGCGACAGAACTCAACACAGTTCCATTAGCATTGTTGGGGCTGCTGGGTAGATGAGGCTGTTGAGGTCCTGTGGACTTTCCTGCATGGCCAGGTGAATTGTTCTTCTTCTCCACCCCACTGTTCACCCCCAGACTGTTGGGTTTGGATCCATGTTTAGGGTAGGCTGGGTGGTGGGAGCTGCCGCTGTTGCTCGCGTTGGTGGTTGTCGGCGTAGAACTGGATGTGGTGGCGGAAACGGTAGCAGAGGTGGCGGAGGCTGAGGAATGGTAGCCTGCAGGGAGGTACGCCCAGTCACGAGGCGGTGTGGGACCCTGGAGGATGCTGCGGGAACCCACCAGGGAGGCCAGGGATGGAGGGGAGCCAGGAGATACATCACACTGCTCCAGGCTCAGCACCATGTGGACGGCCTCCTGCTTCAGCTGACTCAGGTGGGTGGCGCACACGTCACAGCGACCGTCACGCTCGTTCCATGCCTTGCGTGTGCTGTTGGACACCTGCAGCTTATCATGGAGAAGCAGGGAGAAGGAGGGATCCTATGGAGAGAAGGGAATAAATACGTTTTACGTCTGCTTATAGAAGTCATACTTCTGCATGTAAGGTTAAACAAATGAAGTCAAGAGCTGAGTAAATAACAATGGCATCTTATAAAAAAGTTAAGAGAGATTAATACATAAATACTCTTAAACAAGAAAAACAAATCAGGTGTATCAGTCAAATTAATTTTGTAAATATAATGTCCCTACCAACAGTAAAATCACATGTAAGAACTCAAAAACGAAACTCTTTATTTTCTCAATTGTTTCTCAGAGACAACGATGAGATTAAATGGAGAACAATTTGAGACTTTTTATTAAGTCTATCGGATTCTCAGATTTTTCTCCTGGAAACAGACCATATAGCTCAAATGTTCTGGAAGTGACTTTAAATATGTCTCAGACAGTGGTCAAAAGTCTTTTGATACAAATTTTATTATATACACACACATTTTTTAAATATTAATACAAATTTACTCATCCCCATGTGGTGTATCACTTTCTTCTGCAGAATGCAAAATAAGGTTTTTTGAAGAATGCTTGGAACCAACCATTCAGTTCCATTGTACAACAAATTAACTAAACTAAACTACACAAAAACAGACATTTTGAAAATCTAATTATAAGCATCTTCTTTTGTTTTCCATGGAAGAAAGAAAGTCATACAGGTTTAGTACGACAGATGTCAGTAAATGATGATGACAACATTAACATTAATTTCTGGGTGAATCAAAAATATAGAAACAAATGAGACAACTGTTGGCATACAGTCATACACAAAATAATTTAAGCTGCTATCCACATTATTTTATTTATTGATCTTTACTTAAACTGTATAGATATAACTAGTGTTTTATTTTTATTTCTCCAAAGGAGTTTTAGGAGAAACGTCTAAGACAAATTTGATGAAACTGAGAACTCAATTAAGTGCAACCTTTGAGCAATTAAACTTTCCTCTGGGCAAACATACACCTTTGGTTCCTCCAACGTCTTTCCCCAAGCACTCTTAAGCAGACTAAATGACTCTGCACTGCTAAGTAATTAGAATCATTAATTTATCGCCACACAACCATGGAATTTTTTTCCGGCGGATCGGCGCCATGAACTTATTACAGGCCCCTCGCTGAAGCATCCCGGGGTTAAGTGCCTTATTCAAGATTTGACTGGCTCATGACTTACATCCTACAGAGATCATACCACCAACCTCCTGGTGACCAACCGTGAGCATAAACCACTAGACCAATTAATGACTAACTGAAATCTAAAGATGATGGCATATTGACCAAATATAAAAGATGTGCATGGTTCTTTTTATATATTAAAGTAGGTCCATTACTAAATGCAGAACACTGCCCTTGTTCTCACGCATTGTCACTCTGAATTTGGTCTGATCTTTATTTTTCGGTCTTTCAATTCTTCATTAGCATAAAGCTGCCAGTTATCTGGCTTTGGTGCATCATCACACATGTGCTTGAGCATTCCGTGAGACGAAGGTCATAATTACGTTTTGGCAGATTCTCAGAGGGCCAGTGTGAAGACGAAGGAATGATTCTAGTTAGATTAATTAAATTACATCATCATTTCATCATGCAAGGGAAGAGATGCACTCTTGCAACGACTTAGTGGTCACTCAGAAGTAAATATACTTAATCTTTCATTCTGTTGCATCCCATCTGTGTCTTACTTTTGATTTAAGACATTGACTTAAAAGCTACATTACACAAAATAGTTCTGCCACAGGAAAGAATTAAGAGATCTCACAACAGATCTATCACCAACTCAATCCATTCACAGTTGGAATTTCTTATTTTACCCCCATACATCCTTAAGCTCATCATAATGGCTAGATGGTTCTTCTCTCATTTTAGACCCAGCAAAAATCTAATTAGCGTCCCCAAAGCCTTGACAGATACTTGACCTTTTTAGCATAGACAGTGTCTGTTCAATGCTATAATGACGCTTTCAGGCTCCAACTGCAGTAGTCATGAGAAGGTGTGAAGATTAAAGCAGCTGGTATAACAATAAACCTTAAACCTTTGGATCAGGCAGCCGCACTCATGCATGAAGAGAGGCTGAATTAGCATTGCAGCTAGTGACAGTAGCATTTGTCTAAAGCACAGATGCAGGTGCATGAAATGTAGCAACTAATCTGTACTTCAAATGAATTGTTGAAACAAGAAGGAAGTTGTTTAAAAAGAAAGTCAGCTGCATTCACAATCCAGTTTTCGTCCATAATCGTACATTTTTCAAAGTAAAGTGGAACATGCAACATGATTTCATACATCCCAAATTGATTGGATTGTGAAAAAAGTAAGCGTTACATACCAGAATGGCTGCAAGTGAGCTTGAATATCTCATTTTAATACCTCTTATTATGGAAATATATGTTATGGTGTTATTTCCATAAGAGGTGCATACATTTTTGGTCAAGATCTTGTATAGAGAATGCAAGAGTCCAGCACTCTGCAAAGTCTCCTCTAGCACATCCCAAAGACTTTCAATGAATTTAAGGTCTGAACTCAGAGGTGCCAATTTATGTGTGAAAATGATTCTTCATTCTTTCAATTTGAGCCTGATGAAATTGTGACATTGTCATCCTGGAATATGGCCATGATGTGTCTTCCTACATGGTTATTTAATAAATGAAAAGCTTCACACTCCATCAGTTAGGGTTAGAAGAACTGTTGTCAAACATATAACATGCTATAAACATAGTAACCACAGCAATAACCAATCATAGACTCTTAAGCCTATTTAAATCCAAACAGCAACCTTTTTTTTCTTCTCTTTTTCTGGCGTGTGTATATATATATATCACTATATTAAAAATAAAATTTGTATTGAGATATTCATTATAGTTCATTGTTATTTTGGATGTCTTGAAATGGACTATTTTTTTTTTTTTTTTTTTTACTTTTGTCAGCCTAAAATAACACTTTAAAATAACAAGTCAAGTCATACCATTTTGATGGAAAATTATAAGACACGCATTTCCTTCCTTTACAACAACATGCAGATGAAATGTGCTCAAAAATGCGTATTAAGAAAGCATTATTGTATGGATTTACTATTATAGTTTTGTTAGATTAAGTGTTTTATATTTTATTTTTACAGTTTTAATAATTGTATTGTGTTTTAATCACGTGTTGTCTCTAATATGTCCATATGGTTTTATTAAGTTTTATTAAGTTTCAGTTTGAGTTATTTTAGTACTTCAACTTAGACTAAACAATAATGAGAAATGGTGCCTTTGCAATCTGAAATAAAACACGTTTAAGTTTTTTAATATCAATTTTTTTCAGCTAATGTTTTTCTTTTAATTTCAAGTTTAAATCTTTTTTATGGTTTTACTTAATAATCCTGTTAGGGAAAATATGGTCAATTTTGACTTCAAGGATTAGTTGCTGCTTTTTAGATGGCACTGCATGATAATATACTTTTCCAGCTAACCCATTTGTTAGGGAACGTTAACCAAGTGATTTAGGGTTCCATTGAATATATCTGTATCATAATGGACTGAGAGTTGGCGGGGCCACATTGGGGCGAAAACCCAATGCTTACGGTGTCCTTACCACACCTTGTACCTCCACGTCGGGTCTACCTGGCCCCCCTCGGGTGGGCACAGGGCAGCGGTCCAGCTAATCAAAGCCCCGTGCTCGAGCACAGTCACTGAAGGAGAGAGACTGAAGGTCTGTTCTGATTAAAACCACACATTCCTGCTGTCAGTGTAAATCTAGAGACTGACTCTCATCTTACACAAGCTGCTTTGTGTATCCCTCCCCTCCTCTCCCAGCATCCCCTCTGCCCCATACAATGCACACGGTGACCTCTGCGGACTTCCTCTCATAGAGTAAACTTAAGCTAACAGGGCAGTACTGTACCTCTATAAAAGTCCAGACCTAAGACATTGGCGGTTCTGTCATGCGTTTCTGATCAGTGTCCATACAAAGGAAATGCAAACCCACTAAAGGCACAAACTTTACACAGTATTTGCTTCATTTGCACAGTGTATATATAGTGTCTGCATATTATGAAGATTAAGTATTTCACCATTCAAATATTGAATGGTTTGCATACATAGATTAATAAAATTGCATAAAATGTATGAATTTATTGGATTCAGTCTAGTAGTGTTTTAATGTCTTGTCATTTGCCTTCATAGTTCATTTGTTTGAGGGTTGACATTCACATAATTTGAAAGGGATGTATAACTGATCGTCTGAGAAACTTAATAACGACATCATTGTGTCTGTCATCTTTAATGTCCCACCAGCCTTTAAACTAAAAAAAAGCAAGAAATAACTGATACACTTTACACTACTGTTCAATATTTGAGATTTATATTTTATTTTTATAAAATGTGTGTTTTTGATCAGTTTAATGCATACTTGATGAATAAAAGTTTTATTCATCAAGTATGCATTAAACTGATCAAAAGTGTCAGTAAAAACATTTCTAATGTTACAAAGGATTTCTATTTCAAATTAATTTGAACTCCATTCATTCTGTTTCATCCCATCTGTGTATTGTTTTCGATTAAGACTTAAAAGCTACATTACACAGCTACGTTATAATGGTTTCCACAAAAATATTAAACAGCAAAACTGCTTTCATTATTGAAATGTTTCTTGAGCAGCAAATCAGCATATTAGAATGATTTCTGAAAGATCATGTGACACTGAAGACTGGAGTAATGATGCTGTAAATTCAGCTTTACAATCACAGGAACAAATGACAGTTTAAAATATATTAAAATACAAAAAAAATCACAATATTACTGTTTTCACTGTATTTTGGATCAAATAAAGGCAGCCTTGGTGAGCATAGTTTTTTTTAAACATACCCCAAACTTTTGAATGGCAGTGTATATGAACTAATTAGATATGATATGCACTCTACTTCACTCAGGACGTCTATCTGCATGTGATGTATTAGTCTGCAAAGAAATATTGATGTATTGATGTATAAATATTTGTAGAAGGCAGACAGAAAGAAGTGTTCTGGAATATGTCTGCGACCCCACTGACACACTGACCTCTACTTCCCTGCCCGGCAGGAAATGATCAGTCACACACTGAAAGTTCTGTTAGTATAGACACAAAGTGTTTATCATATAGCTAGTTATCTTTGAATTTATGTCAAGCTTTGTTATATTACAAAAAAAACAAACAAACAATACGCATGTGGATTTAATAGGTTGGAGGTGAATCTGGTTTAAAACTGGAAGTTCAGCTTTTACGAGTGCGGCAGCAGAAACCTGCATCTCTGTAATTCATGCAAAGCCACTGCAGATCTATCTTCTTTTAGGGTGGGGACCCAAATACCAAATCCTAAGCCGTGCCACTTTAAGACTTAGCCAAAATATCCAAAAAATAGCAGACTTTGACTGTAAAGATCAGTTTAACTGTAAAAAGTGAACTCAAATCTATTTTGAAGGAAAAATAACTTGAACTTTCACTGCAGCACGAAAAACAGTCTGTCTCACATTTTACAAGCAATCATAACCAGAAAATAAGCAGACATTGCTTGGCAAAAACCATCACAATGAATGCCTTACAGGGCACAATAATCTAAATGGAAAGTGCTTCTTGCAAGCATTTCACTTATTAATATGAGAATTTGATTATCAAATTCCAAACAAAATGCGATAATCGGTAACCAGAGGTAATTTTAATGTCAAAGAAAACCATAAAATCAAATTGCACAGAGCCATTTACAGATCGGATATGAATTATGGAAGGCTTGGGTATAAGTGGAATGTACTACATATTCATTTTGAATAAATATTTATAAAGCAATTTAAGAGGCAAATATAGTGATAAAATTGATATTAAATTGTACATTACATATTTTCAGTGCTGTTTTTACATATTGTTTTACTGCTTTTGATTACAGTTTCAGAGTTATGGACTAAAATTATGATGAACGTAAATTAATTGATTGATGAAAACTGCAGACCTAAACTTTCTGTAAGTCAAACAATAGAGCTTGGTGATAGCAAGGTTATGGGTTCGATTCTCAAGGAATGTATGAAACTGAAGAATATATTTTGGAGACTGAGAAACATCTGGCAAATGCATAAATCTCTGCAAAAATAAATAAATAAATAAAAAATAATATTTATAATTATATATATATATATATATATATATATATATATATATATATATATATATATATATATCAGATTTGACTTTGTGAACACGGAAGAGATCTGTGCATTCATTCAAGACACATCCGTGCAACATCTATAACATTTTGCAGTGTGTGCATCAATACGTACTACATTACATACATTTATAAAAAAATAAACCCTACCCACTCTCGAGAGCATAACAGCATGGAGACTGAGATTACATTGGAAGGACAAACAGAACCGTGTAGGCTAAAGCGCTCTAATGGATGTAGCCATTCATTCTCCAGCCAAAAAGAAACTCTGAGAGAGGGTGAAAGAGGACTCTTAAGACTGCCAGATGGACTGAAGCCCTCCGGTCCAGCGCTCTACTTTAAAGACACTTCAGATAAGAGCTTCACAGAAGTGTTCATTGGCTAGTTACCACTCATCATGATGGGAACTGGATCCAAGTCTGAAGAAATGGCTTATATTCCTCAGTGTCTGTCGAATTAGAGTCTTGATGGTTATTAGGTCTTCATTGGAAGAATTTACTCACTGCCACCGGACAAGTCTCAAACCACATTCGCTTTAGAGGACAAAGCAAATGAGCAAAAGTTAGGCCTGCTTCCAGAGCCTCTGGTTTCCTGTTCACTAGTCAATTCCTTATTTCATTAGCAAGAACCAGAGAGAACGGCAGGCATTATCAGGCTGGTTATGAAAACATTGAAGTCATTAATACAGCTAGCAGAAGCCCTGACTGAATCAATTAACCATCGTCTATATGGACCGTCCCGCTGGGACAAACATAGAGGAGGAGGGGCAAAAGTCATGAGCTACAGAGCAGGAACAGAAGATATACTGTCCTGCTTTCTAAGCAGTCTTGGCATTGGCTGTGAACTAGAAACAGTTCAACACATCTGATATTGTGTTGCAATCAACAATATAGGTACAGAATGAGCTTATACACTGACTTACAACAAATTCTAGTCTTTAAATTGTATAAAAGGACATTCTGTGCTTCACACATCTCTGACACTGTACAAAACGCAATGGATTTTCAAATGGATCCAGAAAACATATCAGGGCTGCAAAGTCATTGTTATGGAACATGATCTGGTTCGCTCACTGATTTTCAAACAATTACATGACATCATCTGACTAATAGTATGCTGCCTACCCACTATATGAGCACGCCAATACCAACATTTCATTCAGACAAAAGTCTATTTCACAGTTGTGCTGGTATTTTAAAACTGATCTCAAATTCATTGTCATTATATGGGCAAAAAATAAATAAAACAGTGAGACCTTTTTTTATTTCTTCTTTTGTGTTTAACAGATGAAAAAAATGGGGTTAATAAATGATGATAGAAATGTAACTTTTGGGTGTACTAACCCTTTAATGAAAGGTGAACACCAGCCCAGGAGTGCTTCATTGGTAATGCCTAAAACAAATTAAAAATTTGCGACCTATTTAACCCTCATCATGTTTGCATTATAAAGATTATAAAATTAATATGTTCAGCGTACCCCTATCTGAATAGATAGCAGCTAGCAATAAGTAGTTTTGGATAACATTAGGCCCTATGTACATTTCCAGATCGAACTATACTGGTCATGATGCACACCAGTGTTGTTAAATACAAAGTTCTGTCATGAAACTCTAGATGGCGCAGGCTGACAGGTCCTAAACTCAATCTGCTTGCAATCACATCATTCTCTGTAGGGCACAGATGATTGGTTCCTGTTGTATCAGTAGCCAATGAACTCGCTGCTCAACCTTCAAATACTTGGTCAGCATTTTCTGTTTCTGTAGCTTTCAGAAACCCTCCCCCTTCCCCAGCTCCACCAGTATAGATCTGCTACAGGTAATTCATGTACGCTATATTGTACAGCAGCAGCATGTCTTACTTGCTCACAGTTGCTCAGTTAGTTGACATGTAGTTGCAAAGTTACTTCTATAGTTAGTAGAATGTCCAAAGTAGACAATCGAAATAAAGTGTAACCAAAATTGTTCTTTTTGTAAACTGAAATAAAGCTAAAATTAAAAATAATTAAATAAAATAAAATATAAGAATTAGATGAAAAACTTAAAACTTAATAGAAATTACAATGAACACTGAAAATACGAAAATAAAAGTACATTTCAAAATATTCATAAATAATATATTCGTATTTAAAAAAATACTAAATGTCCATTATCATATTAGTTTGTGCTGATAAAATCAGTTTAGAAATTTACCAGTATGATCACACACTCCTGACAACAACAGCTGTTTGGCCAGCTTTCTTCTAGTGAGTGTGTTTGCAGAAGAAACTCAATGTTTATAAATGCCACTAGAAACTAAAAGCAAAGACTTGCTCTCATTGCTAGTTTATATGTCTTAATCTTATAAAAAGCCTCTAAAATCTGATGATCAGATGTATTTCCTTCATCAATATCCTTTAAACTATAAACATGTAAAAACATGGAGAGCGATGTAAGGACAAAGTCAGTTTTTGCTGTACCATCAAATTACCTGATGTTGCCTTTGGCCAATGTGGTGTTTGTTTTGTGAGTGGCTGAGTGGCTTCATTCATGTGGAGGTTTCACTGGTCATTCATTACATTTCCACCTTCCTCTGAGCAGCTCTTGTGAGTGTACACAACATATCCATAACTCTG
The DNA here is from genome assembly GCF_051911475.1 of Siphateles boraxobius. Taxonomy (NCBI): domain Eukaryota; kingdom Metazoa; phylum Chordata; class Actinopteri; order Cypriniformes; family Leuciscidae; genus Siphateles; species Siphateles boraxobius. The sequence goes on along the minus strand of NW_027508833.1, from coordinate 19,341,949 downwards.
TTTAGTTCGACATCTCTAATTCACCTCTTTGCCTTGACAATTATCCTACATCAACAAACTAAGAGCTCTCTGCAGGGACCAGGTCGCGAATCAGGAGGAACAGACAGACAGCTATTGATAAGAGCACACAGGACGCTTACAGTCCCATACGCATATTTGAGCTTCAGACAGCAAGTGTAGTGTAGGCAGGAAGGCATATGTGTTGTCAATAACTGTCAAAGTTTAAGTCAACCTGAATGGACAAGCCAAGGTTTAAACTGCACACAGCTTGAAAACCCAATCCAAACAAACCTGATCCATTTTAACATGAACATACTGACCCAAAACCTGCTCAACACCAATTAGAAGTTAAACTCAAGCTGCTACACTACATGCATCTCTATGTATCCATAAATAAAATGTTCTATAGTCAAATTATGATTAGTTTTCTTCAGAAACATAAATACTGGAAAACAGCATTAATTACTTAAATAATCAGTGAATTGTTAATTTACACGAACTATATGATGAATTAATTCACAAAAATTACTCTTTTAAAGGGATAGTTCCCCCTAAAATGAAGCCATAATTTACTCACCCTCATCCAACTATCATCTATTTTTTTTAAAAATACGCAAAAGTATCACAGAATGATCCCATGCCATTTATTCCAAGTGTTCTGGGGGTATACGATAGGGTTTTAAATTGCAAAAACACATATTTCATATTTTCATAACAAAATGCTCCTGCATTATGCTTGTTTTCTTCTTGAAGCCTTAATCTGCATGTGCTGGGATGTTAATACATCCAAACATATCCTAAAATAATAAATCCACTGGCAAAATTACATGCTCCTCACCAGGGGCGTTGTAGCGGGGGGGGAAACCAGGGCCCGAGGCAGGGGGGGGGCCCTTAGAAGTCGCCGAGATCAAGTCAAAAGTCCGTCCACCAACCACACCCCCCCCCCCCTCCCCCCAGGTTTTGTGCCATGTATTTTTTTTTTTATCATTTGTTACTAACTTATTGTGGATAATGTTACCAATGAACAACTGAAAAGTTTCCACGTCTGTTCAATCTTTCCATCAGCTGTATGACTCAGATTCATGTAGTTACATTTAACATCACCTCCTGCAGGGTATGCAACCATATGCTGTTTAAATATTTGGGGTCGGGAAGACTTTTTAATATTTTTGAAAAATGTCTCTTATGTTCACCAAGACTACATTTATGATTAAAAAAAATACAGTAAAACTAGTGATATTGGGAAATATTATTACAATTTAAAATAACTGAGTATGTAATTTATTCCTGTGATGTAAAGCTGAATTTTCACCACCATTACTCTTCAGTGTCACATGATCCTTCAAGAAACCAAAGGTCTTTGAAGTGCTTCAACAGTCTTTGCACGATCGCAGCTGGGATATGGGTCTTATCTAGCGAAACGATAGGTCATTTTCACAAAAAAAAAATATATATATTTATATATATATATATATATATATATATATATATATATATATATACTTTTTAACTACAATTGTTCGGATTGGGCTGATCTGCAACGCGTAGGGAACTACATCATCACGTTGAAAGGTCAGGCTCGATGTCGCTGGCGCCGACGGAAGTACCGCCCTACTGTTTAGGAGGATAGTTCATATTGTATTGGTCACTTTGTAAACAGTAGGGCGGTACTTCCGCCGGCACCGGCGGACATGGATATCTTGGATTGGCATTGGGGTGAGTAAATTATTAGGAAATTTTCATTTTGAGGTGAACTAATCCTTTAATGCATTGAGTTGCTGCCATGTGATTGGCTGATTAGTTATTTGCATTAAGGAGCAGTTGAACAGGTGTGTGTGTGTGTGTGTGTGTGTGTGTGTGTGTGTGTGTGTGTGTGTGTGTGTGTGTGTGTGTGTGTGTGTGTGTGTGTGTGTGTGTGTGTGTGTGTGTGTGTGTGTGTGTGCTGCTGCTGCCATATGCCCCAGGAGCCTCGGAAAGAATTTCAGTGGGACCGCCGTCCTGCCTTTGAACGTGTTCAAGCAGTTCAGCACCGACTGAGCACGCTGCTCCGTGAAGCGCGCTGTCTGTGCGACCGAATCCAACTCCATGCCGAGAAAAGAGATCCTCTGGACAGGGGAGAGTTTGCTCTTTTCCCAGTTGACCTGAAGACCCAGCTGGCTGAGGTGCCTGAGCACGAGGTCCCTTTGTTCGCAAAGCTGATCTCGAGAGTGTGCTAGTATGAGCCAGTCATCGAGATAGTTCTCTCATGGGAACAAGGGCCCCCTCCGTGACTTTCGTGAAGACACGGGGGGACAGGAACAGCCCGAAGGGTAAGACCTTGTACTGATATGCTCGACCCTCGAACGCAAAGCGCAGGAACGGCCTGTGTCGAGGAAGAATCGAGACATGAAAGTACGCGTCCTTCAGATCGAGCGCTGCAAACCACTCTTGGGGACGGATGCATTCAAAAATGCGTTTCTGCGTGAGCATTTTGAACAGTAGCTTGTGAAGGCTCCGATTCAAAACTCGCAGGTCCAAGATCGGTCGTAACCCACCACCTTTCTTGGGTACAATGAAGTAGGGACTGTAATGCCCTGACCTCAAATCGGCTGGAGGGACCGGCTCTATCGCGTCCTTCGCCAAACTGAATCGCATAGCCGAGCCTGATGGTCCGAATGAGCCAGCTAGACGGCCTGGGAAGCGCTAACCAGGCTCTCAGAGACCGTACAAGCGGGGGATGTAGCGATGCGGTCATCGTCTCCTGGAGAGCAGTCCCTTCCATCTCCGGGTCGCACGTCCTAGGGCCGCTTTCTCTTGGCTTTGCCGCCCTTCTTGGTGGGGGCCTGGACGGCTGGGGCGTTCTGCCTGCGACCGGCTCTATGGGGCCATTTAGGAGGAGGCTGCTGCAGTGGCGCTGGAGCGGGGGCAGAAGCAGGAGGACGCCACCGGCGACGAGCAGACTGAGGGACCGCGGTGGGGTGGAGGCAGCAGCTGACCGCCGTGGCAGGATATGCTTGATGGCCTCATTCTGCTTTTGTACTGCCGAGAACTGCTGGGCAAAGCTCTCAACCGCGTGTATCCCTTAGCTGCCCCGCCATCAAGGGTGGTGAGGGAGGAGGGGCCACCGGAACGGTTTCTGGCAGTGAAAGGTGCCGTCCACGTCCCCGTGAGCTCGTCATGCACCTCCGGGAAGAAAGGCACTGGGGTGGGCTGAGAACCAGCACGCGCCACCACGAGATACCAATCGTCCAGCCTCGAGGGTTCGGGACACGGTGGAGGGTTCCACACGAGCCCAACCCTGTTGGCGGCCCGGGAAAGCATGGCCATCATCTCCGGGTCCGACTCGGGCACCGCTGGCACACCCGAAGGAGGCAGCGGGTCCAAGCCGTCGTCCGCAGAGACTTCTGACCCACCCTCCAATGCAGTGATCGACATCTGGTCGTCGCGGGGAGCACCAAAATGAACAACTGGTACACACCTCGAGGGTGGTCCAGCCCGTTCATCTGGTAGCTCAACTGGCTGCGGAGCATGGGAGGGGTTAGGGTTCCTAGGGGGTTGGTTCCCCGAAGGAAGCGCGCTCACCGTAATCCTCAGGTCACCCGTGTCACTGCCTGTAGCAACCCTCTGGGGAGGATTGGAATGAGGCAGAGGCACAGGGACTCCGCCCCTTTGCAGGAACAAGAGTCTCGACCTCAGCTCCGAGATGGTCATCTTACCACAATGGGTACATGACTCATCCACGAACGCTGCCTTAGCGTGTTCGAAGCCCAGACACACGAGGCAGCGAGCGTGACCATCCCGTGACCCCAGGTAACGACCACATCCAGAAACACACAGATAGAACGTCATCTCTTTTTTTTCTTAAAAAAAAAAAGCGAACTATCTGTGTTTGCTCTTTTAGGGACTGCTCTCACAGGTGCTGAGGCACACAGGGGAACAGCCGCGCGAACACAGGCAGGAATGTGCACCCGCTCTGTGCGCGCTCTCTCACTACCGTTACCGGCTGTGAGAACAGCCTTTGAGCGCTCGTTATAAGGCGCACCTTACCAGCTGTTAAAATAGCTTTTTTATTGCTCTGAGAGAGAGGCTGTTCACGCTGAAGCACCGTCACACCCGCACCAAAAAGAAGCAGTCAGGCTTAAAGAAGGCTTGTAGTAGCAGCATCACTTCGAAGCTGGCTCCGAAGCGAAAAACTGAAGTGCAATCCACCAGCTGCTCGTTTATACCTGCGCTAACGAGGGCGCGCAGCTGATGCAAATGATGCACGCCAATGTGTATTGGCTTGTTTTAGTTTCACTCTAAGTAGATTGCCTCTCTAACGAGATTCCTATTGGTCGGTCACGACCTACGTTGTAGTGCCCGACTAATAGGGAACTCAAGACTACAATCGAGGAGTTCAGAAACAGTGCGCACTGATACAGAGAAAAACTCCCTTTACTTTGTGCTTTGTAACAGACCCTTTTTTATGCTCTTTTTACAGCAACATTACACACTTAAAAAGTTGAAAATGTAAAACAAGCATAATAGGACCACTTTATGTTAATAACAATGATGTATTAAGGTTGGATCAATACCGAAATTATCAATCCTAAATGTAAATCTAAGTAAATAATTAAACAGCCTCAGAAAACCTATAACTGTAACCTGTAAAAAATAAATACAAATATTTTTTTTTTTAAATTTACTTTAAGGTTAATAATTTACAATTTATCTTTTAACAAACTTTGTCCACACTTATGCAAAGATGTTTACCGTCGTCATTGATGTTTTTTTCATTAATGTTTGTATGATATTTCATTTTTCATGCTTCAATGATAATTCAATTCCATCATATAAAGAGTGTAATTACTTTTCTCTCACAAATGAACACATTAACTTTCATGCTTCACATCACTCTGTCTGAACTGAAGAACTGTGCAAAGTAGCAGCACATTGTCATACGAAATAATTAGTGCAATTAATGTAAAATAACTACATTAAACAAGCATTTTCATTTAAATAAACAAATCAAGAACCATATTAAACCTTAAAGGCAAACCTCTAAGTAATATAAACCAACATATCTAAACAATATAATCAAAATGGTGTGTCTCAGCCTGCCAATCATTCAGCATGTTTTGGAGAGATTGCATGTGGTTGAAATGAATGAGTGCATGTGGAAGTTAGAAAGATGGCTAACACTGCTTACAGCAGCTTTAACAAGGAGGTTTTTTAATCATTTTACACTGAACACAAAACTTAAGTGTGGTTTTACCTCTGGTTATACTTCACAAATCCAGCTGCCTAAGCAAAGAGGATTGTGGTTTAGAGAAAATCACCTCACTTTTACTGTTGATCCAAATCTGGATCTAGCTGCTGACATGGAGGTCCTCAAAGAGCTCATGCATGAGAGTCATTTCCACAAATCTACCCCTAAGCCCACATAGGAAAGACCACAATCACAAAGAAAGAAACTTACAGACTTTATTTAGCTGGCTCACTAATGCCTGGCCATTCTATCTGAGCGAATTATATCACTTTAAGCCACTTCCCGTATCATAAACCCCTAAATCTTTAGTCAATTCCATGTGAGCCTCTGAGCTCATTATTCAGCAGTGATGTCACTTCCTCTCATTACTGTGCTGGTTGCAGCTAAAATCTAGATGGTAACCCTTATTCTGCAAAAAGTTGGATTGCACCAGCCATTTGCAAGTTCTTACTTAAATTGGAACATAAAGTCCACACTAGAGGTTTAGTAACTACAAGCTAGTTTCATAGTTTTAACTCTACCAAAATTGGATGCACCATTTGTTCTTAAAGCAGAACATAGCTAGTAGGTTTTAAGCTCTCCGTGAAGTAACGAATAGTCATGTAGATAATATTATGTAGATAATAGAGGCAAAACAAGGGCTAGGCCTATAGTCCAATCTGTTTCTTATATGGTTTCTGCTGCAGCAAACCTTTTTCACGCCGTCAATGAAAAATGGTTGCTGTTCAGATAATGCTAATGTATGCATGAGGACACAGCACATGCCTCATTTGAAGTCTTGACATGTCGATCCATACTAGTGATGGGTGAGACGTGCGTCCTGTGGAGAGAAATTGTGTGTCATTTGTACGCTACACAAGAGTAAAAACCCCAAAGATCCTTTAATGAGATGGGACAGGCTGCAGATGTTTCTCATCATCAGGTAAATTTTCCACTCTCGTACGAGACACCGATTTAGGACTCATCAAAAAAACAACAACATGCGTTTCAAACCAAATCCATGTCGACACCCCTGATGTTTGTTGGCTTGCTTTCAAAATCCAGATAAGGAACAAGAGATAGATGGAGAATGGGAAAAAACTGAGATCACAATCGCCTAGGTCTCCTTTCCAGCAAATACTATCTACCTGCATCTCATTGCCAGAAAACTGCCATAAATCCACGCTTGGCCAGCAGCTCTTTTTGGCCCTGCACCCCTCAGAGGAGGGATGAATAGGAAATTAGAGCTCGCAGCAGCCCAGGGATCTGACACAGGAAATGGAGCTAGTCATAGAGTTCTGCTTTTATCGTCCTGTAATAAGTTCCAGCTGGCTGCACATTGAGGGTGCACCAGTGCCGTATACGAGATCAGTACACACTATGGAATACACACTATAGCCTAGCTAAGCTCCAGTAATACAATCACAGATCCGTTTCGCTTCAGTAATAGGTGTGTTCAATGTGCTTACACTGAAAAATGCATATTACTCAACACTGATACCACCAAATGCATTAGGGATGAGTAAAAACAAACAATTTGGCAATTAATTGCAATCTCCGTTTGAACAATCTCAATATTAATTCTTTCCATCCTAAAAACAGACTATGTGTTTCCTGCACTAAATGAAAGTGGCAGCGCACAAATGAATGCATGCAACTGACTCAACAGCCTTACGGAAGAAGGCGACATATTTTACGCATTCATTTGATGAGATATAAGATGTGATGAGATATAAATACTGTGTACCGTGAAATAATGGCAAGAAAACATGCCTTTCTGTCCTCACGTTATTATACAGTACAACCAGTGTACTGCGATTCAGAAACAAATGATTATTTTAAACCGATTCTTTTTAGTGATTCTAAAACAGTGCAACCAGTGTAGTCTGATTCACATATTGGGTAACTTTGTATACTTTTGCTGCTGCTGAGGTGGGATATGGGTAAGGTTAGCGACAGGTTTAGTGGTGTGGGTAGGTTTAAGGATGGGTCAAGGGTCAAGAGTGTAGTTATAGCTTACATAAATTATTTACATGCAAGTAATTAAAATAATAAAATAAGTACAAAAAAGCATGATACAATACAAAAGCATGTATTTACGTAATAAGTGCATTGTATCAAACTATTAATTTAATTGTTAGTACATAGTAGTTAGAGACACCTACAAAAATGGGACCAGTGACTCTTTTGAGATGGTTCTTTTACTGAATCGTTCAAAAAGGCTTACAAACTAAGGATTTGCTGTTTGAATGGATCTGATGGCTCCTTCATACATGAACTCAGCGAATCTGTTAAAGCAGTTACTGGATCATACAAGTTATCATTAAATAAATAATGCACACATAATGTATATTTTGCAAAAATGTCATAAAAATATTAATTAAATATAAAAATGTAAATATGCCTAATATCGAAACCAGCCAGGGGGGGCAAACTGAATAATGATGTTGAAAAACAAAACAAATTTCTATAGTATATATAATAGGGTGGCTATTATATCCAAATGTAATATTATCGAGGCCCAAACCACTCTGATATTTAACCCTTGTGCATCAATTAAAAAAGGTGACACATAGGTACATAGAGGACAAAAATATCTGCGTCAAAAAACTGTCATAAAAATGTGAAGCTTGGGAGCACAGACTTAAGTTTGGTATCATTTTAAAGAAGACCCTTGGCAGATTATTGCTGAAGTAAAAAAATAATAATAAGTAAATCCCAAAAAAAGTTATATAGGTATAAGTTTCTTAAAATTATTTATGGAAATTATTTTATATAAAATATCTATTTTATAAATCAAGTTGAACTCTAAAACGACAAGAAAATCAAAGCCATACATCTAAATAAATTGTGTTCCAAATTTGAGAATGATATCTCAAAAAATGAGCTTTCGGTAAGAGTTTGTTTGGGCGCAGTAACAGATTTTCCCCATTGGGTGCCAGCAAAACTCCACTGGTGCACACAGTAATTGCATTTGTTATTTGCAGTTGGAGTTTTTCTATCTCAATATTACAAACACACACATGCACACACACACATATTTTTTTATAACACACATACTAATCACACTCTGACATCCATACCAACACACCCACACAAATTTCGTTGCATAATTTATCCAATTGACTCTATAATATGCCGAAGCAGAAAACAGGAATAAAGCTATATTTGTTTTATAAGCCAAACCTAAAAAATGGCACCATCTGATCAAAAATAGTAAAAATAAAAATGTTGAAGCCTTGCCAACAGAATGAAAGCCTCTTAACAAAGATTGCATCATTTTATAGTTGAATGGCCCTGAGATTAAAAATAGCAGTTTTAATGGGTTTCAATGGGGACATGTTTGTCCAAAAGGCGCTGAGAGGGAAGTATTTTGTGAACCTACTGCAAAAAAGATTTTTCAAAGGAAATGGGGGTGAAATAGTAAAATTACAATAAAAACACACCTGTGCCAAAATTCATGCAGTTAGCATTAACAACAAAAAAAGTTACATAGCTAAAAAGTGGACAAAAATATCCATGTGAAAAAACTGTCATAAAAATGTTAGGCTTGGGAGCAAAGACTCCAAAAGTCTTTTTTTTTGGTCCCAAAGTTTGGTCTCATTTTAAAGAGGACCCTTGTCAGATTATTGCTGAAGTGAAAAAAGTGAAACCAAAAATGTTGTATAGAGGTTTAAGTTTATGAAAATTATTTATGAACATTGTTATCGTTATTTTATATAAAATATATATTTTATGAAACATGTTGAACTCTAGAACTGATATAAATTCAAAGCCATACATCTAAACAAGTTGTGTTCCCAATTTTAGGATGATATCTCAAAAAATGAGCTTTCGGTAAGATTTTGTTTGGGCGCAGTGACAGATTTTCCCTATTGGGTGCCAGCAAAACTCCACTGGTGCACACAGTGATTGGATTTTAGATTTGCAATTGAGTTTTTCTCTCTCAAATATTACAAGCACACACACACATATACGCACATTTTTTTTATTACACACATACAAACCACACTCACACATACAAACCACACTCTTTTTTAAGAAAATGGCAGTAAAATAGTAAAATTCCAATAAAAATACACACCTGTGCCAAATTTTACGCAGTTAGCATTAACACAGGCGAAGTGATGAATAAAAAAGAACTGAAAAGGACAAAAATGTCCATAAGGATGCACAGGGGTTAAGGGGGGGGAAATGGAACATTCGTATTCATAGTAATTCATATTTTGCTATCACATTTACATTTATTCATTTGCAGATACTTTTATCCAAAGATACTAACAAATGAGACATTTTTACAGAAAAGACATTAGGAACAGGTAAAAGAAATGATGAAATAATGAACAGAAAATACTACATAGTTGGCTTTGTAATGTGCACAGGAAATCTCTTTTAAACTGGCCCTATAATCATTCAAACAACAAATGTCACCACCTGACAAAACCATGCGGACAAGAAGACAAACAAGAATAATAAATTTGAATTTGAAGGAACGTTTTGGCAGCCAATTGCTGGAGTCCAGCAAGACTCTTCTTGTGATTAGGAAATATCAACGTAATTTCACAAAGTTAGCACAGCTAAGAAAATGCACAACTACTTTAACTTAAGTAAAAATAATGAGAGTTCCCATTGATACAAGCAATAGAGAGAACACTGACTAAAACTCAAATCTCAAGACATATCGCTCTACCAGACTCCAAATAAACAACAGACCTCCAAGTTGTTGAGGCTAAATTCCTCTTTGGTTGAACTGTGTGTGCCACCGAGTCTCGGTGGGGTCACGTTTGGTGTCAGGGCAGTAAATTTGTCTGAAGTCAATTTAAAGATAATTGAATAAACTGAGAAAAGAGGTCTTCAGTTTATAGATCATCCAGAGTTTATAGACTGTCTCCTTTCTTGGGCTTTCCAAAGTGCTTTCAGATCGCTACAAGATCTTTTCTTCATTGGCAGGAATCAAGGAGGTTGTCCATGCTGAAAAATAGCATCAATTAAGCCACACACAGATAATCTTAACTGAATCAGAGAGAACACAAACAAGATGTCTTATCAACAACAAACCCTCCTCTAGTTGTTTGAGTTAACTCGGCCTGATTGATAGGAGACAGACTCGTCTTTCCTAACACAATTTGCAGTAATAGATGAATGAATCTCAGCTGAGTGCTGGACTTCCCAGTGAGGACATACATTTACAGACAGTGACCCGACTGGATTGATGCGGCAGGGCGACCTCCGATGAAAACAAGCCTCGACAAATAACGTGACGATGTGTGTTTGTTTGCGCGGGCCGGGGGTCAGGGCAGAGATGAGTGATTTAGACAATATCACTTACTGACACAAGGATCAGCACTGGAGTGTTTGGGAGAGGACATAATCTTGCCTGTCAATCCCTTTTGCGCCGAGTAGAAAGGGTCAATACAAGATCTGTGATGAATGTGTTCTCACTAGACACTGTTAACAGTCAATCATCTTCTCTCTAGTGTTTTCATTGACGGGGTGAGGGTGCCAAACCGACACCATTGTGATTAACAACCTCCATTTAGAAATGAAAAGCATGTGCGTCCTGAAATGATACATCAGCTTTAGATATTAATTACTCTTTCTTGAAAGCTTTCAAATGCATCTGTGCTTTTATGGCACAGGCCGAACAGCAAGGTCAGCTTCGTATGGTGGGCAGGCAGGGAAGATTCTGGCTCATACTAATTCCACAAACAACAGAAGCCAGCTCACATCTCATTTCTCACTCTCACCTCAGCCAGAATTCATTTAAATATGCAATTCCACGTAGTCTCCTTCAGTAAACAAGTGATAAGGAATTGTGGGGATGTTACACACTATTTATGGTGCCAACCTCAAAAATGCTGCTTCATTACACTGTAACCTAATGAGGCTAATTGTAACCCAATGCTGGAAATGTAAACATATACTGCATTAGATTAAACTGGGAAGGGTCACAGCACTTGCATATTGTTGTCCTATTGTTAGTATAATTGCTTCTATTGCTCTTTTCACATGTGAGTCGCATTGGATAAAAGTGTCTGCTAAATGATTAAATGTAAATGTGATTCATTGCTCAAAGTTCATATTGGATTCTTTATGTTTACATATACTGGCAATACTACAGTAGATGTAGTAATTTAATTAAATTCTAGGTAAACCTGGGCAGAAACCTAATACTAGAGGACATGTCTTTTTTTCTGGTTTTTATAAGTGACTTTGACAGAGCGAGATGGAAGACAGAGAAAAGGGACTGAAAGAGGGGGCTTGTCTTGTCTTCCTGTCACGTCCCTGATTGATTGGGCAGATTGTGGGGTTTCATTATAACTCTAAACACACGCCCACTGTGAGATCAGTAGGGAAGAGGTGTTGCTCATTTCTCAATACAATCACATTCACTGAAGAATAAACCGGCTATTTATGATAGACGGACCCTGCAAATGAACCCCTGTGGGTTGCGGTCTGATACGTCCAACAGTGTTTGTATGCATACAGTCTCGTGTTTCCTATATAGCTTGAGATATTATAACCACTGCTGACATGCACATATTACATCAATAGAGCTCTGTGGGTTATTTCTATCACATTTTAAATGGTCTGATGTTCTACCAACCACACATTTAAAGCTTGAGGAAAGGATGCACGTCAAACATCACTCGACAGAGTAGGTTTTTTATTTCCTTTTCCATTGCCTTCACTGATCAGTGAATTTCAATTAACCCTGCATTTTTTTACGAGTATTTCAAATGATCCAAGGTCTGCGTGGCCCTTCCTATGTAAACAGGCAGGAATAACACTGCCCGAGATATTTTCCTCTGTGTCTTTCTCTCTCTGTGACTCTATACCTGACAAGCTGCGGTGTTAGAGATAACACACTGCTTAATACACAACCCACACTGAGACTCAACCGCTCAAATTGATGCTTCTTTACCACAAACCGCATCATCCACTGTCGGATTCTGACCATAACCGACAAAATCACAATATACTCTGCTGGAGAAGAGTTTATATAGTTTAGTAAACCAGCTGGTAAATAGCCAACCCATACAGAGCAACCAAGAGAGACTTTGTGACTTCTGTAATATTATAAATGCATATTAACTTCCATAATATGAATGATACAGTCTTGGACTCTTAGTCTGATATTTTGTTCTGTTTCCTTTAGTTCATGTTTTCCTGCCCTGTTTAGTTTCAGTTTTCTTGGTTTCTGTCCCTGTTAGTTTCTTTAGTTAGACTACTTATAATCATCAGCTCAACAATCAACTAAGAATAATAATCATCATCATTAATAATCATCATCATTAATAATCATCAGCTCTGTCTTATTTTCTTAGTTCATTGTTATCTACATATATACTCTCTGTTCAGTTTTGACTGGATTGTGAAAATCTGGATATGGCATTATGGGACAGATTAAATATATTTATTTAAAAAAAAATTATATATATATATATATATATATATATATATATATATATATATATATATAAATGTATTTACATGCACATTTGCTAAATGAACACAACATACTCAATCACAGAGTCTTTGTGTTGTCATGAAAAAGGCTTATGCTATTTTTATGCCTGTGGGCGTTGTTTTTTTCATAATCTGTTTAAAATTACAAATTGGCATGCAAAGCACTCGCACATGAGCTGTTTCCTAAAAACAAACCCACACACAAATATGTAGCCCTTCTCCTCAGCCTACGGCTGTCAGTGCTGACTTGGGAAGTCAGAGGCTGCGCTACCTTAAAATAACACAACAATACTGTGGGGAAACACAACAGAGGCAAGTATTTCAGGAGTAGAGGACAGAAGCTGAAAGCTGCCATTAGGTCATTCTTTGATCGCTCAGCTATGAAACAAAAATAAACCAGAACGCAGTTTCAGTTAACCATTACACTGCCAGATCGCCCTGTCTTTCCTTAATATGCATTTCAATTCTTGTTTAAAGGGGCAGTTCACACAAAATTGTCGCTGTCATTCTTTACTTAATGTCATAATAAATGTGTTAAAGAAATATGGAAAGATAACAGAATAAAGGTTTGGAACATGGTAAATTAGGAAATTGTGAGTATAATATTTTGCTGGTTTTTTTTTTTTATTTCTGGTGAACTTTCACCAAAAACAGATAGATAGATAGATAGATAGACAGACAGACAGACAGACAGACAGACAGACAGACAGACAGACAGACAGACAGAGAATTTAATTTCAATTTACGTCATAGGAAATAGTTGTCTATTTGGATGTTCCTAACAAACTGAATTGAATTTAGCCAAGCTTACACACAGAAATCCATTATTAATTACAGATTTGGACATTCAGAGTTTGAAACTGGGGCAATAGGTTCAGCAAAGTATGTAGTAGACTTATAAAATGCAATAGAAAACTGTCATTGAGTAATAGTGCAGCCTAGTAGTGCTGTGACTAAATGACGTTTTTGTGTGTGTAGAGTGTGCAGTAAATTTTTAAGAATCTAGATTTGAATCAAGCCAGACCTCCCATGAGCCAGTTTTCTGCTTTCACTCACTCTTTCCTCATCCCCATTTCCCTCTCTCTCCCTCTCTTTTGCTCTCTGACATTGATAAATTGTTCTGTGCTTTGCAGGTAATCCATCTTCTGAGACCCCAGACCCAAATCTTCAGGTCTGAGAGTGTTCTCTGCCTCTGCTCTCGCTTCTCGTTTCCCTCACATTCCCCTCAGCTCAAGGTTACTGTGCTCTGCAGTGCTGTTCAGAAACCCTGCGACTAATTACTTCAACCTGAGAGGTAAAAAGATAGGACAGTGAAACACAGAGAGCGAGAAAAGGAAGAGGAAAAGCTTGATATACAGAGAAAAGAGAGCGAAAGAACAGGTCTTACAGTAAAAGCGATCTGCAAAACATTACTGACAAATGATTGGAATAAAACCAAATTGGAGTTTAGTGGCTTTTAGTCCATGTCTATTAGCATTCAGATCGTCTTTATGCTAGTCTAATTCAAAACATTGAAAAAAAATAAGAAATTTTGGCAGATATGTAAGTATGTAAGATATATAATATTGTTTTTTCCCCAGGAAAACCGACCCAAAATATTAAATTTGATCTCAACGAATCTATTTAAATTTTCATCTATCCAATAAAATGCTTTTTAAAATTAAGATGTCATTGCGCCCATACTACAGTACCTGTCTCTGATTAGCATTAGCAAGTAGAAAAATAATATCTCATGGTTGTGAAATAACTGTAAGTCTATTGATGTGAAGGTAGTCTTATTTCCCTATGAATATGTGTGTGATGAACCTGACTGTGTGTTGCTAGGTACTGGTCCACTGGCGCATGCAATAGAGATGAAATAGGCAAGGTGACATTGTCCTGACATCCCACAAAGCGCTGTGCTACATCATAATTTGGACATGTGCTAGAGCTCATCTGGAGGTTAATTTAGTTCTTTATTCATAATAACGAGCTACTTCGTTCTTCTGTATGACCTCCAGCAAAGCATGATACCACTTTCAACTTTCACAAGCCTGTCTACATGTCAAAAACCATCAAGGGCAAATAAAAACAGTGCGCATTTAACCCTTCCATTTAGAATGTCCTAGCAAATCTATTTTAGACCCAACCATGGACGATCAGATCCTTATTCTAAATATTCATGTTCTTCCGTTTGCTGTGTAATTTTGGATTTTGCAGAACCAAAGGCAGTGTATTTCACATACACAAAGCAGTTATGTGTGTGTGTGTGTGTGTGTGTGTGTGTGTGTGTGTGTGTGTGTGTGTGTGTGTGTGTGTGTGTGTGTGTGTGTGTGTGTGGGTGTGTGTGTTTGTGAGTGTGTGTGTGTGTGTGTGTGTGTGTGTGTGTGTGTGTGTGTGTGTGTGTGTGTGTGTGTGTGTGTGTGTGTGTGTGTGTGTGTGTGTGTGTGTGTGTGTGTGTGTGTGTGTGTGTGTGTGTGTGTGTAACAAACAGACAAAAGGCAGCCAAACTTTAATCGGCCTCAAGTCAACTCAATATGTAATGGGGTGTAACACTTCAAACCAAAATGGCTGCTACTCTCCCGGTTATGGCCACCTAACATTATCATTTAAGAGTCAACAATATGGCTTTTCTATAAACACTTTTATTTTATGTGATGGTGTGGACATTGCAACCTTAAATCTTTTCAAGAAGCAATTGTTGCATCCGAAATTGCATACTTATACTATATAGTAGGCCAAACAACTATGTGATATGTTCAACTATGTCCAAATTCACTGTTAGCGAGATACTGAAGAGGGCATATGATGGACACTTTACTTTCCAATGAGGTCACAGGTGAGGGTTTGTGAATGGTAGTGAAGCAACGCAACTAACGCTGGTAGGTCACATGATAATGACATCATGGTGAATGTATATGCCCAGATTACATTACACACATTCATTCTATATACAAACCTACTCAAGAGAATATGAGATTTCGGATGCAACAAAAAAAATGTAAGTATTAAATTAACTTATTACCTTCTAAACATGGCTGCTCTGATGATTCAGATGATGTCATTTTCTATTGATTATACTATTTAAAATGACAGAGCACAATTACTTGAGGTAAATGAAAGTAATGGGGTAAAACTCACAGAGACGGATAAATCACTTTAAATATTCAAATGAATTTTTTTATATAAATGTGATTGATCTGGTGTGAATATGAAAACTAATATGCATTTTATTTATGGCATATTTTTACATATTTTAAACTCTACTATTTGAAAATTGGTTTAGCATTTTATTGGAAAGGTTGTTTTTATCTGTAAACTTTTTCAAAACAACCCCCCCCCCCAGCTGGTCACCATTAGATCACCAGCTGGAATGTCAGAAAACAAAAGAAAGCTCCAGTAAAATTCATCTCTGCTGATCTAACACCATCTTCGGTTGTTTCTTCCTGTCCTCGTGACCTTTACGACTCTCTCGTCATTCACGGCATAATTAACTCAGCTTTTCTCCCAGTCTGCACTATACCGGTCTCACTCATCCTCTTAACCTTGTTGATTTTGCAGAGGAATGCACTTAAACCTCTTGTAAAACATGGCATTTTAAAATGAATGACTCCATCTGTTTTCTTTTTCCCCGTCTCTTTGTGTCAAAAAGGTGTGCGTTCCCCTTGAACTCAACCAAACGATGGAGCCCCTCCGTCTAAGTTCTCTATTTGATCATCTCTCTGAATTCCTTGAGCTGATTACATGCCATGCCAAAAACACTATAGTAAGTAAAGTGCCTAAGGTTGCTTTTTTTTTAAAGTTTAAGTTTTTAAAGTTGCTTTTTTTTTTAGTTAACTTTTTCAGTCAAACAACATAGATTCCATTAATAATTCAAAGAAAATATTCTCTATTTATTGACATGGTGGAGACCATGTCTTCTTTATTAGACATAGACAAACAGAAAAGGCGAAAAGACAAAACAAGATTTCCTGAATGAAAAACAATGCTTACACAACAGCAAAAGAAAGGTTAAAAAATTTAAAAAGGTTTTAAACCCAAATAATACAGGGAGAGAAAGACATTGATATAATACACAATATAGATTCACAATTCATCACAATTCATTATGCACATAAAGAAGACCAATAATAATTAATTATGCAAATTTTGCAGTAAGTGTAACTGTCATGTTATAGTCCTGTTATTAGTTCAGTTTTGTGATCTTGTTCACCCCTGTCTTTGTGATTTTTGGATTAGTCCTGTTAGTTTTTCCCGCTCCTCGTTTGTGTTCAGTTTCTTCACCTGTGTTCAGTTAATTATCCCATTAGTCCCAGTTTTTTTAAGCCCTGTGTTTTCCCTCAGTGTTTGTTGGTCGTCGTCTTTGTATGGTTGTTTTCACTGAAGTCCTGGGCCTGTATTCCTAAAGAATCCTTTTAGAAAACTCTTAATTTAGCTTAAAACCTTTTACGTAAGAGTCTTAGCTTAAGAGTGATTCGGGACCGATCTGAGAGCAACTCTGAGTAAGGAAAAGACAAAAACTTTTATCTTAGTGAGGAGGCGGGGCTGACCCCGTTGCTATGTATGACACAATCTTTTGAAGACTGTGATTGGTTGGTTGTCCAAGAAGGAAAAAAAGAGTGATTAGGGTCTATTCTAAGCCTTCAGTTTGAAATTACATGTGTAATTTTTCCTATTTGACCATTCTCATACACACACACACACACATTATATTTGTGTATATAAATCCTTTTTTTTATTTACCATACAGTTAATTTCCTATAAGGTATTTGATTGGATTAAAATGATAAAAATTGTTCCACTGTCTATTTAAGTGGTGGTTTGAATGTTGGTTTTAATGTAACAAACATGGAATAAAAAACAAGGACAAGAAAGCTCAACTTGACAGAGGAACAGTGTTTACTGTGAGCCCAGTTAGTGGATGAACACAAGGCCATCCTTAAAGGAAAATCAGGCCGGGTGTCACAGCACAGAAGCAGACGTGGGAGCTTATAGCGGTTAATAATAAATTATTTACGGTTCATTCCCCTTCCTTGTGCGGAAGCCTGATATATTTATAAATGCATTTTTTTGAGCCTGCAATGTGGGAATGTCCAGTGGAAACTAAATGAACTACAACACAATAAGAGGTTCTGAAAGTGCTGTAATTGTTTGTGATCACTCTGCTTACAGATGTTTGTGACAGACCCAAATCATCACTGCTGCGTTCGATGCATTTTCCCAGCTGCCAAATATCTTAATGTACAGTAGTGATTTCATTTCTGGCACTATGCCATTCCTGCGCTGTCTCGGAGATGTTATTGTGTCTCTAATAAAATCGGTCACAAACATGATCCCTGCACGATCTAATCTATAGTGTCTTATAAACTCACTGTCATCTATTGTCTGCAATGCATTTCTTCTCCCTCTTCGTCTTTCTGCCATTTTCTCCTCTGCTAAAAAAACTATTTTGCCTCTTAAAAGTCCTCGTCCGTGCTCCTAACAATTTTGACCTTAAGACCTCTTTTAAGGGTTCAGATGCTTTCTGAATTACTTTTTCCTTTACCAGGATTTTTTCTTTAATTTTAGGAGTAAACGCCCACATTTCTAAGGATTTTCTTAGAATTTTGTCACTAGGAGCTACTTTTTGCATTAAGATTCTTTAGGAATACGGGCCCTGGAGTTTTGTTCTTTTGTTCCTGTATGTTCCAGAAAGTTAAATTTGTAAATAAATCAACTATACTGCTATTCCTGTGCCCTCGTCTTCAGCTACCTGCAACAACCTGACAGTAACGCTATCAATGGAAGAATTTTTTTTTTTGGAACTTAATCTTGAAAATGTAAATAATGTATTATGTAATAATTAAATAAATATTCAACATAAATAAATAAATAACAGAGTCTGTTAAGTGGTTTGAGGAATTTTAAAACACTTGCCTAGCTAAAATAATCTGACCTGACCTAACATTTACTGAATAGATTTTTGATTTTTTTGTGCAAATATTTACTGTTTTTTATATTAATTTTCATCTAGTATTTATCACAATGATTTTGGCATTAACAGTGTAATTTTGTTAAGTAAACATTTCATTCATAAATGTCGTTTTTACAAGACAATTCCTAACATTACTCATTGGAGAAATGAGTTGAATCTTTTTTATAACTCTTTGGTATTGATTAAGAACAAGAATGCTAAGAAACTGGCTTCTTTTGTAAACAATTTTATTGACTGATTGCCCTTTTAATTTATTTTCTTTTGAATATGTAAATGCCATTTTGCCATAACATGCTCCATGTTCATATGTTCTTTTAAGTTTTTCTTTTTCTAGGATGAGCACTGTAAGCTTGTAGTAAGATTTGACATTGTTTCTGATTTGTTTGTATTTGCCTTATTTAAATAAAAAAAAAAAAAAAAAAAAATTTCATCTAGTATTCTAGTGTTTTTTGCAGCCCAGAATGAAGGGTCGCTTCAAAGCATCAAAGCAAGAGGTCTCAAGCAACATACTACCTCCGAGGAGGAAGCAGTACTGTTGTTATGTGGTTGGGCAATTTAAAAAAAATGAGTTAGTCGGTAGGGGGGCAGAGGCCTCTTCTCAGGTTAAAAGCAGAACGAATGGCCCTCTCCACATGTGTGTAAAACCAGTGACCGCATGAGAGATCACAGCAGGGTAAGACAACAAGGGTAAAGTGGAGTTCATGCTGACTAGCACTGCTAATGAGAGATAGTTTACATGGTTTACTGCAACTGTTTATAAATGAGCTTGGGCACATGTGTTAATAAACACTATGCTTCACATCATGCTTTCTTTATGCAATACACAATAAAATAATTATAATAAAATCAATATTTCATGCCCATTTATTTACATTCAATCATGATCAACTCTCAACTCTCAGAACGCAAATAGAGTTTAAGCTATTCAGTATCTGGTAAGATTCAACCCTTCAGGTTGATACAACACTTACATAGATGGATTTCCAAACTTTTTTTGTCATCCAAACCCCTTTGGAATAATTTTTTTATTTACAGTTTTAATATTTTAACACATATTCACAGTTCCATTTCGTAGTCACTACGAGTTACGTTGTGACGACGAATGGGGTTTCGCTTAGAACATCTTCTTCTAAGAACTGACTTCCATCTCTGACCACACAGTTCTCAAATGACAGTGCGCACCGCTCACGGGCCTCGCCACTCTCAATCCTCTCTGTCATAGAGTTCTCGTATGACAGTGTGTGCTGCCCACGGGGCACACCACTCTCGTACCCCTCTGTCACCAGACCCCTGGTAGAGCAGGTCCCCGTGGAACGCTGGTCCTTCCCTGGCCTCCTCTGTTGGGTTGCGGCTAATGACCGTGCCCCCACACCGGGCCGCTTTGCCACCCATGTCCGGGCCGGTCATTCCGCTTCGCTGCACCACCGAGGGGACGTCTGTGGTTCACTTGACCCCGCTGGCACAGTTCTTGGGAGCCTGGCTAGAGCTTCCAATCTGTTCAGCTGGGTCGCCCGAACCATCAGGCTCGGCTATGCGATTCAGTTCGCACGGTCTCCTCCCCGCTCCAGAGGAGTCCGCTTCGCTTTGGTTGGTGGAAATGCCCCTATCATGAGAGCGGAGGTTGCCTCCCTACCAGGGTGGGAATTATGTAATTTTAGGGGCAAGGCCATTTGGCCTCCACCTTTTCTTTTTTTGGGGAGGGCACCAAGGCCATATGACAGGGCACAAAGGCCATTGAGTACAATTCGATGGTTTTCTCATTCAGATCGATACCATAAGATGGTAATTTCCTGTGCATCATGGTGAGCCTGACTGGCCTTACTGCAATGGATTCAGAGAAAATCAAATTGTGCAATTTACAAAAACTCTATTGCATCGGGAAATGCACATGTGTTGGTCTGCAATGTATTGTCTATGGAGGCCTATACGATTGTACAAATAAGAAAATTCAGCTTGAGATTAGGGCTTGTCAAATTCAGCAACCCTTGAATCTATTGAAAGAGGTCTCTGTTTCCAACTACGACCTGTTAAGCTGCAACCCCACTTTTGAAAAATCCCCAGAAATGGCATACCCAAACTGAAGCAGATACAGTTCATGAACCCTTTGTACTACAAGCACAAGTATAATCTCATTTGAAAGCTGACACCAGGTAGTTTATTGTAAATGTAGAATTAATTATTGTCATAATGAAAAAAATAGTTATAAATAGATAAAAAAATAAAGTTATGAGAATTTATTTTATGAAAGATCTTCATGAAAATAAAATTGAAGTTGGCATTGTATCAATCTAGAAATGCACTGCAGCTAAAGCCACATGTCTGACCATGTTATACTTAAAATCTGAAGATGATATGTCTAAAACTCTGTATTTAGGTAAATGTTTTTCAAGATCATGTCATATGACTTTATTTATTAGCTTAGCACACCATCAATACACGACAATTTATGAGATTAAAACCATGTTTGTGCTCCAAACTTTATAACTCAAGTCGAGTGTTCTAAATAACCTTCTGTGATCTGATTTGGCTTCAGATAAAAAAAAATCAGACAGAAAATATAATATTTTATGTATAATGCAACGATGATGAAGTCTATCGATTAGCATAACATTATACAATCTATTATTATGAAAATGCCTGACATGGCTCGAAGAACACAGGTAAGTCAAATACCATTGCAAAAATGTTTATTGTCTTCAAAACGACATAATCTGCATGTTACAGCGATCTGTTAGCTCTGTTTGTGGTCGGGGATTTGGGATTTCCTGCATTGTCGAACGCTCTTCTTCATGCGTTTCAAATATGGACTATAATGTTCAGTAGAGCGCCCTCAGGCTGCTGGTATTAATTGAAAACACAGCACATCAGTATACAGCGCTCATAATGATTACATCGACGCATTGGCGCTTTATATATGTAACTTGGACAGGGCCAGGCCACACAGGCCACTGTGGCCGTAAATGATTTTTTTTTCACGGGGCATGAAGGCCAAAGTGTAGGGCAACGGCGGCCATGGCCGCGTGGCTGCGGTATAATTCCCACGCTGCTCCCTACTGGCGAAGGGTGTGATCGAGACTGTCCCTCCAGCCGAAATGGGGTCCGGGTTTTACAGCTCCTACTTGTTCCGAAGAATTCCGGTGGGTTACGGCCAATGCTGGTCCTGCGCGTCTTGAACCACTCCCTTCTTAGGCTGCCATTCAAGATGCTCATGGCCAAACGCATTTTCGAATGTGTGCTACCGCAGGATTGGTTCGCAGAGATCGACCTGAAGGACGCCTACTTTCATGTCTCCATTATTCCTCGACACAGACTGTTTCTTCGGTTTGCTCTCAAGGGGTGGGGCATATCAGTACGCGGTTCTCCCATTCGGGCTAGCCCTGTCTCTTCACGTCTTCACGAAGGTCGTCGAGGCAGCCCTTGTTCCACTACGGGGTTTGCATCCTGAACTATCTCGATGACTGACTAATCCTAGCTCACTCTCGAGACCAAGTTTGCGAACACAGGGACCTAGTGCTCCGGCACCTAGCTCTTCTGGGCCTTCAGGTCAACTGGGAGAAGAGCGTACTTTGCCCTGTGCAGAGGATCTCTTTTCTCGGTATGGAAATCGACTCGGTCGCCATGTCCACGCAGCTTACGATCGAGCGTGTGCAGTCAATGCTGACTTGCCTGAGACAGTTTGAGGGCACGAGTGCAGTTCCACTGAAGTTATTTCAGAGGTTCCTCGGGTATATGGCATCCGCAACAACGCCGCTTGGATTGCTTCATATGAGACCACTTCAGCTCTGGCTTCGTATCCGAGTCCCGAGGTGGGCATGGCAACACAGCACGCTCCGAGTACTAGTTACTCCGACCTGCCGTCGGACTTTCACCCCGTGGTTGAACCTCAGCTTTCTACGGGCCGGAGTGCCCTTGGAACGAGTTTCCAGGCATGTTGTTGTCTCAACAGATGCCTCCACCACGGGCTGGGGAGCCATGTGAAATGGAGATGCTGCCCGCAGGCTCCTGGACAGGATCCCAGCGCCTTTGTCATGTCAATTGCCTCGAGTTGCTGGCAGTATGCCTTGCTCTGCACCGCTTTCTTGCGCTTATCAGGGGTCAACACGTACTAGTCTGCTCAGACAATGTGGTCTACGCTCCCGCCTTATGTCGCAACTCGCCCGCCACCTTCTCTTATGGAGTCAGAAGCATCTGAGGTTTCTTCGAGCCATTTATATTCCTGGTGGCTTCCTCTTGGGCTCTAGCGCATGGCGCCTCACTAACAGACATCTGTAGAGCTGCAGGCTGGGCGACACCCAACACATTCGCCAGATTCTACAATCTCTGAGTGGAGCCAGTATCCTCTCATGTACTCGCTTCAACCAGCCGGTACTAGGATCTGCTCAGGTGTCTTCGCTTGCTCGCCATTCCACTCTACGGACTGGATACGTGCAATATTTTCCTCAGGTGAGCTTCCCCGACAACCAGACTGAGTTCCTCCAGCACTGTTTACGTCAACGCCAGAGTTATGCCTCTGGCAGCTTTTGCGTTGGCCAGGTGCCGCCATGTGCATGGTTCCCCCTCTGGGCAACCCCCACATGTATATTCCACTGTAAGCCTCTCTGAGCATGTGTCTTTCCCTTGGCAAGCCACCTTGCCACCCCTGGGGTTGAAACATTCCACCCTGCGGGCTGAACACCCCAGTGTTTTTCCATATGCAGCCCGCTCTCAGGGCATATGTGTATTCTGTAAGTCCCCCCCCTGTTGCCCGCGTCCTCCTTTTATACCCACGAGGTGGGGTGGAGATACGCTAGGCAAATTCTGGAGACCCATGGCATTTCTTTGCCATTGGCTCGTTTTGTAATACTCGAAGTTGATAGGCTTTCTAAGCAAAACCCCATTCATCGTCACGACATAACGTCTCCGTTATATATACGTAACCGAGACGTTCTCTGATCTTGTTTTGGTAACACGATATGATTCGAACCCCAATTTGGCAAACATTGCCTTACTTCTTTCCCATAAATAGTTTGGTGTACCAATTTTATCTTTAGGAGTCTTTAGGAACTTTTCTTCTCATATTACGTTTTCATCATCCTTTTTTTCAGTCAACAGAGCACAAAGGACATTACATGGCATTTAGTTAGAAATGTCATAGTAAATAAATGCATGCAAAAAGCTTTGAAAAATAAATGGAAATACAAGGTTTAAAAGGCCACTAAACAAACAAAAATGCATTCAGCTGGGCACCATGAAAAAAACAATATTCATTTTAACCCTGGTATTGCAAATTAGTCTTCAAAGGTATCTAGTGAGATTTAGTGGATAACAGTTAAGATAACTGTGTACATACTTGCAATACTTTCCTGGTGAGCACACAATCCTCAGAACTGCAGCTGCGGACTGAACCCTACACATTCAACACATCAAACCATCCAGTCTCCAGAGGTGCATTACACAATTCTGTCGAAATCTTTCATACTGTTTTCACACAGTGATAAAGCCACGAGTGACTAATGTGAACTAGCACCGCTGAGCGCTGTATGCCTTAAAATCATAGATCTGCAGAACCAGCTGGTATATCCTCCTTCAAGGCAGTTCTGCTTTGATCATGGAGAACTTCGATCCGGCTCGGTTCAGCTAATCCCTGTGAGATCGATTGCCCATGTTCATGATATTTTCTCTGACTTGGTTCTGGGCCGGATTACAGCCCCTTCATGCTTTGGAGGAGGTACTGGCAGTTATTACGGGGAACAGCAACAACCTGACCGGACTCTTGAAATACAGTTTTGGGTTTCACTAAAAAACAAACCACCCACTCTGCAAACCTACAGTGGGTTTAAACATCTGCTGCATTTGGCACTGTAAAACTAGCGTTTATGGGTCATTGATGCTGTTCGACATCATAATGATCTGAGAAAGTGTTGAATTACACACAGACAAAAATCACTGTAATATTCGACAACATCTTCAAGTTGGCATTTGGCAGCAGGCGTAACCGATTGAATTCTCTTTAATATTTCGGTTGTGTCTCTCAGATTAAATAAGATTAGATAGATAAACTATTTTTGCTTCAACTGAGGGAAAAAAAAACGAGTTAAGAAGAAAGCTTAATAATATCTCAAACTTTGCTTTCTGTTATCAAAATATAATCTCAAACATTTCTCATGAATGAATTCCAAGACCAAATAATCTTAGCTGCTCTATCCATATTCATTTTATAGCTCTATACTCTCATTGTAAGTGAACAAATGTCTCTCATGTTTTGCGATTTTTAACGGAAGAATTTTATAAGAAGCATCGGTCACACTTTAGATTAGGATCCAATTCTCACTATTAACAAACAATTAATTTAGCCTCAATAACCCCTAATTACTGAATATTAATAGTTAGTAAGGTAGTTGTTAAGTTTAGTTATTGGGTAGGATTAAGTGATGTAGAATAAAGTCATGCAGAATAAGGCATATGGAATAAGGAATATGTGCTTTACTAATAAACAGACAATATCCTAATAATATGCATGCTATTAAGCAACTAGTTAATAGTGAGAATTGGACCCTAAACTAAAGTGTTAACGAGACATCTTTCCTCTGGGTATAAGAATTTAAACCCTAAATAAGTCCAATACTTGTTCAAAAGAGGCAAAAACCCACGGAATTCAAAGCCCTGCAAAAGCTTCAAGCTGTAATAGAGCAGCCCACCTTTGTCTCTGTATGAAAATAAAACCTTTCAACATTTCATACCTACAAAAAGAGCCGGGTTTTAAGGCTACCCATTACCTGCTATGAGACATTCAGGTGTAAAAAATAGAAATTAACAGACTATGTTGTTGAGAATCCAAGAAATCTCAATCTATAAACAGCTTTTACTTAGATTTACTGTCAACAATCCTCCATTGTTCTAAGCAGCTATCAGGTCACAATCTGCAAAGCCACAAAATATTATTCACATTCAAGTCCAACAAGAAGTAACCTGTGATGAGCATACCAAATCCAGCAGGGCCATGCATGTGCTGTTCTCTCATCACTGAGCTGTATTCATATTTGCCCTAGTGACACCATTACACCAGAGACAAAGCCAGCCACCAGACAAGAGGGAGTGCCATTTACAGTAACAACGGCTGCTGAATTGAGCCAACGTCAGCAACCCTTTTCTATTCCTATTAGTCCGTAGTGAAAAAAGCGACCTCTTTATATGATAATGCCTTGCTCACCTGAGAGGCATAAAAAGAGCATTAAATGTGAAATATGTACGAAGCTCACACTGATAACATGTTGCTACCGTGGCAACAGTGCTCTGTTGGAAACAGGAGTTGTGTATGCATGAATGAAATGAACATGCTTCAGTCCAGCAGGTTTAATCTAAAGACGAACCCCAGGGGACAAACCCCAGCACAAATTCTGTTAGCTATACCACTGCTGTGTTCTACTCACAGTTGGATGCGTGATATTCCTACTTCAGACCATAGAAGTGTGTCGCTTGGAAGATGACGTGTAAGCTTTGTGTTCAAATGTCAAAAAATAATCTTTTAGCAACCAAATTGCAAATGATAGATGATCCTATGTATATTCTAACATTTATTCTGCATGTATAAGGTTATCAACAGAGGATAATTTACCATGTTTTACACACTTGACTTTAACGATTGGTAAACAGTTTAACTATCAAAACATTTTGGAACTTTGTGTTTTATTTGCTTTAGTCTCAGCCTTAATTGTCTAGACGTCTGATGCATATTTCACACAAAATAGAAAACACTTAAAAAGTTTAAAAGTCCTCATCTTGGTTGAATTCTCCAAGATTTCCGGGAGACTTGTGTGTTGCATTCTTTAACAGTCCAAATGGAAACAAAGCTGTTGTGATGCCAAAACCCCCTCATGGAAGAAGAAAGCGCTTATCAGGATCAACTAAACGCTGGATGCAAAAGTATGTGAAGTTCACAGCACCACAGTCGCAGTAAACCTGCACTTTATTCTTGCATTATTTGCACACTGGTCTGTTATCATGCACTCTCAGAAAAAAAGGTACAAAAGCTGTAACTGTGGCTGTACCTTTTCAAAATGTACACCTTTGTACCTAAAGAGTGCATATTGGTCCCTCAAAGGTACATATTGGTACCAAAAGTGTATTAGTACCTAAATGGTACACATTATAACCCTTTTGAAGGGTACTGTCCCAGTGACAGCTATTGTACTTTTTTTTTTCTGAGAGTGTAGTGACATCGACTTTACAGTAACCCTAAACATGACGCTGAACAAAGCGAACTGTGATCGGTTGCTTTAGATTAAATGAAAGCTGCTATTTATTCCAGACCTTTTGCCGTTGGTCTGAATGTGAGACTATATTTGCAGAAAAGTCAATTTTTATCAACTCTGAATGAAGTTGGAATGAAATGGAACACATCGTATTGTAAGTTGTCCAGAAGGATCATATATCACAATGAGGCTCTACCCTTCAGTTCATGTCTCAACACTCACTAATCACCATTGTGGGTGAAGATCCTACAGAGAAAATCCCAAATACTAAGTCATGTGTCCTTAAAAATCGCCTCTGGCTTAAAAAGCGTGCTCATGGCCACCCTGCTCTCCCGTGATCCCCAATCCTTCCCATCAGCCCCCTCCTCCTCCAGCTTATTTTAATGGGCACCTTCGGGTTGCACTTGCAGCTGGCAGAACTGGCCATAAAATCTGGAGACCAATAGCAGGTCTGAAACACGAGCCGCGGCCAGACCAGATCAATGGTGCTCTTTAAAAGCGGCAAAATGCTACTCTTAGATTATGGCAATTATATTAGGTGTGACATGAACTTAGACAGTGCATGATGAGGAGATTTAAATGCAGATGTGATGTTTTGGACTCGTGAGGGACAGTCTTTTTTCTTGAAAGGATAATCGGTGCAATTATCGAAATGATGAACATAATGGATGCCATATGTTTGTAGCTTAAACTGAAAGCATTGCAACTGTGATCATGTAGTTCTTAACATTACCAAATATGTGAGATGGGGGAGGGGGCGTCTATCTATCTATCTATCTCTTTGTATATATATATATATATATATATATATATATATATATATATATATATATATATATATATATATATATATATATATATATATTAATGCGCACAACGCAAAATTGATAACAAGGTATAATATGCTGTGACTGAATCTCTATATCACATTGTTTGTGACAGCACAGCGCCCCCTGTTCTTAATGGATAATTATTGGACCAACTCTGCTTTGGTTTCTATGGGACCCAAACAAAACCACTGACCAATAACATAAAAAGGTAGGGTTTGTCTGTAGCTTACACTATTTATTTATTGGTGTAAATCATACATCTGGTCTGTTTATATACAGATCCCGGTATTATTTGTTGAAAATGAACCGTGCTGCTGAGCACACGGCAAAACTTGATATTACGCACACATGCATGCATCCAATTATTACGCACTACATATTTACGTATATACTCTATTCTTATGATTTAAACTATTGTGGAATCCACACTAGTACTGCTGCAGTACTGACTCAGATGTCCAAAGCTATGGATAGTTAGTCACAAATGCGCTTCTTTCAGCGCCCATGCTCTCCACTAAAGCCACACCATGGTATGACGTGTTTCTTTACACAATCTGTTTCACTTTACAGTCTTCGTAATTCAAAAAGACTGCCAGTCAGCAATAAAATGCACCCCTTTGGCCAAGCTGATCATGATCTCAGACTCGCGCTGCAAATAGTGGATCTGCAACATGCTGCAGTGTCTCACTCCACCCCTCATGTGCAACACTTAAACACAGTTTAATAAGTGTAACAAATCGATCAATTATAATGCAAGACACACATTTTATTCGAATAGAAGAAGCACGCTTAAAATCTCAAGTTTTGGTTTCTGTGCATACTTAGCTTATCCAAGATATTTGAGTAGCCTATGTCCAAAATTGAAAATTGCGCACTGCAACAACTGAGTTATATAGGACTATCACACGTCAGCACTGATATGCTATCTGATTTCATCTGTATCTGCATGATGCATTACCAAGTCTAAAACTGATTTCGGAATATTCTTAAATTATTTGGTATCTGTCAGCCTACCTTGCTAGAGTAGGGTCCTGGAATTAGTAGTTTTAATGCCTGCCTCTTCAGCTCCACTAGCCGAGCGTTGCAGTTCTCGCACCAGATCCCCCGTTCAGAACCAGGTGAGCTCCCGCTACCCGAGGCTGGAGAACCAGTGCCGAACCCAGGAGATCCACCTAAGGAACCGGGCGAACCGGTACTGATTCCAGGAGATACAGTCACAGGTGAACCGGAGAAAGAGCCCGGGGATGATATTCCTGATCCGGGGGAAGGGGTTCCAGAGGACCCGGGCATGGATCCGGCACCTTCAGGGACCGGACGGCTGGCGCTCCGGGACTCCTCATAAGCCTTTCGGTACCAGGTTTCAGGAGAGAATGATGCTGACTTCGTAGGGGATGAATCGGTCATCTGCAAGAAATGACAGTATAATGAAAAGCAGGGATTGAAGCATTATTGTCTGGATTACACACATGATAAATGGTAAAAGTGGTTAAATAATTTGCATATTGACTTTGACATTACAATTACTTTGTTGTTGCTGCTTTTCCACATTTGAAGATAATTTATTGCCAAGAATGTGCTCATACTAATACATGAAACAAATCTAATAATACATAATAATGATGATGATAATAGCCTACATCTTACCCCATGTTTTCTACTCCTGGTCCCAGATCTGTCTTTATTCCCTGTTAGAGAGGTCATGATTAAGCCTGCAGAGGGACTGATGAAATAGCCAAACTGTGCTCCCTGTTAAATCCACAACCAAAAGATCCAAAAATCAATCTCTGGTCAGTTCAGCAGTCCTTCCGAAGTCTAGTCTCAGCGACTAGTACCATGCAGACATCTATCCATCTTCCACATTGGAATGTGAATAACAGATAGTCCAATCTGAGACGTCCAACAGTGGATAAATCCAGTTCTTTCTTTTATGCTTTCTGATATGCTGAATCCATGTGCAGTGGGTTAGATTTCAGAGCATCCCAGCACAGACGCATTTCCCATACACATGGACTTGTGTGAGACGCAGGCTGTAGATCAGTAGACCAGGCTCTGTTTGAGGACTGATCTCTGAACTGCTCTCACTCCAGGAGCGGACACATCTGTCTCTGGGTAGACTGGCCACGCCCCCTCCGCTCCCCACAACGAATAGCGTGTCCGAGATCAAATGACTGACATGTGGGTGTGTAGTGTTTTCCATACGAAAAACTAAACTACAACCAAAGCAACCGATTTGAGGGAAATTTTCATTATGGAGTCAATTTTAGTTTATTACTGA
This sequence comes from Siphateles boraxobius, assembly GCF_051911475.1. Classification (NCBI taxonomy): domain Eukaryota; kingdom Metazoa; phylum Chordata; class Actinopteri; order Cypriniformes; family Leuciscidae; genus Siphateles; species Siphateles boraxobius. The sequence continues at coordinate 19,311,984 of NW_027508833.1, read as the reverse complement.
ATGACTTTTAGGGGGTAATTTTTTTTTTTTAATTGTTGAAAAGAAATTCTAGCAGCGCTGTTCTGTTCGCGCAACAATTATTTGTATTAAACTAAACACGAACTATATTTTCTTGGTTCATTAGTGTACATTTATTTTAGACATGAATAAATATTAACAACAACACTTGTGTTTTTGTTGATGCAATAGTCCAACCGAACAGAAAGTGCCCAAGCAGCGAACAGTTGTCATGGTTACTTCATCAGGTGAACGCGCATTGCGCGTGGACATATTTACCGCATCATGACTTGTAGCCTAATCTAACTTCTGTGGTTATTTAAAAACGCGGTTTGAAAACGCTGTTGAAACGTATTTAAACTTATGTGCAAAAAAATATTGTGGTTCGAAATACTTTTTTAAAATGCAGATGCAATCAATAGGGTACAATGAATGACAAACCGAATGAAAACTGCTTTAGAGCACACTATTAAAATTTTGTAATAGTTCATACATCAGTACAAATTGGTATAATACTATTTTCTAAAAATAGTTGGCTATAATTACATTGTAAAAATTATATGATCAATAAGTTATGACAAACATATGTTTTTACATTGCTTTAACTCATCAAAATAAGTTAAGCAATGTTCAATTTTTTTATAGCTAATACAAGAATCAACTAATTTTTTAAGACTTAAAAGTTGATTGTAGCTACTATTTTTACTTTTTTATTTTTTACAGTGTAGTAGGCTAAATGAAAATATTAAAAAGTGTGCTGGGTCAATTATTGTAAAATCTTCAATTACTACTGCAAACATATCATTTGAACTACTGAAGTTTATTATGAAACCAAGAACATTGCAAGTAATTTTTCAGTATTTGTGTTTCTTAATTGATCAAATGTTGTTTTGCATTGACATGAAAAATAAATGGCCAGTATTGAGTTAGTTGTTTCCTTAGATCTCTTGTCCCTTTGAAGGGACATTAGCGTGGGTATAGCACCATCTACTGCTCACACATCCAAAAACCTTCTGAACCTCCACTCCTACAATACACGGCTTCGTAAGAGACTCTTACTAACAGTAAGAAATAAGTAGGCTAAATGACTATTATTTTATTTTTTTAATGAAACAGTAGCCTACTGCTCTGCAAGAATATGTCTTCCCTTCACAAAAACTGCGGTGTAAGACATCTTAAATTGGACGAACATGTTATGGTCCTAGGCCTTCCACAGACGATATAAATTCATATAAATACATTTAGACCATAGTGATTGCGATCGGTATGTGAAGAGACTTAAACCAGCATAACAAAAAAAAAACCTACCCTGCCTTTAAGGTGTGCCTTTAGCACCACTAACCTAATATTTTTAACATGTATAATTTTTACAAAGTCATCAAACCTGACTTATGGCATCAAAACGAATTATATTGTGACCAGAAATGTGGAAAATAAGCCAAACCGATCTGCAAGACATTCTGTTAAGCATTCGAAACTCATTTGCAAAACCATTTTTTTTTTTGCAGTTAGCACCATTAAGGTAAGGCTGGATTTGTGACATTTTCCATTGTAACTGAATATAAATATTGAAATAAATTAAACAGACCATTTAAGCGGGTTTTTTTCTTTGCTGAGACATTTCAATGAATTTTGAAGTCATGTGCTTTTTGTGGGTCTTCGTTTGGCATATATCAAGTCAAATCAAGTCACTTTTATTTCTATAGCGCATAGCCTACAATAGATTGTGTCAAAGCAGCTTCACAGTGATGAACAGGAAAATAGCAGAATCAATTATGGAAACTCAAGTATGGAGATTCAGCAGCTCTAAAAGACAATAGTGTCATGATTTATCAGAAATGTAACTTATATGTAGTCGGTCACCCGCTTCTTTTGCCATGTTTGTCCTTTTGGGTCTGCTGCTTTGTTACCCTAAATCGAGTATTAGACTACTTGTAAGCCATTTAAAATAAGAATAGTAGCTTATCTCTCTGTTATATTTATTCCTGATCAACACAAATGCCACTTTTTATACAAGCCTGTTTTAAATGGTATATATGTATAAATAAATATATTATAATTTTATAATGAGAGTGATTGCATTTGCATGTGGGTTTCAATGAACAGTTTGCAAAGAGTTGACTGTAAAGAGCACTGCCACGATTTCACTAAAAAATCATTTTAATATGATAAAGAGATTTACACCAATAAACCTTCCACAGTAAAACCAAAGATACTATAAAATACAAATCTGAACATATTAAATGTTAAATAGACGCCCTCTACTGGAGAAACTAACAACGTGACAAATACACTGACGGCTACAGAAGTTTGGCCACATGTAGGAATGAAACTGCGTTAGATAAGTTACCAAAACGAGTCATATGCATTCATTAGTTTTTTAAATTAGATAAATGTGGTGTTTTCATTTTAAAACAGACAAAAATATCAACAGCAGCAACTTCTATGAAAAAAAAAAGGTTCCATTCAGAAAAAAAATAATCTTGACTATGATTAAAAAATATTTTATATCTATTCTGTAAAATAAGTTTTGTATTCTATCCATGTTTTATTTTTAAAACATACATTTTCAATGCTAAATTTTATTGATGGGGCTGAACGGGAATCATTAATACAGCATTGTAGACGCTCAAAGGCGCTGTGTGTGTTGTGTGTGTCCCATGACGTCACAGAGAGCGCATGTGTCCCATGATATCACAGAGCGCGTTCGACTAATGTTTATAACCGAGAGACATTCTTAAACACTTTGTGGGTTTGTTGTAGTGGTCGAGAGTGACGGTGCTTTTACACAGCGATGGGACAGCGAGGTTGTAAAGTGAGTCCGATGATTGGCGAGGTGTGCGATCAACATCTGAGTACATCCCCAAAACCCAGCATCAACACAGCGGGTCAACATCCTCATCCTCGCGATGAGACCCCTGTTGATGCTGGTGAGGGAAACAGCCAAGAGGTGAGGGTGATGGAGAGAGGAGGAGATGAGGAGGATAGGAGGGTGATGGTGAGAGGAGGAGATGAGGAGGATAGGAGGGTGATGGAGAGAGGAGGAGGAGGGGAAGGAGGTGAGGAGGAGTTGATGAGGTTGATGGAGAGAGAAGGAGAAGAAAGTGGAGTAGGAGGAGGCGAGGATGAGGCGAGGAAGGAGTCAGGGAGAGTGCAGGAGAGAAGAAAGAGGAAGAAGTGGTGGAGGAGGCTGTCATCTTTCTTCAGAGCTGCCAAAAAACAGCCTCCAGAGAGCAGCTCAGGTCAGGGAGAGGTGAAGCATCTGCAGGATGAGGGAGACAAGAGGAAGGTAGCATGGGCAGGAAGAAGTAGTGATGGTAAATGACACGACTATCTTATGAGAAAATATATGACTAGATCTCTACTTTGACCATGTGAAAACTCAAACAATCAACACTATCACACACAATATCAAACACACATCAGTACATATTATACCAAAATCCACATCGATGCCATGATGAGATCTTTATTCCATGACATGTTAAAAACATTCAATTGTATGTCTATATACTAATGTTAAAACTCTAAATATTAAATATAGTCTCTATCAATTCATTAAAATGAATAATCATATGAATAAAATTTCGACTGTCACAAGACACTCCTCTCACTTCTGTGAAATTTTCTGATATTTTATCTTTTAATAGACTACATCTTCAGCCGCTACAGTATTGGTGATCAGCTGGGGAAAGGTGGTTTTGGTGTGGTGTACGAAGGAAGACATTTGGATGATGATCTTAAAGTAAGTCAAAATAAATTACAAATTATCTATCCAGCAAATGTTTGCCGTGTCTTATCGCCATCTTTTACTCAAAGTCCTCTTAGTGTATCTTTTCATTTTTTTTCTCCATTAGGTGGCTTTGAAATATGTCACGAAGACCAAGGACATGAAATGTTTATTAATTGCAAGTACATTACACTACATAAACAATATAAAACATCTCATATTTACTTCAATCACAGAGACATTTAATGACAAATCCTCACTTGGGAAACCACCTCCATCTAATGATGATAAAAACGGTTTGTATTCTAGCCTGATCATCCAAACCCCCTTCCGAAAGAGATTGCCCTCACCCTCCTGGCGAATAAAGGTCCCAGCGTGCCAGAGATCATTAGGCTGCTGGACTGGCAGGACCACCCTGACCACTTTGTTATGGTCCTCGAATGTCCCTCTCCCTGTGAGAGTCTGTCACAGTTCATGAGGCGTCACGGTGGAAGACTTGATGAAGAGAAGGCAAGGCATATCATGAGGCAGGCGGTTCACGCTGCGAACGTGTGCTGCCTTCGCGGAGTTTTCCACCGTGACATAAAACTGGATAACCTACTTATTAACAGCGAGACATCAGAAGTCAAGCTGATTGACTTCGGATGTGGGGACATGCTGAGGAGATCGGCGTACAGGTCATACTCTGGTATGTATTGTCAAGCAAAGCTGCAGTTTGGCACTTTTACTCCAGTGATGAGTTATGCGGTAATGCAAACATACCCATCAGACAAAACCTCTTTCCTCCAGGCACACCAGCGTACTCCCCTCCAGAGCTTCATGTCAGGGGGATGTACTATGGCAGGCAGGCGACAGCATGGTCACTAGGGGTTCTGATGTTTGCGATGTTGTGTGGACGTTTCCCTGGTGACTATGACCTGTTACTGCTGAAACGGAAGCTCTGGTCTAAACCCAGCCTGTCAAGAGGTGAGATCTAGAATTAATCATTCACAATCATAGAAAACATCTTAACATGATCAAATAAGGTAATAATCATACATCCCTCCCGGTTACCTGCACAGAATGCTGTCGTCTGCTCAGGGCTCTCTTGCGGGAAAAACCAAGTCGGCGACTAAGTCTGGGGCTAATCCTGTCCCACAACTGGTTTAAGGTAGTGAACCTAAGATCGGCTAAAAAAATGGTTTATTTTCTCATAGGAAGAATATGCCAAGTCAAATCTTTTCTCTTTTTCAGGTCGTTGCATAAGGCCAGTCCAGTTGACGTCTCTCGTGTAGCTTTGCACCCTGCGGGGTGAGCAAGCCTTGTGTAGCGTAGCGTCTTGTACCTTGGTTTGAGGGAGCAGTATTTGCTTCTGGCGGTACTGCTCCCGGAGGGATATGTACATACTGTATATATGTACCTTCTTTTGGTTGCAACTTTTTGTTTTTCCTATCATGGCCACTCCATTCGTGAGGTTCCTGCCACAGATGCCAGAGTTGTCTGTCTCTGTCTCCACATCCACAATGTCAGAGCTCCCTTCTCGACCATCTTGATGCTACAGCTGGAGGTTTCCACTATGGATGCTCCAGTCCTGTCAGTCTCTGCCTCCTCAATGCCAGTGCTCCCATCAAGTCCTGCCACAGGCATCCCAACGGTGTCTTTGCCTCCACAGATTTTCCTGCAAAGGCCCAAGCCTGTCTAAACATATCTGAAATAAAAAAATCTGAAATTAATGTTTACAGTTCATCCTTTTAGAGACTCTATAACCCAAAGCAACTTATGGTAAGCAAAAGCGAGAAACAATAAGAGTGTTTTAACAGAATTGATTTAGAGAAGGTGCCTTTTGAATTTGTACCTCATTGTGATGGAACCACCAGATGCTGTTCACTCACGTATCATTGAGTAATGGAGAGAACATAATATCAATTAACAGGTTGTATTCCTTATCTTTAACAGCAAGCAAGCACCAAAAGGCATCTCAGCCACTCTGGTTTTAAAGCTCCCAGTCATCTCCGTCCAGGCCCAGAGGTTTAAGTCTTTACTGCCTCAGTGTTTCAGTAAATCCTTCAATCATCAGCCATCTAAGCAGTTTTAGTTCAGAATCTCCCATCTCCAAGCTCCCAGACATCTGTTATGGCCTCCTGGGCCCACAAGTACCAGTTAAGGCCACTTCAGAGGTACCGTGGCCATTCAAAAGCCAGAACTCTTCTGTCTCAGAAGTGCCAAAGGTTCCTGTTACGGCTGTCACAGAAGGTGTCTTCACTGACCCCCATCTCCAAGCTCTCTGCAATGTCACCTTGGTCCCAGAGCTCCCTGCTGCGTCGGTCCAAACTCAGAGATTCCTGCTATGGCCACTTGAAAAGTTTCTGCGATGGCAACCTCATGTCTGCTCACTTCAGCCACTCCCTGCCAGCCCAGGTTTTTTTCCCAGGAAAAAAATAAAAAAATATGAAATTAATATTTATATTTCATCATTTTGGAGACTCTTTAACCCAAAGCAACTTATGGAACTTATGCAAAAGTGAGAAACAGTAAGAGAGCCTTTTGAATTTGTACCTCATTGTGATGAAACCACCAGATGCTGCTTGCTCACGTATCATCGAGTAATGGAGAGAACATGATATTAAATAACAGGTGTTATTCCTTTACATCTTTTAAGACAAAGATGTAAATATTACAAATAGTTATTGATTTGTCCTGATTAGGTCAAAAACAACAAAAGGTTTAAAAATGCAGTATAATTTCTCTTGATGTGAAATGTAGACATTTTAACAAAACATCAGGTTATTTATACAATGTCACTTTTATAATACTCAATTGTTTTACAAAACATTTTTCTCAGTAATCTATGTACTATTGTAACTTATTTCTTTTCAGTTTGTCACACCAAAGGAAATTGTGTCACAAAACTGGACACAATAAATAAAGCATAAGACAAGTGTATGTTTGAATGAGGTCTTCTTCACTTTCTTTGGTCTTTGAAACTAACAAAAAAGTGCAAAAGACAAAAGTTATGCATTCTTAATATTTGAAAAAAATTATTAAAAATTAGTTTATAAAAAGTACTTTTTAGTAAAAAAAGAAACAGGGATCTCACACATTAAAAGTGCACTTGCTATAACTTTGTCTACTTCAAAAAGAAAATAAATAATATTTTTGATCAATCAGTTTTTAAATGACAAGTGTACTAGAAAACTGGTTCAGTTCTACCTCAGGATATTGTTTAAAAACAACATCAGTTGTCAAGTTTTTTTTTTACAGTAATGAAAATACTATATATGACAGATTAAAAATTGTAATCAAACTTGTATTAACAGATAAAGAAACAGTTGTTGGTTGCAATACAAATCTCCAGCACATATTAAATGAAATCTGTTGCACATACTGAAATTCATGAAACAAACCACTTTGGACCCCCTATTGACCCAGATAAGGCTGAGATAATTTTTTATTTTAGTAAAGATAACAAAGACAGATCTGATTAAATTCACGCAGTTAGGATCCGTAAATTCCGTGAATTAATTATTTACATGATTCATGTGACTGAAGTCTGTTTTAGTTGTCATGTCTCTTTAAAATGTAAATGCCATTTTATCTAAAGACTGCTAAGCGCATGACAACGCTTTAGCAGGAAAAAATGGCGGGATTTGTGACATTTTCACTTGTAACTTGAGTTAAAAAATGAAATAAATTAAACAGGTCATCTAAGGTCCTTTTGAAGTTACTGACTCCTTTATCACTGCTTTCTGAGACATTATGAAATAATTATTCATGTGTCACTCTGACAGTGAGACACTCCAATGAGTTTGGGAGCCATCTGATTATTTTATACTGTTTTTTGAGACATTTCAATGTATTTTAAAGTCATATGCTTTTTTGGGTCTTCAATTGCCTTATATCAAGTCACTTTTATTTCTATAGCGCTTTATACAAAATTGTGTCAAAGCAGCTTCACAGTGATGAACAGGAAATAGCAGAATCAATTATGGAAACTCAAGTATGGAGATTCAGCAGCTCTAAAAGACAAGTGTCATAATTTAGGTCATGTAGTCGGTCACCTGCGTCTTTTGCCATGTTTGTCCTTTTGGGTCTGCTGCTTTGTCACCCTCTAAATCGAGTATTAGAGTAAGCCATTTAAAAGAAGAATAGTAGCTTATCTCTCTTTGTTATATATATATATATATATATATATATATATATATATATATATAACAAAGAGAGATAAGCTACTATTCTTCTATACGGATATATATATATATATATCCTTATCGTCCAGAAGAACCCTTTATGTTCAGAAGTGGTTCTTTTTGATAGAGTTTAGGGTTCTTTATTCCCAACTTTTTGTTTTTCAAATGTGTAACTGTTAAAGCCACCTCACTACTGATTTTCTGGAGCTCAGCCATTCCATTGCTTAGACTGTCAACACACTCTCAACAGGTAAATTATTTCTTTCTTTAAATGTCTATACATTTTAACTTTCAATTTGTACCTTGTTTCTTACCAATCATGTCTTTTTCTCTTTTTAACTTAACAGAAGATGTAAGTGTGACCAGCTCTGTTCTGCTAAGGATACTTATCTCTTCTTCTCCACAAAGTGACAGAGATATTGAATTGTTTGTTAGATTTTTATTAATTATTAGTTCATGCATAAACAAATACCCAGTCACAAAAAACTAATAAACACATTTTGGCCTTCATAAACATAATTTTTTTCACATAAACAACTGGAAGAGACACACTGGAACTCTAAACTCAACTGTGTATTCCAGATGATGTCCCCATCGTCTGCAGACAGAAACTGCCAAACATAATGATGGCTGAAAAACTTCATAGAGGATTGTGAAGATATTTCACTGGAACTTGGTCTTAATTACATAAAAAAAAGATTTTAAAATATTATTAATACTAATATAAATGAAAATAAACTATTATTAAAAAGGTTATTCATTACACCACCATTAAGGTCTTATTTAGCACTTTCCAAAGCATGGATCTTTATGGAATCTTATTTAAAAAAAGGGTTCTGCTTTTGTTATAACCAGAAGAACCCTAATTTGGTACGGTTTAGTACCATTTTTCCTAAGAATGTAAGTTATTTATAATGGTAACAGAAGATTTTGCTTATGATACCTTGATTGTAACTCTCTAAAGTCTCATTTATTTGAATTATTCGCTCCGTCAGCCATCATCGAGAGTCATCAAAGGTCATCATGCTCACAAAGTCCTTGTAGAGAATTACATTTTTATCAGGATCAACAGCCGCAGACAGCATTTCATCCATCTCTTCTTGTGTGAAGGGCTCTCCTTCAAAACAGAAAGAATTAATTTTGTTAACTGAAAACTTCCTTGTGTTGTGGATTAGCTGTGTCCTTAGCTGTGTCCCAATTCAGAGGCTGCATCCTTCGAAGGCCTAGCAACTGTTTTATTACGTTAGATTATTGGGCATTTTTACCTTGATTGAACAGGATAGTCAGGGAAAGACAGGAAGCGATAGGGAAGGAGAAAGGACCAGGAATCAGGACTAGAACTCGGGTCGCTGTTGTCCACAAGGCTACGGCTTCGACAGAAGGCCTAGCAACTGTAACAGCTGCCATTGATGAGCGGCAGTAACATTTATACTGGATTTATTCAAAAAATAAATTGTATATTCAACTGTCTAAAACCAAAACAGGGTTCAGAACCTGTCTAAATCAACTTGGTGCATTTATGTACATAATAAAGGGTACAAACGATCTATAAAATCGCATCTTAGTAAGATACAGTATGTCAACATTTTAACCGCTTTATAGTTTGTTTGTTTTGATCAATTTGTATCATTAGCTATTTGAGCAAATTGAAACCCAATACTTATATTTAAAATGTGTAATTCAGCATTCTCTCTCTCTCTCTCTCTCAAAAAAAAAGAAAATCCAGTCATCACCGGCGCGCAATGAATCTTTGGATAGACAGTGCCATGAAGGATCCTCCTTTTTCGTATGCAGTATGTAGCCTTTGAAAGATGCAGCCTCTGAATTGGGACACAGCTTACAATTGTTTAATTGTGACATTGCACATTGATTTCAAAATATCAGAAGCCTATCCTAAAATCCCAAACCCCTATTTTGAATAGTGTCATTGGACATACTATACCTTCTTGTGTTAAATATTTGGTCAGTTCCTCTGGTTCCATGTGTCCTTTTTTCTGTTGATCTAAAACCTTTAAAAAGAGAAAACAGCACCATTCCTTTAAATAAATCCATTAGTCGAAGGTCTCCATCCTTATGTATCCAATTTGAAATGTATTATGGAAACTTGTTTCCGCCACAGAATACATTTTTTTTTACAAAGATAATTGCTACTTTTTATCTTGTTTTCCTCACAATTGCAACTTTTTATCTCTTTTTTCTTATAAATTTGAGTTTATATCTCACACTTCTGACTTCTTTTCTCACAGTTGTGACTCGCAATTGCAAGTCATAAAGTCCAATTCGGAGGCCAAAAAGACTGACTTCATATTTCACAATTCTGACATTATAACACGCCACTGCGACTTCAATTCACGCAATTCTGATAAAAAGGTAATAATTGCGGGTTTATATCATGCAATTCTCACTTTTTTTCTGTAATTCCGTGACGTTAACTCACTTTTTATTATTTTTTATTATTAAGTGGTGGAAACAAGCTTCCATAGAATTGTTGAGGATTTCACTGTAGGTTTTTTTCCTGCAGTGTAACAAGGTGATTTCAAACAACAATAACAAAATGTTAAAGCAGAGCATGAGATACCTCAAAGGCCTGGAGGAGCAGGTCTTCTGGAATAGGACGGAACCTGCAATAAAGAGGAAGCAGAGCGAAAATGGGGTTGCACGACTACTGATTTCTGCTAGTCGATTTCTTATCGAAACAATACTCGAGTTACTCGACTACTCGTGGTTCATGCTAACCTTACTGTAAATGAAAAGCCATGACATGAAATAGTTTTGATCAATAAATGTATGCTTTTAGGGGCCGTTGAAATAGCCATCGCATTTTTCATTACGGTTAATGCACGCTCGAGTAACGTCGATTGTTTCCGACAACGCCGACTAGTGGTTGAAGTAGTGGATCTCTCGACTAGTCTGCAAGTCCTAATCCAATACTGATCTTTTTAATCAAGAATTTGCAATGATGTGGTTCATCTTTGCTTCACAGCTTAAAACACTTGATTTAATTTTTTTTTGTTAAAACCCTATGGGGTGAAGTGAATAGGAAAAGTACTTCTGTAAATAAGGTTGATGAACAAGTGGTCAGTCTGTTGTTCTTTACTGTAAAGAAAACAACACTGTCTGTAATAACATATAATAAGCACAAGTATAACTTAAAACATATTAGTATAACTGTATTAGACACAACACCAAACCAGTCAGACATAGAAAATCCGTCAGTTGCAATAAAAAATTATCTTTTTTTGGCAGGGACATATTTGCTAGACCTGATATTTTGGTATATTATCATATCAATATTAAAAGTAGCATTAAAAAGTTAATTTTAACTAATATATTTGTAATTCTGCAGAATGCTCAAGATGATTAGGCCTATAACGGATCCAGTCTTACTTGCGCTCCAGTAGGATCTTAGTCATAATTGGAAGAAACGTCTCATAGCGAACAAACCCAGTGGGCTCTTCTTCTTCTAGCTGTGGAAGAAGTCACAAATCATAACTACAAATCTACACAGCTCACAAGAGTGAATATCTAAATTAACCTTTCTAGCACTGTAAAAACAAGCCACTGACCTCAGCAATGACATCATGCAATTCAGCTTCTGATGGAAAACAGCCCAGTGAGCGGATAATAGTGCCTATTTCTCTTTTTTAAAATTAAAAATATCAGTGTTAAACAAGTAATTTGATCATTTGAATTTGAACTTAGTAAACCTCTGAAGTGTGATAGGAAGCAAGGAAATTGACATTTTAAAACCTTAAAATGTTACCTGACATCAACAGTCTTGTTGGATTCATGGTCAAACACGTCAAAGGCATTACTTATCCTCTTTTGAGTTTCTGTTATAATAGTTTCTGACAAAAGGAAATTATGTTTCAGCAAATATGACGAAACAATGGATCAGACATCCTAGTTAACGTTACTTCTGTAGTATTCATTTACTGTAATTGTTTCCCCCTAGCAACTGGACAAGATTGTGCGTTCTATTAACAACTGGGTCTTTTACTTTGCTACTCAGCGTTAGGTTAACGTTATATATTCGAAACTTTGCACAAACCATTTATGACAATTGTAGTAAAGCCATGTGAGCTACAAACAACATGCAAGAGTACAAATGCTACTAGGTAAATCGTAAGCCCGAAAGAGAAAACGGTTTTTGCATTTTAAATCTATAACATTGTTACCTGCGTTGTACTTGTCAGCCATTTCTGTACAATTTATGCATATCCCAAACACTGGTAGCTAGGTAACGTGAACACTAGTCGAGACGCCATTACTCTTGGTGTTTAAAAAAAACAAACAGTTTTCTAACGTTTAGCCTTTAGGGGAAAAAACCCGCAAAAAAAAAACCGTAATTGTAGATGGTGTTCTCTGCCAATATTGACATAAATATTGATCTTGATGTATAAGCCACGCCTACTATATTTTATGTGCTTTTGTAGCTTTCAGTAATAAAATGATTCTACACTAATAAATTAGTCTGTGACAGTTAAAAAAATGCTTAATACATCAGAAATACCTGGGATCTGATTCTTATTTGTCAGTAAAGAATTAAAAATGTTAGAATAATGCCATATTAGTCACAACACCAAACCAATAAGACATAGAAAACTAAAAATAATCAATAATTTCCATTTAAATAATTTCCATTTGGCAGGGCAATTACTTATTTTAAACTTTTTTATTTTTACATTTTTGTAATTATGTAAAAAGCGCAAAATTTTCACAATTAAAAATGTAACATATAGGTAGCCTTTAAGGAAAAACTAAATAAAAACAACAATAACGAAAAGTAATTGCTGATATTAATGTTGATATACTATAGGCTAAGTATAAATCTTTTAATAGCTCGTGTGGCGTTGAATAATAAAATTATACTACAATAATAAATGAGTAATATATCATATTATGTTATAAACGATCTATTTAATATTAGCCTTATCGGTGGCTATATTCAGATGTATTTATTTATTTATGTGAAAAGTGACTTCAATTAACTGAATACTGATATTATATCCTAATATTTATTACTTTTCTAATAATATTATAATAATATTCAAATAATTTGCAGTTTATTATATCATTCACAATAGTCCCCTATATAGTGATATTTACGGTACTCTACTCCTCTATTGTGTGCATTACGGTAGATTATATAAAGCTGAACTCGCCCCGTTGTTCTGCTCCCAGCTGCTTCTGACCAAGTGACCGAGCGACCGGCCGCATCAAGCCTCTCTGGACAGTCCGCACATAACCTGCTCTTCCCCTTCATATTTCAAACATCTGGGGTATAACGTCTGAAAATAAAGGATCGGGCGGCAAGATGAGCGCAATGGACGTGAAGAAGCTGAAAGTGAACGAGCTGAAGGACGAGCTGAAGAAGAGGAGTCTGTCTGATAAAGGGCTAAAGGCTGAGCTGATGTCCCGGTTGCAGGCCGCTCTGGATCAGGAGGCGCTGTCCACCGACACTAACGGCTCTGAAGGACTCAGCTTCATAGGAGATCAAGACCTTGACGAAGATCTGGCTGGAGAGAGCATGGATGCTGATGAGGATGATGAGGATGAGGATGGAGAGAACGCGGAGGCTGAGGAACAGCAGGATGATGACATGGAGGAGGAGGAGGATGCCGGGGTAGAGATGGATAAATCAGATGAAGATGAAGATGTCCTGCTCAAAGAAGATGATGAAGAAATTGAGAAATTTGATGAGGATGATGTGGCTCTCGACATGGGCCCTGGCGAGGGTGAGGTTACACGATGAAGCTTGTGCAATTAATATTTTTATATGCATATTTGGGTTGTGTGATGCCAGGATAATTCATTCTGACAGCAGAGCTCATACAGGATTTTATGAGATGCTGCCACTGGTGTCCCATTTGTGTACCTTTGACTTAGTACTGACACAGAATACTAATAGATTTAACTCCATTTAGTGTGTAATGCATAAGACAAAAGAAAAAAAACACACACTAATCTTTTTTTTACATTTTTTTTTAAATGTATCTCTAAGTAATGTATTTTTTCATTTAAATACACTAATAATTTATTTAAATACACTAGGCCTAGGCCTATATTTATGGTCAGCTATAATAATTCTAGTTTTTAATAGATGAAAAGCTTGTCTAGCCTACATATCAAATTAAACAAGTGAATCTGCTGATTCAGAAGATACTAGTTCTGTTTTGTCATGGTTTGCACAATATTTTTTTTTTTAGCTCAGCAGTAACTTAATTAAAATCAAATCAAATCAAATGTTTAGACATAAACAGTACCTTCTCCTGAGAATGACCTTTAATAGTGTCTATCCCTTGGTTTTTATTGGTTGAGCAGTAGCTCTCGGGATCGGTGAGCTGTAACAGGATGCTAAAGTGAAGATAGCAAGTGAAGACAAAAGCTCCAGATGGAGTCTGTGAACAATGATCTCGGTTCATTTGTTTTACTCTGCCTGCCCTGGAGTAGTGAGGACGAGGACCTCATTAATTTAGGACACTGTTATTCTTTGTCTTCATTTCACACAGTGCATCCTAACCCTGGTCTTGGACTGGAGTACACCCAGACCCAACAGTACACATTTTGGATGTCTCTCTTAACTTACACAGCCATTTCACATCTTGGAAGTCTCTGCTAATGAGCCGATGAGTTGAATCAGGTGTGTTCGATTAGGGAGACATGAAAAATGTGCTGAGTTGGGGGTACTCTGGTCCCCTATACTCTCATTCACTATCCCCTACATTAGCCCACTATTATAGTTCAATTGAGGGTGTGAATGGAAACAGGTGAGTGAATCCAGTAGGGCTGCCGCTTTTGCATAGTTGGTCCATTCTATAATCGTATAATCATTTGAAACTTAGCAAACTGACAGCTCCAGTAGTAAGATGAAAAGATTTATCTTAAACTCTTTCATGGAAACTATGTATAAATCAAAAAATGTAATTGTCAATTAAAATGTAATTTATACCTGTATGATATTACGCTGTAGCCACATTGGACCAGTGGTTTGGAAAATGGATGGATGATTCAGCTGTGTTGCCATCTTCTGGTCAGAGGGTTCTACACTCGTTATTACAGTGCATTATGAAATTGAATGAGTGCACTCGATAACGTTCACTATGGTTTCGGACACCACTACAAATGGCTGTTCCCTTAATAGTGCCCTATTGGGTATGGGGGCGATTTTGGACACAGCCCAGCCCAGGACGTTGATCTTGATTTCACTAAGTAAAACATGTTCCTGGATCAACGTCTTTGTTCCAACAATCAGATTTGAGGAACAAGTTTACAGTTTATGTCAAGTTTAGGCTTACAACCAGAGTGAGGTGCTTTTACATCAGTGTTAGTCATCTATCATTTCCCTCTGATTTTAGGGATAACCTATGGGTAAGGTTAGGTCTAGGGGCAAGGGTTGGGATAGGGTTAGGACAAAATTTTCGGACAGGATTATTATTCCAGGGTCAACAAAATATGTTAATCAGGAACATGTCTTACTTGTCTTACTCCGGGACAGGGTTGGGAATCACTGATTTAGCAAATGCTTTCTCCCCCCTTGGGGTACTGTGGGGTTATGGCAGGGGTGCAAAACTGCAGACTTTAGCTTCAACCCTAATTAAACGCACCTGATCCAGCTAATGAAGTCCTTCAGGCTTATTTGAAAACTACAGGTATGTGTGTTAAAGCAGGTTTGGAACTAAGGGTATGTTTACACGACAACGATGTACTAAAAACAGAAACGTTTTTTCTTTGTACAGATGACGACATTATCAAAATGAACTCCTTTCACACGGATCCGCGAAAATGACTAAAAATGCTGTGTTGCATGCTAGGCCAGTAGATGGTGATGTCACTTTGTAAAGAAAAGATTACGCGTCTGGGCACTACTGTACGCATTCTTTTACAGGGCACTCTCCCATGCCTATAGACTAAACATGTAATATGCATGCACACAAATTTCACAAATTTGCGTTTTTGTAGTTTACGCAGAGACAATAATGGTATCGTTTCCAAAAACTTGCACTTTAAAACCCATTTTCAAAAGTTTGCGTTTTGAGGCCCCCAAAGGCCATTGTAGGGTAAATGAACAGCCCAAACGCATACATTTTTTTTCAGTTTAAAACGGTGTCGTGTAAATGGCTCCTAAATTCTGCAGGGCTGTGGCGTTCCTGGAACTGATTTTATGCCCCAGGTTTAGGGGTTTGTACATATGCTACATTTACATGCTATCGGAATTATCATAAATACCAGTTTTCTAGTTAACAAATTGGACATGAATGCCCTCTGAAGTCGTATTTACCACTGGGATGCTTGGGGATAATTTTTATACCCAAGTTTTTTGGACGTGCCATAAACTTTAAACATAGCGGAGGGGTGAATGATTACTGCTATGACTGATATTCTTTATCATTTTTTTCCACAACAGCAACATAGCCTGGTCTTGTTGTTAAAGTAGTGCATATTTTCATATATATGAATCATTTGAAGCATATTGTGTGTTTTATACACAGCGAAAGCCTGTATTTAAACGAAATTCTAGAATCGTCAGCAAGCTGACTATCTAGATTTTTCTTTAAATGTCTAGATATACGCTAAATATCATTTTGGCTTTAATAAGATTTTCCCAATAAATAGGCAAGAATAAACGTAGTGTCTTCCAGGATTCCTGTTCTTTTCCTGAACAGGAAAAGTCCTGTTGAAAATTCCTGTTCAACAAAGCATGTTAATGTGACGAGCTCGTAATCGCATCTATGAGAGTTGTTCTGTTGTTAATGGAATTTTTGATATTGATGTTTTATAAAATACTAGTTGTCCTTTGCATCAAAAACCTCTCGGTTTCGTATGGTAACCCTCGTTCCCCGAGGAGGGAACGGAGACATAAGTCTAGACTGACGAATGGGGATCGCTTGCAAGAACCTATCTACTTCGAGTGAAACTAAGCGAGCCAATGCACATTGGCATGCGATAATTGCACTAGCTGCTGTGCATTGCGGCACAAGCATATAATGAGCAGAAGGTGCCTCGCATCCTTGTTTTTCCGCTGAGGAGCCGGACATGTGACTCAGCCGTACAGCGGAAGCTCAGCAACTGTGGCGAGGGGACTTACGTC